>NC_092361.1:14475613-14787199 GCF_030848805.1 Temnothorax longispinosus
ATCAAAAGTGACTTATTAGATAAACATTAGAAAACCGGTAAATGTATAAAGCCCATAAGAAGCTTACAAAAAATCTGAATTTAAATTGCTCTTTGTGCTTTTTTTCTTTGTTTTTTTTATCTTTCTTTACACAAAGCCAAGTTACATTGTTTCAGGGTTACTTCTTGTTCCAAGTGAGATTTAATATTCAGATACGACAGATAGAACTGTAATGACATTCTGATCGTTGTTTGTGTTTCTATTTTGCACGGTTCGTGACTGTGCAATCGCGTCGAGCCAGAGTTACTTTCCGCCTGTTTGATGTCCTAATGGAAATGATAGAGTCATTGATGACATCCTGATTCGCGTAATGTCATTTTGATGGCTGGCTCGATAGTAACCGACGATCGAATTATCTCGCGTAGTTGCATCGCAGATAGATAGACCTTATAGCGGATAGATCTCGTTAAAGGTCGGCGAGATAATGATGTAAATGGATAACGGACAAAATTATTGACCCCCGGATTTAAATTCGCTCAAACGAAACGAGTTTCGTTTGCTTTTCCAATCGTGATTGCGAGCCGTTTGTGTCCGCAGGTGCGGTGTATGAAGCTGGTGCAGCATCCCAATGTGGTGCGGCTGTACGAGGTGATAGACACACAGACCAAGCTATACTTAATTCTAGAGCTCGGCGATGGCGGGGATCTCTACGATTACATCATGCGCCACGACAGCGGCCTCAGCGAAGAGGTATTGTTGCACGGCTATTGTCGTTTTATTATGCCATCGGCTTGTAATTACCACGCGAACAAAAGGGTACAAGTTTAGATCTCTGATGTAAAGTTAAAATATATCTGATGTGAATTTTCTTGAATGTAAATTGTTACAAATTTATTATTATAAATTATATAGAAACTCTTGTATTCAATTTAGAATTAATATGATTGAATATTATTTTGAGAGATAAAAATCCTTTTATGTCATTTTTTAATAACAATAAGTGTATACCTTGACTAAATTTCATATAATTATGGAATAATTATCACAGGTGCGTTGTGTGAATCATAATGTTTGAATTTTTCTTCGTCTCAGCTGGCCAGGACTTACTTTCGGCAGATAGTTCGGGCCATATCGTACTGTCATCGTTTACACGTGGTGCACAGAGATTTAAAGCCCGAGAATGTCGTGTTCTTCGAAAAGCTCGGTACAGTGAAGCTTACGGACTTCGGGTTTAGCAATAGATTCTGTCCTGGTCAAAAGCTCGAGACTTCGTGTGGCTCGTTAGCGTACTCCGCTCCAGAGATACTTCTGGGCGATAGTTATGATGCCCCCGCAGTAGGTAAGCTCATTAATTAATGTAATCTGTATAATATATATATATGTATATATAATAGAATATCTCTCTGTGTATGTTTCCTATTAACTCCTAAACCCTTTGATCTGGATCAAAGTTAGAACCCTGTATAGAAAATATAGGCTACTATGAAACTCGGACACTCCAGCTCCTTCCCCTAATTTCATTCCCTTGAGATTTTGTGATAATCCCGGACAACGCCGTAGTTTAAGCTAATTAAAAATTAAGATAACCTGAGTTATTAAGACTATTATTTATTTGCGACTTCCAAATTCTAATTCTAACGATAGAGGATTAATGTTAAAGTTACATTTTTGTCGAAAGTTTTGCTGAGAAGTAATGAACTTTAAATTCAAGAAAAAGAATCTTGTTTAAAATATGATACAACGAAAGTGAAATTGTTAGACTCGCTTCGATGGACTACGTTTATTACTTCAATTTGTTGCAGATGTTTGGTCGTTAGGTGTAATACTATACATGTTAGTATGCGGCCAAGCGCCGTTTCAAGAAGCGAACGATAGCGAGACGTTAACGATGATCATGGACTGCAAGTATTCGATTCCGTCGCACGTGTCCGACGGCTGCAAGCGGCTGATCGCGAGGATGCTCGTGCGGCAACCCGAAGGTAGAGCGTCCCTCGAAGAAATTGCCGCAGATCCGTGGTTATCGATCGGTTCCGGCTTGGACACAATGGAAACGCTGCCGCTCGTGTCGCGTCAACAGGTCTCCGATGATCATCACAATCTCATAATTACCAAAATGGTTAACGGTGGCATCGCCACTAAGGAAGAGATATTGGAGTGAGTAGACATTAGGAAGAGATTTGACCATTTTGATCGTGCCTTTTTGCGTGTTAGTATATTTTAAGCATGCGTCTTCGGCGCTTTTACTGGCCATTCTTATTATGGATCTTTTTACAGTGCACTTGACAAGAACGAATACAATCATATCACCGCGACGTATTTCTTACTGGCTGAGAGGAAATTGCGCGCTCATCGACAAGAACAGATGCAGAAGACTCGACCAGAAGCTCTAGATGTTTCATCAAAGTAAGTGAACTGAATCACACCTATTAGTATTGCTGCTGTATGTGACTCATTTATAAGATATGCTAGATCTAAATATTTATGCAGCATACCGTCTTTAATGAAATCACTAATATACCAATGTGTGCTGTTAATTTTATGCAGTCGGCAGGATGATCTAACATCAAATCTACACACGGATGAGAACTCCCTGAATACTACGAACCAGTCACTATTAACCGTGCCACGGACACCTGGTGACATACCGCAGGTACGTATCGCATGTTTATCGTCTGAAAAGACACATCGATTAATATGTGATGAATATAATGTTAAAGGCAAACACATAATATGTTTGCCGAATAGCGTTCCTGGCGCGGAAAACAAAGATGACTGTTCTCGTTGCAGAGCGTGCGTACACGAAAATGCAGTATTGTTCAAGAAGAGGAAGATGAGGACGACGTGTCCTCGTGTTCTGGTCGAGACGAACGCGGCAGTAATTCGACGCTAAATTCCCTTAATCGTCGCGGTTCCCGTTCCGAGGGGAAGCTCTCGCATATTCTGCAGGAGCGATTATCGCAGCTTCCGGAGAAGCATACGGGCACGAAGCCTGTATTGGGTCAACGGCATCCGCACCAAAAAGAGGATACCGTTATCGCCGAATCATCGCACAGGGGAGAAAGACTGAAGCAGACTTTGAGAAACGAGAAGGATAATAGAACGTCGTCGTCGGTGCATCCGAAAGAGGCAGACAAGGTCCAAACGGGTAACGTACTCTTAGAGAAACTGCCTGTAACTGTGCGGATTACCACGACATGTGAGGAAAATCTGAAGAACCGATTGAGTGGCGCGAACACTCCATCGGCCGGATGGGCGACTAGAAAAGCCACCAACACGGAAGCCAGGCCCAAATCGGTGACGGAGTGTCTAAAATCGACTGGACCAATACCGGCGAACAAGTGGAGAATGGGTGCTCAGCACCATCGGTTTAGCGTACCGCTCACGGAGTCTGCATCAGTGATTTCCTCAAAACCGTCCGACGTATCTGTGACGACGATAACAACGATGACTCCTACCAAAACATTACACGAATCGTCGACTGTCTTGATACCTCTTCATCCGATTAGCGACAATCAAGTGACGTTAACACCTAAGTACAAGACGATGCCGTCGCCTAGCGGTAATTCGTCTGCGACACAACTCACGCTCAATGAAATCCTGGAGGACGGGGATGGCACGCACGCGTCGGTGAACTCCACAGAATGCAGGGATTCGACGACCAAATGCCGAGTCGTTAGGCGAACAACATACGAGCAACGGAGGAGTAAGTTTCACAAGACGCGCACGACCTCCTGCTCGAGCTCAGACGCCAGCGACGACGACAGCGAGAGCAGGAAAAAGAGAGCGCACAAACTCGGCGCGTCCACGGGCAAGCCCTTACCTCCGAGACGCGACAGTCACGACGACTCGAGCGATTCGCAGGATCCAGGAGGAAGCGGCGGCGGGCGAGGTGGAGTCGGCGGTGGAGGGAGCGGGGTGAGCAACGGCGAGCACACGACGACGGATACACCGACGACAACCGAGAGTAATCGAAACGATAATGGTAGCGGCACTAACACGACAAACACGAGCACAACGAACGGAGGAGGGCGGCATCGGTGCACCGAGAACCAGGTAATGTTTGGCAGGAGGCATCGCGCTGGTAGGAGAAGAGCCGGCGAGACGCGATTGCGGGAGAGCCAGTCGTTGAATCGTATCACCGAGGTCCAGGAGGCCGAGGCACCCTCGTCCTGTCACAATCATTGTCACGTATCGCGCAATTCGGCTGTAATTGGCACGCAGGACGTCTCCTCGTCGTCGTCGGTGTCGCTAAATAGCACGGCTTCTCAGCACAATGTTGTTTCACCTGTGTCTCAAATGGCAACCACTACGGTGCAGAAGGCGAAAGGTCTCGGAGCGAGGTTGTTGCAGTCGCTCAGCACCGGGAAATCCCTGATGTCGCAAGGCTCAAAGCAATCCGCTCGCAGTCCCGATGGAAAGAATAATAATAACGCCGGCTGTCGGCAATCGGACGATTGTCAGACGGTCAGCGGCGATCATAAGTGCGCGAGTCAAGCGGCGTGCAACGACAAGGAGAATCGTGGTAACGGCTCGATGAACCGGAACGAGTGCAAGAGCAGGAAGATTCGGTTATTGAGCCGTTACTTTGCCGTGCACAAGAAGCTCTGCGTACCGCTGCCGGGTATCTTTGGCAAGGGACGCCTCTACAAAGCTCGCTCGTGCGGTAGCATCACTCGCGACCGCGTGAGTCCGCCGTCGCCTAAATCGATGCTGCTGGTCGAGGACAAGTGGCGGGAGCGTCGTCAGTGGTGCGATGCCGCGACGAAGCAGCATCGCGGTAGCGACGGCGATATCAATCAGAATCTAGGCCTCGCGCATCTCGTGCAGGAGAACATCGTCGGTAAAGGCTGCGCCGGTGTGCCCAATGTGTGCCACATTCATCTTGGAGACTCTTCCAAGTGTTGTAGCCTTTGTTGATGAATCGCTTCCGCTTGAAAGAGGGAGAGAACTCAAACCCGCGCTTAGTTACGCAAGATGAGAGACACGTACGAGCGCGAATAGGTAAGGCCAGGTCCGTTTTGGTGCCAGTAGCATAGCTAGCTGGCATGTGCGCGCGGGACTACTTTCACGACAATCTTTTTTCGATACTGCGTATAATTTCTAGCGAGTTATTTTATCGATACAGAAATATTCTTATAGTTTGAGAGATCTGATATATTTTTTCTTTTTTTAAAAAACGGCGTAGATGCCGTGTCTCTGATACACCTTAAGGAGAACACTAGTTAATGATTTTTATACGTGCAGAACCGAAGTCAGATCTGTTTAGGAACCATTTTATAAGCAATTCAGAGTGCAAAGTGTACTCATAATTAATATTTCCATAAAGGTATGATCTGTTCCTCGCTGATGCCGAAGTTACGTTAAGTTAAGGACGCGCAACCGACTGTTCGCGCGAGTGGTAATCGCTAACCACGATATTAAAGATTTACGTGGGTCTGGTCTGCCGTACTTGACTGATCACATCATATTCCCGCTGGTCTGTAGAGCACAGGGATCAAGACAACAATAAGAGAAGAGAAGCTGGAGCGTACCGATTTGTCGGTCGTTCTGAGAGAGCTATATCTAGTCCATGTGAACAAACAATGTATTAAATATTGCAGAGTTTATGATGATTATTATTATATTATTAATAATATTATTATTACTATATTATTATTATCACTATTGCTCTACTACCGCTACTATTACTACTATTACCGCTACTATTACTATTACAGTCGCTATTATTATTGCGAGAGATATCATTATCATCTTCGTGCTATCGTCATTATTATCAGTATCATTGCCATTATCATTATCGCTGCTTTTGTTATCTCTCTTCTCTAAATATCTACAACGCAAGAACCTAGCACGAGTTTAATGCATAATGCATCACAAACGGTAAACTCCGATAAAGCAATCCCACGTCACGATTGAAACTTGCGGCCGATCGATTCGGAGTTGTGCAATGCGAAAAAACGTCTTCCTCGTCCCATTTTCCATTTCGATTTCTCCTTTTTGTTTAACGCGATCCCCCCTTCGTCCTTCTCTCTTCCCCTATACGATACACCATTGCCTTTACAAAGCTTCCTAACTTATTAAGACGAAGAGCATAGTTTCCAAATAGCGGTTGACTATATATTTATATACATATATATTAACGGAAATTAACATTGGATAGAAATGCGAGTGTTCTACAACGGTAACCTGAGTTGCGTTCTAAATGAGAGGAAAGAACCGATTTATAAGGGAGAGAAACTCGCACCGCGGTATTTGTATACGTTAAACCCGGAATGCGGGAGTAGAAGTGTTCTTGAACAGGCAGCGCGCGTCGTAAAGCCCACCGAGTACCTACGTAATATTGCGCACAGATGTTAAGAAGCTTAAGGGTAAGGCGATAATAGCAATCGTCATTTAACGACCCATTCTCGTAGATCTAAATAATCGGCAGCGGACAGTATAGACGTGAGATCTGTTGAACGTGCTTGCCGGTTAAGCACGTCGCGACGTTTTCTTCGGTCATTCATTCCCTCGCGTCACATATTAACGGTCGCTTGAACGGATGCCGTCATCGTCATCGTCTCCTTATCATCGTCATCATCGCGAATGATGTCATCCGCTACTTAAAAGCGCGTCACAATCATAAAGTAAGGAATATTTTTCATTAATGTAGCGGGTCATCAGATTTTATTCTTTCTTTTCGTCGCGATATAAATGCTTTTTCGCAATATCGTCATTTCTCCGATCATTTCTCGATTTCCCTTTCACCGATTCACCCTTTTATCGCGTTTCCATATCAATTTGCGAATCTCGACGATCGAGTGCTGGACGCTCGACGAGTATCGAGATGGTTTTTCACGAGTTCGTGCATTCTTCAGCCCTCCCGTTTCATATATGTACGAAGGGTACAGGGGGAAAACGATCAATGTCCACTTTTTATCGAAATTGGCCTGATCATGCTATCTTGTTGCATTTTTAAGGAACTTTCATAATTCTTATCTGTTTTGATCAAGAACAGTTACAATTCATTGGAAATAAGGCTGAAAGATGGACCGTGCTGGGGAAAAAACGATCATAATCTATGCGCTTGTGGGGAAGGACCATCAGAATCCAACATACAAACAGTAAAGCTGCGTTCTGATATTTACTACATTTTGTACATTTTTTTATCAATAGCTTTTTAAGATATCTGATGTCTTGAAACTTAAAATTGCGTTTTTCCATCCATGATCACTGTCCATGTCGAAATTACTCCGGATGGACATTGATCGTTTTTCCCCGGTACCTTTGTCATGATACATACATGCGATGTTATTCGATTACGATAAAAGCGTACAATATAAGAGAGTAAGCTCGAAAAATGGTAGTGGAATGATGTTAACATAGAGCAATTATTCGCTGCTGCTCGTCAAACCCCCTTGCTCCCGCGTTTTTTGTTTTTATCTTTAGGTTCGCGGCTGTCTGCAAGATGTGTCGATTGTAACTTCTTTGATAAAGACTGAGAACTCCGCAATGACTTCGATGATATCTCAACTATCAGCTACCTGCTACGTCGCACGATGACGATGACCTAAACGAGACCAAAAATAATATAATTCGTAAGATTTCACAGACCTAAGTTTTTGCGCTAGCTACAAAGTGCAATACAAAGTTGTACAAAGCCAAGTACCTTGTATCGGTGTAATCGTTGATTTTTAAGGACCCGACTCAATTTTATCTTTTTCACCCTGTATCGTAGCGCCGTTCAGCAACTCGGGGAGCTACTTTCGAAAACTCGGAGCTAACAATTGCGGTGTACACATGGGCATTAACGTTATTTCGGTGTATGAGAGTAATGTCTCTCGGGAACGATAGGACTTTAGGATACAAGAGAGAGTCTCTCCGCTACGGAACAATCGGGCGAAAATTATTGTTACCGCAATCAACGACGGGAGAATTGTTTAGCGCGAAGCTCAAGAAGGATTTCCTCGCAGGTGCCCGCTAGGTCACGTACGGCTTGTCTCGGTCCTATATTTATGTAACAAAACAAAGGCATCTCTCGCGTATAACTCGAACAATGTATATTCTGAAGCTGCAAATAGAGCAAAGTGTCTCTTCCATGTACATATCTTTGGCATTTTCCTATATCCTGGGAAAACCGATTTATCCTAAAGAGAGTTGATAAGTAAGAGAGAGAGAGAGAGAGAATGAGATATTTTCGTGCTATAATACGGAATTACGATCCATCGAACTGGATTTCCTGAGATAAGATACACGCACATATGTATATGTATGTCGCGAAACTTAATTGCAAGTTGACGTACCACATCGAACGCGTGTGGATTCCGTTCGCGAATCTGCCGGGCTTCATCGCTGTTGCGCTGCTCGTGTTTAGTCGCCCATTCCCCGTTCTTAGCGAGTAACGCCTGTTGAGAGAATTTTCTAAAAAACGGTCTACTCTTTTCACTCGTCCTAAACGTCTATCCGGCCTGAACAGACCAAAGTTCCCCCGTTATTTCCCCCGTAGTGTCCGACTCGTCACCCCGATTTACTGCCAGCTCAGTGTTAACGACACACCACTTTGCTAAAACCGGCATAACGTGAAATCTGTAAACCAAGCATGAGAGCGTTCATGCACTGTGTGCCCAGATGAAATAAATTGAAATGATAAAGTTGACACTTGCCCAATGAGTCTCTTGTATTTCACCCGTTGTATCTTCCTTTTTTTTCAATATTATCTTTCCCGCCATCCCGTTTTTTCCGAAAAAGGATAAAAAGAAGTAAGCGTCATGTCAGTAATTAGGCTTATGTCATAAACTTTTTTATTTGTGAGTTTTGTCCGTTGATAACGTACAATATAATATTAATCTCATACATATTTCGCTTCCAAAATAGTACAGCTATATCATTAGTATCAGAGCAGTTATAATCTTATACGGCATATGTATCAAAATGAAAACTTTATCCGTCGTAGGCACTTTATAAAAAAAGAAATATTTACAGTGACAGAGAACGGGTACAATCGTAACGATATAACTTTATAAACTTATACTCTAGAATCGGCGTCTTATAAATTAATTTGTTCCTTAATCACTTCTGTCGAAGAGTTACACGTGTACGAAGAATACGCGTCGTAAGTTGAGGCTGTGAAATCAGCGTATTCGCAACAATTGTGGCGGGCGTCACATCTATCTCGGCTAAGTTTATGTAGAAAAGCTATTTTATCATATAAAAAAATATTTTTAGAAATAGGAACTTCGAAAATAGAATGATTCGTAACATTCCTCGTAATGTAGTCAGTCCGTCGGATTGATCGAAGCAATCGATTGTGCGCATTATCTTGCATCATTGATGTGGAACGACTTTGATAACTGTGTTGCATGTTCAGAAGACAGCTTGTGCGTATGGGAAAAGAAGCTATTTCTGTTTCCTTTTCGCAATTTCACGATTATCTCCCGAAGATGTATACATTAAAAGAACATACAGTAACATTCTATCCTGCGTATGTTCTACACCGATCGTTACACTGGCCAAAAATTGAAAAATTTTCGAAACAATCCACAATGCATTCTTAAAAAAAAAAAAGGAAATCTAATGCTTAACGCTTGTTATGTGGCACCTTGTTGTTCCAGCTGCCTCAAAGCTTTCTTGCTGTTCTCCACAAATTCCTGAATAAGAGAACAAGATATTTTTCACAATTCTTTTTCTATGATTGTTAAGAAATAATAATATTAATGCGCCTATTACAGCTAATACGAACCATCAAACCGCGGCTCATGAAATAAGGTCGGTTGATGCCGTCATTTTTCTCGCAGTCCTCGCAGAAGCATATAAATATCGTGTCGATGATCATCTGTGACAAATTAATCATTTTTATAGAAATTATGTTATTTATTTAATTCGAACGTATTCACTAGATTTCTTACTTTATATGTCACTCACCTCGTAGATGGATATGAAGCAATGCGCGACCAGGAATGCGATTATCCCCGCAAGAGTGATTGGTATCCAAGGATGATTGAGTCCTTCTTTCTTCTGCAAAGGGGTAAAACTAAAGTGCTTAGTAAAGCCCTTGAAATATAAAAATATGGTAAAATTAATTTACCTGTACCTGCATCAAATAAATCCCCGAAACAACCGTAAGAGTGACGACGAGGACTTTACCCAGAAACAATACGAAGTCACCGACGCTGTTAATCGCCGCTACTCGCAAAATGTTGCTGGACAAAACTTGGAACGCTTTCTTTCCGCCTGTGCAAAAGTTGCATCCGTATATGGCTGAAAAAGAACATCAGTTTTTTTAGTACATCGATCAATGAAAAAATTTTTTTTATTTTTTTTTTTTTTTTTTACAATTGTTATAGATCATATTATTCAAGAAACAGACTTTTAATATTAATGAAGGATTCAAGATTGATGAAGGATACCTGTCTCAATGTAAGCATTCCTAGTGAGGAATTTTAGAGCACACTCGAAACACCAGAGACAACACTGGCAACACCATAGTATTCCTTTCACGAAAGCGTTGTCGTATTGTTTCAGATGATTTTGGACGAAGGAGATCATGGCTCTGATCACTCGAACAATGCCTATTATCAAAGCTCCGAAAGCCACGGTCCCCATATGATATCTTATGAGATATCCGAAACCTTTCGCCACTGGTAAAGAAAGACGTCTTTTGTCCCTGTTAAAATAGCAAAAGTGCATTACAGTGCATTTCCCCCTGTATAAAATTTATGCAATATAAAAGCATAATCTACATTGGACATCGTATATATATATATATATATATATATATATATATATATATATATATATATATATATACGCAGAAGACCATTAATAGGAAATTTAATAATACTTCATAAAAAATTTCCAAATACGTATGTTAGCAGATAGTATTTCGAGCACCATTAAAATTATCACAACTAAAAAATATTTATTTTATTTTTCTATACATAACTAGATATAACCGACTTTTAGCCGCGCTATTTGCTCTTCCATTTAATTTTTTATATATTTACTAAAAATCTCACCTCGTAAAGAACCATCGGGCAACAGCGCAAGCGACGACCATATGCTGGCAACCCAAATAGAATTCACACGCCACGAAGAATAAAAACAGATTGTACCACCTTGTTGCCTAAATTAATTCCATTTGTTATATAAGACGCGGTCATTCCATTTATTATATAAAGAGAAATATAACTTAATAAATAAATTAAAATAAATAATAAGTAATACGTGTATAATACAGAATAAATAAGTATTAACATTTTCGACTATCGATATTGGGCATATCTTATGCCTAATAACAATTTTTATGAATTTTATAATTTAAAAGCATAAACGCAAAATATATAAAATTCACAAAAATTATTATTAGGTACAAGATCCCGTTCGATAACGGAAAATCTGAATATTTATTTGTTCTAAGAAACATAATCCTTATTACAGTCGATAAAGAAATATATGCTAACGTACAATGAGCAATCCATCCTTCTTGAAACGAATGTGACCTTTCTTATTCAAATAAATGTCACCGGCACTCTCGATCCATAACATACAGTAGACCCACGCTACTACCGTGAACCCGATCAGCAAATACGTCTAAAAACAGAGAATTTCCGTGTTCGCGAGACCAACTCGATATAAAATGAACCGGATTCGTATAATTGAAACGAGATATGCTCACATAAATCGGCTGAAACAGCAATGCCGGCATCGAATACACGGCTTTACCCGCCTCCCGGAAAAGGTGCATGACCAGCTCGATTCTCTTTCTCATCACCAGAATCACCAGAAGCACGATGACCTGCGGCATGTATATGGATATATGTATTGTATATGTATATTCGCAAAATTTGCGCGAACGTAACGCCAGATATAGCAATTTTCCTTACAGCAACGACCGACATAATAATAGCGTAGATCAAGTAAGGCTCCACGCTGGAATCCTCCGGGTCAATTTCACCCTTATCCGTGCTCTTCTTCTCGCGATACCACGCTAGCCTATGCATAAAAGATTAAGCTTGCCTCGCTAGATTTAAACAAATAATAGATAGATATTCTGGGAATTTTTAGATTGAAAAATTTTTAAGACGTGATTTTCACTACATCGTTTTAATTTTTGAAAAGTTGAGATAATTCCCTTTACCAGAGATACGTTGTGCCGCCGATGCAAGCCAAAACTGCGCCGATCAATACGACATAAATGACATATTGTACCATATAGCGGAAGGCCACCAGGATACCGAGAGAAAGTGCTGAAAAATCGTCGGTCGCAATCAATCACTCAAAGTCTCTGTTTTGTGTCGCTCAGAGATAGAAGCGATATAAGAATTTAACACCGAAATTTAATGCGCGAAAATCATATTCTCGATAAGATGAAAAAATTCTACTGTTAAAAAAATACTATTTAAAATTTTGCAGATTTCTGTATTGCGCAAATTGCTTGGAATATCAACTTGGAATATCAACTTTAATAAAATGCAAGAGATTTCATATACATATATAAAGAGAAATTATATCTATATATAGAGAGAGCGATAAATTGGAAGCTGTGAATGATACAATTCTAAAATATCATATGCTGTATTTTTTCTGGAATACCTACCCAAAGCTATGAGCAAAAGGTAAATCAATTCGAGCCATGCGATTCCCAGATCCGTAACTGCGTCCTGAAATAATGATACATTATCGAATACTTATTGATTACTTATTTGGACTAATTAAGGAGATACACCGCGCATATGTTACTTGCAGTTTTGTTTATTGATTTAATTAATTGATCTAAACTGATTTATTTTAGTCGGCGTATCATGTCGAAACATTATATAAAAATAAATAAGTTTTAAAAAAGAAATTTGATATAATTTGATTTGAGGCTTAATTTAAAATATAATATCGGGTTATATATAAAATGTTCAAATTAAAAGACTATTTTCAAGTCATTTTTAAAATAAAGCTTGCCCGGATAAATGCACTGACACATGACATTTCTTCCTAGAATGGATATATTATTTCTTATTTTTTATTCGATAATATCATAAAGATTAGATTTTTACTATGAGAAGAGGGAATAAGATAATGTGATATTCCCAGAAATTGGATTTTTTTAAATTAATGTAATCAGAAATATATACATATAACAGATATTAACAGAAAAAATAAAAATATCAAATCGTGCACATATTTTTAAACTCAAAACCGGTTTCTAGCAAAACAAAAGGCTGGAGATTTCTGCATAAGTGACAATCTCGAGAAATGGTCTCACAATCAATCACTTACATTGTAAAAGCTGTCCAAACGAAGGCCCCTTATTATAGAGTTAAGAGTTTCTGTCACCTTCTTGTGTATACAGCGATTCAGGAATAATCTTCTGCGAGACAGAGAAGCGAAAATTAACATTAGAGAAAACGATCAAGCTTGCATTTGGTGCATGAAACCTTCTGCGACGAGATGTAATGAGTCACAATTTTACTAACTTGTTTTCGTCCACTGTGCAATTTGCCACGCACCTACGTTGCTTTATCCCATTGGCTTCAATATCAATCTCAAGATACCTAATACACACAGAATATAAGTTGTCAATAAAGGCAACAATCAATGCGATCAATTATTATATGACCTTTCACTATAATAGTGCAGCAAATATCAAATCAACGATTATACGTTTAATATTACTATATTATTTATTTTTGAATATTTTATCCTTTTTGTTGTTCTTAAGCTGCATTTATTTTTTCAAATAGATCCTGCTATAGCGTAAACTTTGATTCTTATTTCATTAATTTGCTGATAAATTTACTTAATTAATTAAATTTTTTTCTTAAGAAAATAAATTATGATTTTTTAGCATAAACCTCAGTTCTGATAGATCAGTTGTACGTTCAAATCGCGGAGAAATTTTATTTCCAATTAGTACAAATACTTCAGAGTGCACTCACGGTTTTCTGGTATGATCGGCACCCTTGCACGCGAATTTCGGGTCGCTTTCGTGCGAGGTTACGCGGCCGCAGACGTTTCCGCAATCATCGATTCCATTTATCACGCGGTAAATGTCACCTTTCTTCACCACATTCGTCATCATGAAGATCTGTACGCACAAATTGTAGAATGCTTAGCGAACATATTAGCGTTATGATATGGATGAAAAAGCAACATCACTTACGGAACCACCCGCCAAAACAAGTACGACGATTATAGCCAGAAAATCGGTGCATGATCGGTCCTTGACAAATATCTGATCCGAATAATTCGACGGCGAGCCTTGACTATCAGGTGTCTAAAAAAGAAAAATTAAAAACTGTAAATTTAAAAAACTGTTAAAATAAACACTGAAGTCGGCGATAAATATAATAGGATTTGTAAATAGATTTTATTCCATTTACAAATAAGAATTTTAAGAATACAAGAGCTTATAAAGAAATGAAAGCGTACTGGTCAAAATATAGCCGCAAATCAATTCTTTGTCACGGAACAAAATCAGGTTGGACTGATTTAACGAATAAAAACTAGTCATGAGAATTAATTTAGGGAAGTTCGAGTTGCGTGTTTGAGAAACATAGACGTTTTATGCTTCTCAGTGGATGCGTGACGTTCTTGTTATTTTTAACGAGCACTCTACATTCATAAATATATCCCTTTTTAACAAGCGTATAGAGAAAACGTTTACCGTGGGTTCCACTTTGGACGAAGGCTCGTCCGCACAACCGCAGCAACCCATCTCTTGACTCGCCGGGGCGACTGGCTCCTCCAAACGTTCGTTCTCGTCTTCCTTCTGGTCGCCTCTCGACAAGTCTACCGCTTCCGAACTCGCGCCAGCTTCGAGAACAACAAGTTGGGAGATACCATTATCAATTTGCTACCGCTACGGCATTTTTATCGAATCCACGAAAATGATCAACATCGCGTAACACTGCTTGCAACACGTGCGATAAATACATGGCAGCGAGAACGACATATAATCTGAGCTTTTCGTGCGTGGTGCTCGTGATTTTATCAAGTTCCGATATATATTAAAATTAATACTTCAAGTTTTCAAGCTAAATTAAAAATAGCGTCGCGTAATATCTTTCCGAGACCTGTTGAAGCGAAGATACCGATCGTTCTATTGAGTCAAGATTCGGAGAAAATTGAAAGTGATATAAATTTTCAAAGTTTACGATTTATCTACAACATATCGAAGACTTACATAATTCTGAATGCAGTTTGACTTATGCATAAAATATGTTAAAATACACGATAATTTTGATGTGAATGCAATTCGATGGCGATCATTATTTTCCGGGACACGTTCCTTGAACGAAACCTGGGTCACGTCGATATCGATCGATTAATACACCCGGGAAGTTGCATGCTTGGATACTGTTGTCGCAACGCTGATCAGAATCACGCATCATCCATGGTAACACACGCGAAACATAATTACGATTGTTCAGAAGTAGAACTTCAGAAGATTGATTAAAGTACGTCGAATTTTCTAATGAATTCGTGAGAGACGAATACTTTAACGATTAATTCTGATTAAATTATGAAATAATAAATAGAAATAATAAACAGAAATATGCGACACTTGAATGACATTTCTAATGAGTACCACATTTCTATATTCCAAGCCAAATAGTTGACATTAATAGTATTATCTGTAATGGGCATCTTTACGAGCCATAAATTTATTAGTTACACATTATATTACACGGACAGATATTCTGTAACGAAGTGACGTGTGAGATTTATTTAGCGCAAAACAGCTTTCGCTAATGCTAATAGAAAATCTATCACAATTACTAAAGATATACACACTGCGTAAAAGTCACACGAATATATATTGAGTGCAGTAGGTTAATGTTACTTCCGTGTTTCAGTCACGAAAGAAACACGAGAGAAGTTTTTTACCAGGCAACACGAAGGCGGAAGAGAAGCTTTAGTTACGGTGTTAGCGGCGTGGTGACACCGTTGAATGACAGTCGTGGATACGGCTATTGCCTCTCGAAGACATTACAATTACGTCATTACTTCCTGCCTTTGTTATAATCGCTAATCTATCTCGTTCGAAATACTTGAGGTGAAATCATCGAAGCACGCTATAATACTTTTATTAAATGTGAGTTACCATATAAATCATGATTTGAAATATCTCAAATATATATTGGATTTATATGTTATATAATCATTTTAGATTATTTTTACTTACATATACAGGGTGTTCCGGGTCAGGTCAATGAAACTTCAGGGTCTTACAGGAAATTGAATTTGTAACAAAAAAGTTCCTATAAACATGGGTTTAGAAATGCTTTGTTAAAAAGTTATAGCTAGTAAACTTCGAAAAATCACGTTTCATGATTTTTAAAAATAACTTCAGAACCATTCATTCATTTGAAAACACCTGTTACTAGAGACAACTTAATATACAGAATAACAGATGCATCCTCTTCAAATAAATTAACAAAGGGACACATTTGTACGATACAGTGAGTCAATATTGAGTAAATGCCAAAAATGCATTAATGAACAGGGCTATCATGTTGAATATATTTGATAATTTGGTTGAACATTATTTTTCTTTTACTTTTAATAAAATTGTTGTCCTTCTGAATAGTCTCATTAATGTAATCTTTATGTTTATAGGAACTTATTTTTGTTCTAAATTTAATTTCCTATAATACCTTGAAGGTTCATTGATCCTACATGGAACACCTATTATACGTATATAATATATTTACTATAAAAAGGCATATATATGTCAGATATATTCAGTTTATTTTATTATTCTGAGAAGAAGAGTTAGGCAGTGGGTTAGTAACTCTGTTATTCTTATAAAAATTAACCCGTTGAGGTCACATGGGGTCCAGTGGACCCCAGGCTTTTTTTTTATTTTTTTCTTAAAAGTATACTATTTTGAGAGTAAAACGCACAAAGTTTTTTTACTCTATCTCAAAAAATTTTGATGAATATTTTTGTGAAAAAAGTCAAATTTCTCGAAAAAAAAATTTTTTTCTCGCGTTTTTTCAACATAAAAAAATTTTTTAAATTATTGGATTATCAAGAGGAAGTCATAAATTAATTCCAGTTCAAGGTTTGAGTCGATACATCAAAAAGAACGCAAATGGAAACTGTTGTGGGGTCCATTGGACCCCATGTGACCTCTACGTTATTTTTAGGAGGTGTGACCTCAACGGGTTAAAATGCTATGAAATCTTCAAAGAACCGAAGATGACCAAGGCTCAACTTGTGGCTGTTTGGATGAAGAAGAATATATAGATAAAATAAATATATATGAATGTTAAGATATAAAATTAATATAATGTATATCTGTACCTTAGAAACAAAGAATCATATTTTCATTAATATAAATTTAGAGAAAACAGGGTTTAAAGTTTTAAATAGAGAAATGGTATATTTCTTTAGGTATAAAATAAAAATACTAATATAATTTATCGAATTTTTAATTAAGTAATTTAACTGCCATGTTTAATAGTATAACTGTCAATAACACGCTGTACCTGACCAACATTTTACCTCTAAAGTTTCCAATACGACTTTCTAAACATCGTGTCTTAAGAACTTAGTAATAATGGACATAAGATCCTTTGCCATTATACAATTTAAGCTCCTGGTAAATTGGAAAAAGTATTAACTCCATTCTGACAAAAACTGGAAACACGATTCTTTTCCTCTAAGGTACAGATATATACTATATCAATTTATTATTCTTTCCGCAAAAGATTTATTAATTCTTTTGTGCCGATTTTTTATTGCCTTTATGTCCTCTACTACTTCATATAACAATCGCGTGAAAGTTTCATCCCGCTATGGCTATATCGTTGAATTAATAATCGCCGACAAGATGCCATGCATCAATCAAAAATCGACGCGACCGAAATTAAACTTTAATCCGGGCCGCGATAATCAAATTGCCCTCTCCCGCGCGTGTGTGTGTGTGTGTGTGTGTACCGTGTCGCAGGAAATACTCGTTAGAACGTAGACGTAAGACGGATTAATGTTTCCCCGACCCGGTCGATAGCGAATAAGTCAGCGCATCGCTCTGTGCAAAACATACTGTCCGTAAACTTCGTTCGCGCGAATTAAACACGATAACGTCTAATCGTCACAAACAACACCACAATGTATGTTTCGCAATGCGATTAATCAACGGTTGATTATCCCTATCGCAATGATAAATTCATTTTACGTAAAAATTATATCGCGTAATTGTAAAAGTGTATAATTATTTTCTATTATTTTACAATATTCTCAAATTTCTGTTGCGTGTACGCAACATAAGATGAATGTTTTTCCGTGCGAATGTGCGTATGGTGCGGTGACTCTGCTAGCCCGGCTATTCTGAATTCCGGAATAACTTTTTCCGAGAAAACGCGCGGGCTGGTTCATCGGCTACCGCATCGCTTCTTGCGCGCGGCGGCCCGTAAGTGCAAGCTGTAAATGTTTACAGTGCAAATCAGCGTAATCCGGTATGGGACACATTTCGGGTTTGCAGCCTCGGACGCTCTTCTATTTGACTTAGGTTTAACCAGGGGATTTCAGCTAATATTAGTACGCGCAGCTTGTCGCGCGTATTACATATACGGTTTGCCAACAGTATACCCGCTATCTTACGCGTCTCTCAATGGAATTACGCTGTGTGTGTGTGTGCGTGTGTGCGCGCACTCGCGAGAGACTACGGTAATCAAAGAGCACACCGATAAAGGTAATCTCGCCGCCGCGCCGTTAGCCGTCGGCATCGCAAATTATTTTCGCGCTGGTGGCCTGCCAGGGCCCTGGGTTCTATTTTCGCGTATCCAAAGGCATCGCCTGTAGATTTCAACGGAGTTCCCGTAAAGTTATGAAAGACGTATTTCTCGGAAAACTTACGGGCATCAAGCGGCGGTATACCCTTTCAATGAAACTTGAGTGAAAAGACGCTCGAGAGAGAGTTCTATACGCATTCCGTGGAAAAATTCCGAGGCACAAAGTTGCGGATTTTTCTTGCGGATCAACCGGCGGCGCGGCGCTTCTTACCGGCCGGTGAGCTGGATACATAATCTCGTCTGCTCCGCCAGCACGAGTAACACCGTGGGACGAAAGATGCATGCGAGAGTAAAAGGGAGAGAGAGAGAGAGGGGCTTAAAAACCTTACATCGAACACAAACATATATCGCATCGTCAGTATCGTCACAAATCTTTCGCACGCTCGCGATGAAAATCGCACGGAACAATGGGAAAAATAACTAAACGACGAGTTAGAACGATCCTTGTGCTAATTATACACTCGAGGAATTAAGAAGAATCGTGAGTCACGCTTAGACACGTCCGTGAACACGGTATAACGTCACAACACACTCACACCACACACATAATAATTACACGTTTTGTTCCATCTATTATTATTATTATTTGATATCACATCTATCTCTGCGTGTCACTAAAATAATTATTTAGTTAACACCATTTATCAAATAATTATATCAAGTTCATGAAAAATAATGAAGCTTGCGTTGATAAATTTAGTTCACATTATGAATTAATTCTTCAGTCTACAACGTCTACACCAATAATCGTTATCGCACCTTCTCTCGTTGGATTGGATCAACCGTCACAAAAGAAACCGGCTACAATCGACGCGCTCGGTCCACATGGAATGAAGGCGTCCCTTATACTTGTGCACAATTCGTCCCGCTCA
This sequence comes from Temnothorax longispinosus, assembly GCF_030848805.1. Lineage (NCBI taxonomy): Eukaryota > Metazoa > Arthropoda > Insecta > Hymenoptera > Formicidae > Temnothorax > Temnothorax longispinosus. The sequence continues at coordinate 14,495,235 of NC_092361.1, forward strand.
GCTCCGCCCCCTCTCCAGCCTCGGTTCCTCTCCGATGACAAACTTACCGAACGATATCATTACATAACCAAGTCTAACGATAATCATAATAATGCATTATCTGGCAACGTCGCTATTGAAACACTGATAATTCGACTTGGAGATATCCACGAGTTGCATCTCTGTAATATTCTTGAAATGTTCCGTACACTCGACGTTACGTGGCCTTGTCTTCGCGTTCGAAACTAGGCATCACCAAATCGTACGTGCAAAAAATTTTGCGTAAGATCAAGAAACACATAAGAAGGTCGTACACAGTCTTAAATTCACTGAAGAAAGGAAGAATAGCTTCGAATTGTTTAAGCAACGGGTGATGATGGACGAATATTGAGGTGGAACGCACTCGAAATGTTCAAACTCGGATATAAATTTCAGAATAAAAGAATACCTAGACTCTCCGAGTTTCCATGGACCAAGGGAACATCTGGACGAGACCTTTCGCGAGAAATACCGAACAGAACCGAAAAGGCCCGATTTTCCCTTGCGGCCCCGCTTTGTTCCTCATCTCGTCACTCATCCCTGTCCGAATTGACAAAGCATTCCAGGTATATTTTTAGCTTCTAATATCTGGGGACTTAGACTTGTGGTCTCCGAAGTTTAATATATTATTATTAAAACTGTGCGTAAGAGAGAGCTCAATATTAGTTGCTTTCCATTTACACTCAAGTGATCTGATGAGTCACTCAGTTATGTGAGTATTTTATACTCAGGTAAGATATGTCATTTTGTGTTTACCTGCTTATTTTGATGGCAAAGCTATCGCATAATAATACAGGTTCACAGCCTCACTTTTAATGTGAGTTTATTAGATTCATTAAAACACATGGTCTCGATTGTGGATAAAAATTCAGTTGAATCTCACTTGCCAGCATGCAAAAAGAACGTGCATTTAACTGACAAGTAACACTACCCAAGTGTAAATCGCCGATTTGGATAATTTTTTAATATGTTTTAGTAGACGTAAAAATAAGACATACGTATTTTTTGTTATCGGCGGAAAACCATATTTAGGGTGTGAAACACCCCTTTGAATTTATGGATATCGATTTAATTGTTTTGTATATAAGGATTCAGTATTTTTGGCCCGAACCAAATAAAATAGTTGCATTATCAAGAGATATGAAAAATGAAAAATTTTCGACTCGGTTCGATCATTTTTAGGGGGTAAACCACCCCCTGTATTTGAAACAAAAATTTAAAAAATGCCCAGATAATTGCAAATTTTATTCAAAAATTTTGAAAAAAATATATGTTACACTCGCATCCAAAACAAAAGTGAAACTGTTTGAGGATTTAAGGGTGACCACCCTTTTATCGAATTTCTTACGTAACATTTAGAGCATCGGCAAAAAATGTCCGTTTTCGGTATCTCGATTTTTGAAACTTTTTTTATGCCAAATGGTTACTTATGATGACCCAATAATCCCTGCAAAATTTCAAGAGGAGCATACGCCCCGTTTAAGAAATATAGGGGGTCAAAGTTGACCATATCTAATCAGAAAATATAGCAGCTTCACATTTATACTCCAATAATAATGCCCAAAAAATTCAGCCGAAATAATTTTGGAGTATAAATGTGAAGCTGCTATATTTTTTTATTAGATATGGTCAACTTTGACCCCCTATATTTCTTAAACGGGGCGTATGCTCCTCTTGAAATTTTGCAGGGATTATTGGGTCATCATAAGTAACCATTTGGCATAAAAAAAGTTTTAAAAATCGAGGTACCGAAAACGGACATTTTTTGCCGATGCTCTAAATGTTACGTAAGAAATTCGATAAAAGGGTGGTCACCCTTAAATCCTCAAACAGTTTCATTTTTGTTTTGGATGCGAGTGTAACATATATTTTTTTCAAAATTTTTGAATGAAATTTGCAATTATCTGGGCATTTTTTAAATTTTTGTTTCAAATACAGGGGGTGGTTTACCCCCTAAAAATGATCGAACCGAGTCGAAAATTTTTCATTTTTCATATCTCTTGATAATGCAACTATTTTATTTGGTTCGGGCTGAAAATACTGAATCCTTATATACAAAACAATTAAATCGATACCCATAAATTCAAAGGGGTGTTTCACACCCTAAATATGGTTTTCCGCCGATAAAAAAAAATACGTATGTCTTATTTTTACGTCTACTAAAACATATTAAAAAATTATCCAAATCGGCGATTTACACTTGGGTAGTGTTACTTGTGAGTTATGACGTCACAAGTGAGAACTATCTGAGTTTGATGTAAATGGAAAGCAACTATTGTTGAATCTATATGTACAGTAATTGCGTTAATTCGATGGGTCATAGAATTCTGATTTATTGGCCGCTGGGTCTTTAATAATTATTAAAGTAAATTATTAAAAAGTCAGAATTCTATGATCCATCGAATTAATGCACCTTACCGTACGTGCTAAGTATGTAAAATATCGTAATACTGCCGTGGTCCATTACGTTTTCTTAGCCGCTACACGAGGTCGTCGCTAATCTCGTTTTGGTTACGCAACTTCTGGCGACTAACGCAAACCCGTCATTATCTTATGTGGTGGAAATCGTTAGAGGATAGAGATGCGAGTTGACAGATGGTACCTACGTCGATCGCCAAGCTGCTACAGCTTCACAAATCTCTTTTTATTTTTTTCTTTATGATTTACGGGCAGGACCGGATGATCAACGCGTTCGTTGAATATCAAGGTCAATACCGGTTTCCGTATTAATCTTCATTAATCTTATCGCAGCTTTCATAACGAACCATCTCAATGAAATAATAACGCCCGACCACACGTCCACGGAATTCTCGTGTAGGTGCAAAATTATCGCTCCCGGAATTGCGCAAGAAACTCGTTTGCCGAGTAACGATATATTAGGCTTAAAAGTTAAATCGCCCTGCAGCCATGTATAACACTTCGAAATGGAGCAAATAATCAAATAATCAGGCCGATCAATTTTCATGCATAAAGATCTAATTTATCTGAATACTGTTAATTTCGTAACGTATTTAGGTGATAATTAATGAACTCGATAATGAAGATATATTTAATAATCGATTTATCAATATTCACCTGCGATAAGGAGATAAAAAGTACATTCTCTTCGTTGAATTATAATTATATATTTTACTTTTATCTAAAAAATAATTCATTTAAATTTACTATGGAATCATTTTCAACTAAACAGCTTAAAAAATATTCTCACTGCTCTCTCTCTAGGTGTCACGTATCAGCTCTTTCTTAATATTTTCCAAGAAATGTATTTTATTAAAAGCGTATGTTCGAAGATAATCTCTGCCTTACTCTGTATCAAGCTTAACCTCGACAGATAACAGAAGTAATAGCGTTATACAAGGATTATAGCAACGTAAACGGATGTAGGTCGGTACCTTGATGAGGATTTCCCCCGGCGTCATTCACGCATTATGATAATCCTATATGTTCTTCGTTCTTCAATTATTCATGAAACTCGCTCCGACTTTCCTGCTTAGGCTTCCCTTCGCGGAAACAGATATCCAGAGTGCTTTCAAGTCATAACTCGAAATGCTCGTACGCGTTTCTGGATTTTTGGACAACGGATACTCTCGCGTACAATATTATGCTTATCCTCGTCGTACGAACTCACGTAACCCTTGGGTCGCGATCGATGCACTATCAACACAATTGTCTGAAGATAGGCCTGCAGCACGCGTTTGCATTTGCTCGATTTAATATGTGTCTACCGTACTCTTTTTTTCCACAAGGATATAAAAAAAAGGCAACAATTTTATCCAGCAACATGTGCGCAACTATATCTAGACATTAAAATCCTGTGAGAGTCGCGGTGGGAGATTATATTACATTTTACGTAACAGCGCGTTTTATGTTATTTATTCATACTAAATTAGCAATTCATATTAAATTAATAATGAACTGTCTGGGAATTAGCGGATTTTGTGTGGCGAACAAGATTGTGAAATAGGAGAATAAGATTATTACGTGCACGAGCAACGAGGAAATATGAAGATTAAAAACTACGAAAATCGAAGTGAGATTGCTCTGTTTCCGACCAAGGTTCTTTGTTCGCTCGTACGATTCACCGACCTTCGGGGAATTCAACGCATTGTCTGCGCGTTCATCGAGTGCGGTAGGCTCTGATTAAAATGCAGGCTGGGTAACAAGTCGTATATACTCTAGGTTTGTACGAGAATGTTTGTGCAACGTAAAACGCTAACCGGAATTAGTACGCATACACGATTGATCGGTGTAAGTTACACGATTTTGCATATGCGATTATATTAGCTCTCGCGAGCGAAGTCAAAATCCGGATGTAAAGCACGTTCAAAGATAGAGAGGCATTACCGTTATTCTTGACACAACTGTCAGATGTAATTCTGAAAATTACGATTTCGCTTATTTCGATTTTGGATTATTATCAATGGTCTATACAAAATTGGATCGGCGCTAAAATGGTTCTTTCAATATCAACGCGACACAGAAAACGCTATTAATAAGTTTATTCCCGTATCTTTCGATTTTTCGTAATTGAATATGCCGCGACACATTTGTCATTTCTAGCGTATCGCCTCATTCATCTTACATCACTCACGTGCATCCAAGGACCCGCGCGTACATGTGCACCTGGTGCGCCGTAATCCGCACCTGCGTATGCGAAAACAATACAAAAAGTCCGTCCAACGATATTCCCTCGAAACTCTTCGAAAGTGCATGAAGCGTCTTGTCCGTCAAAACAAAAACAAAAAAAAAAAGAATCTTTAGAATTATCAATATTCATCGCTAAGTGTACGATAAATTATCAAACCAACACTGACAAACATCGAAGAATTATCAACACCAGAAATAACGTAGAATCAACTTCGTGGACAGCAACAAATTCCGCGCGCGCGTTGTCGATAAATATTGACAATGTGGGTCACATTTTCACATATTATGATGAAATGGCTGAACAAACTTTCGCGGGGTCTCGCCTGGTCTCGCCGACGTGAACTGGACAACAATAAATATTTAGAAATTAACATCCATTTATCAAACATACGTACCGACGATGAATAATCGGGAAAATAAACGCCGGACATTTGCGGACTTTTAAAAGCGACGATCGCCAATTTGCGAAGAGCATCGCCAAAACACCGCAGGGAATGCATTCGCAGAACCGGAAGATCCTTCCATCGCCACGCAAACAGCGTCAAGCCGCGTTACGATCTGCCGTAACGATCTCGTGACACACCTGTGTGGGCGCAGCTCGGAACGGACGAGAGGGAAAAAGAACCGCGCGCGGTTCTCATAATAAGCGTGAAAACGACAACGATTCCGAACGAACGTTACTCGAGATCGAGTACGGTTCGGTTTCCCGGCCGATCAACGATATCGGGCGTCGCGTCGTCTTATCGCGCGCGACGGCGATTCTCGACGAAAGTTATATACGAGACTGAGCCATATGCCGTCTCTGAGTCACCCGAGAGAGAAACCTGGCTATATACCGATTAGATTAGAGCGCGAGGCATGGCGGCCGGTGTAAACCGTTAGCATTCCAGCAAGAAGGCAAGCTCGCGCGAATCACGCCATTACCGTGCCACCTGAAGCGGATCGGTTCGCCATCAAGGTTTCGCCTCAAGGTTTTCGCCGAGCATCCGCGGGTTGCGGTGATCTATGGACCTGCTCCGGCCACGCCAATCGGCCGCATCGGTTTATCGTTCGGTTTCTTCTCGCGCCGAAACCTCTCCTCTCCGGGTCGTCAACGTACCTCTCGAGTCGGCTTTCTCTGGGTCGTCGATATCCTTCAGCGGAAGAAGAGCCTCGTCCAAAACAACAAAGACGACGATGACAACGATACGCGGCACACGCGCGACGCAGTTTCAGTCTTGGAGAACGGAAAACCCGCGTGAATCGCCGAACGACACGGAGATCATGACGTCCGTCGCTTCGTTTTTGTTGCGCCGCCCGACTCGCGGCTCGCGACACCGAGTCCGCGTCGTCCGTAGGTACTCGAGCTCGGGCACAATACTAACAGTCGCCGACTCGTGTGATTACCGAGCGGGGTCTGGAGAACAGGCTCTCTTGCTGTGCCCGCCGGTTAACGATACTCCGTTGCAGTCCACGCTCCATTCGCCGTCCTCCTCTTTCACGTCCTCTTTCGCTCCTCTCGCCCTCCTCCCACTTCTCTCGCGTGCCCCTCTCCCCCCCTCTCTCTCTTTCTCGGTCTCGCTCTCTGTCTTTCTGAATCACTCTCTTTGTCGCGTTGTCTGTCCGTCACGCACGCACTCATTCTCTTGCCCGACTACTGACCTTTCTGTGCCTCCTCTCCCTGCGTTCCACCACGCCTCGCTTCTCTCTCTTTAGCTCCGTCTGTCCTCCCCCGACGACGGCTGGATCCCTAGATCGGCTGGATCTCACGGTATCTCCTCCGATCGAGTCTACGAATTATCCGCGACGCGATGCTCGGAGCCCCGGTTCCATCAAGGTCCTCTTGCGTTAAACGTTAACGAGGCACGTACGTTAATCATGGCGATAACTTCGTTAGCCAACTTGTCGGGGACAATTTCGGGCACCGCGCGACACCGTATCAATCTCACCCGACCCGATGTAAACGTCTTATTCTACGCGCGCGGTTGGTTAATGTTTTGCATCGCAATTTTACGTCATACAATTACGTAACGATTTTCGCAGAAATTCTCTCTCTCTCTCTCTCTCTCTCTCTCTCTCTCTCTCTCTCTCTCTCTCTCTCTCTCTCTCTCTCTCTCTCTCTCTCTCTTTCTCTCTCTCTCTCTCTCTCTCTCTCTTTCTCTCTTTTCCTCCCTCTTTTCTTTTGACAAATCTTGACAAGATGTGCGTCACTTTTGTGTCGTACGAGCACCATCTTCGCTGAATTACACTTTACAATTTTTAAGTGGTTTGATAAGATCACGTGCAACGGTATGAAGCAACTCGTTTTTTTTTGTATAAGATTTTAATGACAGGCTCTCTTCAGAAGAAACTTACGTCCACTCCTCCCGGGCAAAAATTACAAAGAACTCGTAATCATGAAGCTTATACCGCCGAGAAAAATCGAGGCAATTATCTACCCTCGAGAATGTAAATAGATAACAGAGAGATTTATCTTTCGGTTAATTTTATGTATAGATGCGTAGATGCTGGGCGTTAATCGACTGGAAATTCAACTTGAGAAAGTTAAACGGCCGAACGTTCAATGTTGAACATTTTAAAAATTGCAACGAGCATTTGATGCGCCGCGCCCGCGCCGTTTGATTTCCCGCGGAGGAAAAATCAATTTCCGAGAACTAGCCTCGCGGAACTCGTCATTAAAATTTTATAGCGCGCCGCCGGCATGCACGGTATATACGTTGTAATATCACGCATTAAATATATCGAATGTGTCAAACCAGCTCTTTTTGATTTGTACATACGCGTTCCACGTGTGTATGGTCTACATGTGGACTACGTAAACATACATAATTGAAGTAACGAGAGGCGAATAGTAAAAAGCAACATTCTATTATTAATGTTTTTCTGTTTATAATTTATGCGTTCGTCGCGAGACATTGTATCGCGATACCTTCGCATGAATACGCGCTGCGTTATTCAGCTGCGGCTGCGGCTTGAAATTGAGGCAGCCCGAATCTCCCCCCCCGCGTCACCCTTTCGTCTAATATCAGTTAAACGAGACCGTCGTGTGCATTTCAGCAAAGCTCGCTCCAACGAGCAACTCTTTGCACGCTAATAAAACATAACGGGATTTAGTCGTCTGGTATACTCGAACTCGAGCTGTAAGAAACGCCGTATCGTTGGCGCGCCAGCCCAAAGCCTTTGAGCGCGGGCGCACGGAATTGTCCGCGTAAAAGAAAAAAAAAACGTCGGTTCACCTTGTGAATATTTCAGAACGCTCTTTGGAAGGGCCAGCGTAATTAGACCGCTGTCCCGCGAATGAACTCATCGAAAAACCAATTACCTCTTCAGGACCACCAAAAAATCACCGCGGTCTCCAGTATCGCAATATTTCAAGCATCTCAGAAAAAAATTCTTTTAAAATGATAATTTGCATCGACAGAGAAATTCCACTAATTTTAAGACACATGTTTGAATCGATAACAATATAGGTATGGAGAGAGAGACAAGCATGCATGCTCGCACGCAATCAGCCTGTCCATAATTTCTATCGGCTTTGCGCCCTCTCCCGAGTCTCGCGTCGTGGCTGATTACCTTACGGACGACGCTCTTCCGTTTCGCTAGTCCGTTTCTGTCAGACCGGTTAGACAATACGCAGTCGCGATGGCCAGTTGAAAAATAGCGGTCGTTGCACCGTGAATTTTTTATACGGACGCGGACGAGCCAGCACGCGACATGTCGGGCGATGCGTTACGGATAACTCGTAATGTGTACCGGTGAGCGTTGAATAATAGCTGCCTCGCGCGGAGAAGCCGGAGGAGCTTCGTTTTCACAGCCGCGCGCGCCGCGAGACGCTCTCGTATACCGTAATGCAATTTGTATTAGCAATGATATATCGGTAATTGCAACATCACAGAGCGCCGGGGAGCGCAATTGCGTACGCGACAGCTCCGCTGCTCGCGTATTCGCGTATTCGCGACATCGCGAGTACAGGCGGCAGATAGCCATGTCCAACTGTAACAACATTACCTTCCGTCATCGAACTGCGTCATTTATCGCCGGTTCTGCAATCGCGTTGCAATTATGAGGGATATTCGCTCTGTAAATAGGCCGCTACCAGTTTGTATTTATGAAAAAGATCGCTAATTGGTACATATAGAGTAATAAAACATTTGCATCGTAATTTGCCTCTTTCTTTCTCTCTTTTTATAAATTTATGTTATTATACGCTGTTCAATTAAAAAAATGCACAAGAACGAGAATAATCGTTTTTTATCTTATAGTTTTTTTGGACGCTGAATACGATCCCGTTTGTGTCAAATTGCTCTATCACGTCATAATTTTGACAAATTCGCAGTTAAAGTTGCAAAAATAGTTATTTTAGTGTATTTTGGCATATTATAAATATATGTGATAGAGAAGTTTTATTGCAATCAAAATTTTAAATGTTGTAGGACTTTCCGCCCTTAAAAGAAAATTGTGTCGATTATGATTAAAAAGATATTGATGATTGCGTCAAAGTTGCGACCATTAAGGATCTATGAAATATTTTTCATGTTATTCAAACTTAAGGGTTTTTCAGGTAGCTGACTACTAATCTAATGTCAAAATTGATCAATTCAAACTGACAAAGCCAGTATGACTGGATACAAAAAAAAAATAATCGAATTTTTACTTTTGATATTCGTCATATTGGCTCCGTCCATTTTGAATTTATCAATTTTGACATTAGATTAGCATTCAGCGACCTGAAAAACTCGTTAAGTTTGAATAACATAATTAAAGAATATTTCATAAATCCTTAATAGTCTATGTAGGTCACAGCTTTGACGCAAGAGGCTTTACGTTAATCCTTAATATCTTTTTAGCCATAATCGACATACCACAAATTCCTTTTAATGACTGAAAGTCCTAACAACATACTTAATTTTCATTACAATAAAACTTCTCCAACACATCACATGTCATATTTATAATATGCCAAAATATACTAAAATAGCCCTTTTTGCAGTTTTAACTGCAAATTTCTTAAAGTTGTGATGATAGAGCAATTTGGCAAACGGGATTGTATTCAGCGTTTAAAAACCTATAAGAAATAATTAATCTCGTTCTTGTACTCGAAAAAAAGTAATTTCTTGTTGAATAGTGTTATTGTTTGTATTATTTATTTATATTATTTATTACAAATTACATATTTGTCCATTCTATTTATTTATTGATACGCTCGTTAATTTTTGATATCTTGATAAGTAACGCACCGATAAGTAACAGATAACGAGTAAGTTTACATGGAAATAAAAAATACTAGTGCGAATGCAGTTTCAAGATATGATATTACAACTTTTAGAAAAGAGGCGCTAACTCGGTATCCTTTCCCACCCAGGCGTTCTATAATTCATCGAAGAATACATTTCTCTGAGAGGCCCCTTCGCTTGGGGCCACCTAAATATTTATTTCCGAAACGAGTCAAGTTTCTCGCCGTCAGTCAACCTGGCAGAAATTGTTCTTGACGAACTCGCGGAACGAGCGTAACTTGCGTCCCCATGGATGCGGAATACGCCTCTGTCTCGAGAATCCGCGGTCCGTATTCATATTGCACATCTATACGATCCCGAATATATATATTTTGCGTACCTATATTAATCTCGGATACATGTATGCATTTATGTCCCAAATGTGAATTCAGCTGGTCTCGTTTGTATGCATGATGCATTTACGTCTCGCACGGCGATCTCACCCGTCTTACCCGTGATCACGTGCGACGTTACGTTCGCGTTCACGTACACAGTAAGGTAGGAAGGTAGAGGAACGCCTGGAAAAGGCGCTTCCCGTATTCATCAAGCACCTTACCTAAAGACACGGCCAATCATGATAATTGACCGTAATTCGCTATTAGCCTTCGAAAATGCAATTAGACTCGCATGACCGCGTTTAGCGCTAAATGCGGCGTGGCCTAGGCGAACCCGAGTGACCCCGCGCCCGCGGTGTGTGTTCGCCAGATACGAGGTCGTACCTGAGGCACGCACGCGTAACGGCTGCGGACGAGCACCCCGAAAACGACGTTAAGCCAGCGTGGCATGCGATGTGCGCGACGGCCGGCGCTGATATAGAGGCACCCATACGGACACGGCGGTCGCGAGATAATTCACCACGAATGGGGGCCCCTGAAAAATTTAAGGCCGCATTAAATTAAGAGAGCGGTGCCCGCGCGGCGTACGTCGCGACACAGCCAACACGCGTCGCATCGGTCTCGTTGCGCCCTCCCGGCTCTATAAACCCTGAAACTCCCGGCGAAACACGCCCATCCCGTGACGAATTAAGCCATTCAATTAGATCCGCGCGAAATACGCTCTTTCGGGATGCGCCACGCGCGTGTCGCGCCGTGGTAATGAAGAGGCATAGACAACGCTTCGTGCGTGCTCGTCGGACACGCTTCCATCTTCCGTCTCTCCATCCTTCCGTGCAGGTGCGCTCGATGACTCCGTCGCGACTGAAACTGATCTATATCTGTAAAGAATCGTATTTCCGTTATGGTAAATTTAAAGGAAACAGTGGGGAAATGATATATTTTTTAGATATAAAAGTAGCAATTTGATTTGTTGAGTTTTTAATAAAGCAATTTAACAGACACGCTTAATAGTACAACTGTCAATAACTGACCTAAAAAAAACTGGAAATACGATTCTTTACCTCTAAGGTACGGATGTAGGCTAGAATAAAAATCGAAGTGGAAATTCTATTCACAATCTTATCTAGAAGTATCTAGAAGTGGAAATACTAAAAAAAGCGCACAATCTTTCGAGCATAGAGTTGTGTTACATCTTCGATTTCTTATTTTGGACTTGTCCTACTTTATTTTTAAATCATATGCGCTTTTATACATAATGTATAATAACAGTCATACATAACTTTAAAAATATATATTTGGATAAAAATTATTTAATTAAATATCAATTATTCCTTACGTCTGTTTTTGAGGCTAGATATTGTTATCAATGTAAATATAGTACCGGTCAAAAGTATTGTATCGCTCATGGAAAGGGAAGTCGTTACTAATGAAGAAAGACGTACATACATAAATGTTATAAAATTTTATTTTACTACTGTTATTTATGCTATGCGTTGTTTTCATATTATCGTCGACAGTAATTGTTCAACGTCAATTAAATCATTAAGATCTTAGTTTTTTTTTCTCGAAGTATTTCTATCAAAGCATAAAATATAACAGTATTATACTAAAATAAAATTTTATAACATTTATGTATGTCTTTCTTCATTAAAGTAACGACTTCCTTTTCCATAAGCGATGCAATATTTTTGACCGGTACTGTTTACTCGTAATTGGAGTTTATATTATGGACAAGTTCCTTTACACACACGCGTATACGTCGTAGAAATGAAATACGTGTTTTATGGATACAATAATTCTAATTTGTCAAATATATATTAAATTGCGTATTTTAAATTTTATGAATATACACAATTCTAATTTGTCAAATCTGTATTTTCCGCGTTGCTCGGCGCGTCATATCTAGAATTTGCGCGTCGTCTGAAACGGAATTAACGTAATCTCGCGCGGACGCGTAACTTTTATTTCGAATGTAAACTTGCTTGCGTATTCCGCGTGTAATTTCAACGTTGTAACGTGCGAACTTCGCGGATTGTTATTTTCCAGTTTTAGTGTGTGCGCCTTCCACGCAGAGAATACGCGTCGGGACTGTCGCGCCCGCGACGCGTGCCGACATCGCGCATCGTAACATCGTACGTTTCACTGTGACATTCGCGATGTAGTAGCCCGATCCCGCGATTGCATGACCATGCCCCCCGTTACCTTACCGTCACCGATGGACACGGCATCGATATGTCGGGGAAAATTATCGACCTTCCGGTGGCGCGCGCGTACAGCAAATAATTCCCCGCGACTGAAAGTCGATAGGTTTCGCAGAAACTGGCCATTGCAGTGAAGGATCCGCGTTAGTCCCCACCGAATTTTCTTTCGTTGCCGATATTCAACGCCGAGCTAAAGATGACGCGGCGGAAACTGGAGCGAGAAATCGTTGGTTATAATGCATGATATGTCGTCGCGATAAACGCTCGATCGTATTTCACGGCAGTTTCACATTTCTACATGAGTTTTGCGCTCGTATCATGTAAAATGCAGCTCGAAATGTCGCACGCTTTATTAGCTCGACATATATTTCGCGTGTACACAATAATTGAACGTAACTTATTCATACGGGCGATGTTTACGGGCCGCGAGCTCGATGGTAATTCGTCGCTTTTGCGCCGTCGCGACCGGAAGATGATCGGAAATGAATATTCACGAGCTCTCTCTCGCGCGCGCGCGCGCGAGCGTCAGCTCGGCGACCGGCTTTCTGAGCGCCGCGCGTCCGCGAATCATCGGCGCTTATTTTTCTAGCGATATTTTTTCACCCCAGGAGAGGCGGGCGACCGCGGGACGCGGGCATTATCGCAATTAATCAAACGCCGTATCGACCGACGAACGGTGTGAACGGACAAAGAGCGGTTGTGTCGCTGTCACCGCGCAAATTACGGCGCGATTATCTCCGGCTCGCGGCGGATTCGATTTGTTCGCGTTGGGAAACGAATGGTACCATCCGTTACGCCGATGCGGCGGATATATCGGGCGCGATATTTTTTTTCTCCCCCAGGCCCGTGTTCCTGGAAGGGCGTCGGCATTACCCGCGCGCCAGGTGGAACGGGTGTGCAGGTGGCGAGTCGCGAAATTAGGCTGTTGCCTCGGCAAGCGAATTGCAATTTATCGAGAATATCGCTTCCTCGGTGCTCGCGCGCCACGCCGATGACCTGCTCTGCGGCCAATTTTCCTCGGCGCATGCGAGAGCAGAAGCGTAAATGTGACGAGAAACATGCGAGGGACCTACATATAGATAGGTGATAGTAGGTGCTTTCAACATGTTCGATCGTCTAACGTTGCGGTATTTTAACAAACAAGTTGGTATCGAATTTTCTTTCTTCGAGTATTTTATTTTCAGCCCACTATATTTATGAAAACATTCGTAAATTATAATGTATGGTAGTTTCGACTGTTGGAGAAGCTTATACAAGTCAGATCGAGATCGACGAAAATATATCTTGTTTTTTGAGCGACTCATTACAAATTTACATTTTTTTTTTAAATAAATTAAGTTTCTGGAAAGTTGAAGAAGGTTGCGGTTTCTGAAAATAAATGTTGAATAATGCATCTAGCGCGCAGGGTTTTGCCATGCATAGAAATTAGCGAATTCCGCGCGAATTTATTAACAGTATCCAATTGCGCGGCGCGATGCACGTCTTGCAAATTCGCCGAGAGCCTCGAGGGAGGAGTCGGCAGGTGCCATGCGTACGCAGGCGGGCATCATGCATCCCCGGGACTCACCCTCCTCCAACAGCGAGTCCATGACGGAATATCTGGCGGGCAGAGGTCCAACGAGGTCCGCGAAAATTTCTACAACGACGACGGACGGACGCGGATATATATTTCGCGCTTCCGTTGGTCCGGCGCCAAAAATCTCGCGACGTACGTTCGACGCTTCGAGATCGATGTTCTCGGTGCTCCAGATCTATCGTCGTCGCCGACTCAAAATACTCAAGAGCCTCGTTTTCTCACGACCGCGGGTACTATTAGTCAAAGGTCAAAGTGGAAATACACGAAGAGAGAAGTAATCCCCACAACTCTCTCGATTATTGGATTCGCGGCGGCTGGGGTGGTATTCGCGGGATGGCATGCACGCACACGTTTCACCCCCGGCACGCACTCGCGAGAGCGACGCGACGCCGGCGAAAAGCAATTTCCCTCGAAAGATCGGATACGGAATACATTACCCGCATTAATGCCGCTTGCATTAAGATTGCCGGTTGCTGAAGTTCGTCTCGTTTTACATCTCTGTATAGGGGAAGATTCTAATTCGCAATACGGACGAGCGCGAGGCGCAAAATTGCGTGTATTTCGATCGCGGTTGATATTAACCGCCGGATATCAGCGGGACGATCGACGAAGGTCGCGAACGTCGTGGGAATAAGGACGAACGGTCGTAGAGAAATTTAGCTCCCGTCGAATCCGTGCCAATCGCAATCAGATTATTTCCGAAATTCGCGGTAACGATTTACGAAAGGGTTAAACTCGCGCACGAGAGCGTTGATGTATATACGCGACGGTGCTATGCCGGGGTCGTCTCGTCGCGATTCTCAAGCGAGATTCTCGCGAATTCCTATACTCGCGCCGGCACTCGACTCGCGTGGGAGACTCGCACGCGGCGCGAATTTTTCTTCTCGCCCACCCCGAGGGAAAGATCGTACCCGGACTGTACGGCGACCCTCATCCTTTCTCGAATCCCCGACGCGACGTGACGCCGCCGCGCCGCTCCAGTTTTTCCCCGTCGCCAAGCAACGAAAACCCTCGTTCGTGTGCTGCGAGTACTCGTGTACTGGGTCGCGGTATCTCGCTCGCCGATATCCCTTCAGAGCGCCTGACGTATGCCCACACACCCACGGCCTGGCGCCATCGATTTGCCAGCCGCTCCTAGCCTCGTGGACCATATCCGAGGATCGAAAACGAGGCGGTTTTACTCGGTCGAGCATAATTTTCCCCAGGCGATAGATACGGAAGAAAGGGTCTCGTGTATACTATATAGTATAGTAAATAATTAATGTAGTTATACAATACCCCATTGTTATGTAAATAAATGTAGCGGCCACTTTCGCGAGCGGCATCTAAACTCCGTGATATTACAAGTGGATTTCGATCTACGGAAATGCGTTTGTTAGTGCCGAGCGACGTGTATGCTTCTTTGTTTTATTACAGCTGTAAAATCCCGTCTTCCCGCCTCAATAAAATTTACGCATCAACGAGGATTTATTATACATAACTTTAGTATTGAATTCTTTGCGCGTTATCGTTTTTCAGATTTAATTGTTTTTTTTTTTTTAGTTTATTTATTCGATTCAAGTGATAGAAAATTACGAGAAAGTTTTAAAACTTTTCGGCGAGTAAACACAGAATGTGTTTTCTCGAATTCCTTCATTATCGGATATTATATTTCCATAAACTCTTGAAAAATTGCAATTCTTCCGTGCTTCCAAGAAAAATACTGCGATAAACAATCACATTTACGGATTGTTACTGTCGCATTCTGCGAACACTTCAACGAAATCCATATGAGATAAAAGAGGAGAATATTGAAGACTTTTGAAGTCATCTTGTCGTAACTGTCTCGACTAGATTTGCAAACTCGCGAAGTCTTGTTGAAGATAAATTCTCAAATAATTGTTTCTTCTTGGGAAATTGTATTGTCGAAATATTATTCTGAAAATATCTAACTGAAATTTATAACACACTCCAGAGGGTTAATGTAAAACTCAATAACGCGAATCGTAAAAAAATAAACACTTAAAAATGTTATAATTAAAAAAACTGTTAAAATATTAATACAAGATAATATTTTGAGAGATTCATAAAAAAGAGATAAGAAGAAGCAAACTTGATATTTTAGGATACTAATCCAATTTGCCTGGCATACAGTTACAAACGTGCGGTGCACAAATATCAAAAATATTCTCGCGTTGGTTATACATTTCGCATAACGGCACAGGGTAAACATTACAGCGTGCAATAATTGAGTTATCACATTAACGGCGTACACACACGGCGGTCATGCATAAATAAATATAATAATCCGCAAAGCGGCGTTCCTCGATTCCGCCAGGCGAATTAACGCCCGCTTTTGTCGAATGATATTTTATTTATTGTTCACGGGAATTAGGCGTTTTCGCGGGCAGTCAACGGGCCGGCCCTCTTCTTTGCGTTCGTGCATTATTTAGACGACGGGGCATTGTTTTAAAGCCGATCCGGGTCGTTTAAAATGTATAGAGATGTTTGCTCTAGCGTAGAAAACAAAGTTGCGCCGTTCACGCAGCGCGTCAATAAAATTAACTGGTATGTAGTTACCAATAACAATGAAATTTTGTTAACAAGAATAACTCTCTTAACGAGAATAACTGGTTTACTCTCATATTGTTGTGCTTACTATTGTAATAAATATATTTTTATATAAATATCAATATAAATATAAATAAATATATATAACACTGCGCCAGAAAGCAAACGATTATATTTATTTAGACAATGTTCTTCTCCGTGACATAAAAAAAATAAAATTAAAGGAACTATTGTTAAATAATTTTCAATTATTATCTTTATAAATGAATACATAATCTTTAATATATTATCTTTATATATAAGAATCTAATATCTTTCCTAGATATTCTCTTCTTATGTTTTAACCTTATTTGAGATAGCATATTTTAATTCGAACGCGACTTTTGCGGAAATATTGATTTCATGAAAATGAATGTTGATAAGTGCAAACTGCGCTCAAATATGATTTATGATGTTATCAACCGTTATTTGATGAATGGTATACGTACGCACAGACAGTAGAGTCTTTTTGCATGATATAAAAAAGGTATTAGAGTATAACGGTTTGAATTGCGGCGAGATATAAGAGATATAGAGGTTACATACAAAGAAACACAGTGACAATATACTTAATGAATTTATAATAAACTCCATAAATCGTACTGTACATCAATTAAATCAGCCTCATCAATAAATTAATTACGCTTTAATACGAAATGGAATGACCGAGATACACAAAGTTGTGTCGTTACCATGTAACTCGATATATATATAGCACATCTTTTCCTCGCTTATTATATAATATATATAATACATAGTCCCTAAATAGCAACACAAAAAAAAGAAGTTCGCGCCAATATCCGATTCAGGTACATCATCTCGCACACTGTAAAATACTTAGGCGGGCCGCAATATGTATTTTCGCGAACACTTTTATACTTATCAGTTATTCGTACAGAGAAAAAGTGTGACGACAGTGTATGTGTATGTGTGTGTGTGTGAGAGACTGTGTGAATGTATGTATCATGTGTATGTACGCTGGTCTGCATCGAGTGAGTTTACCCTACTCATATCTGTCGTGTACATGCACATTTGTTTATACTTCCGTATATATGTGTCTGTATCCACGTGTATGCGTGTTATTACGCTGTCGAGGAATACGCACGTACATTCATGCTACGTTATAGTCTCTTTCTGAGTTATAAAAGTACGAAAAAAAAACTATCTTCTCGTATGATGCGACGAAACGTACTATATATGTATACGTATACCTACACATTGCAAACACATTATCCCCGCTGGAAGGAAGCAAAGAGTATATGGTCTAATAATAGTAAAATAACTCCCGAATATATATATATCGCGAGTATATATATCCAGCCGCGTGTCTGTTCGTCGCTGTAGTGCTTTTTGGACATTCGTTGATCGTCGGGACGAGTGAACGTCGGATAAATCATTTCGCGCGCGGGGGGCGGGGGGCTCGCCCGCCACGTCCACGATTATTTTTTCGGCCTTTTCTGCCCTCCGAAACCAATCGAATCCTCGGTCTCGCGCGTCCCCGTCACTTCCATTTCTCCGGCAATTCGAACAAGGCCTTTCAGGGTTTCATCGCTGTGACGTGACCCAAGGAGCTCCCTGTATTCGCTCCGGTTGTATATTGCTGTTGCGTGGTGATCCGAGGCGATCCCATAGAGGAAACGTCATCCTCGCACAAAGCGCCTCTCGAGCCCTCCTCCACCTCCTTCTCTTCCTTCTCCTTCTCCTCCTCCTCCTCCTCGTCCTCTTACAAACACGTACGCAAAGTGTTCCAAAGCGCGTTTCTCGAACGATGCACTATATATGCCTTTAACGAATGACGATTAGAAGAAGCGCAAACAATTCCAAAACGATCCTCGCCGACGGCCGCAGCAGGCTCACCCCAGTGGACGACCCCAGCACTGAAAAATTATCGAACGAGACGCTCTAATAATACGATCCACTCATTCTTTGTTTTCGTTTTTCTTTCTCGAGGGATTAAGCCGCGCGCACGGAGGAATTCAGATCGCGGCTTAACGCAGCGTGTGGCTTGCTGGACGCTCCGACTCTGTGTTTCAAAGCAAACGTTAAGGAGCTCAAAGAACCCGCCGGATGTTGTTCAAGCTCGAAAAAAAAATAGAACGCTCTCTCGAAGCAAATAAATCCGCGGCCGCGTTCGCGTTCAGATTCCCGAAGTGTCTCAAATTTCGACAAATAATCGAGGTTCAATAGAGTCGACGAGAAGATTTACGGGCACACCGCCTCTCTTTCTTGGGAATAATGAAATTGCGTCACGTTGATCCAGCAAGTGGAAAAGTGAGGAAGCTTTTTACCTTTTACTCCAACCTGCCCGTCGGGCTTCTTCTGGCCGGTCTGAAAATTTGGCGGTGGCTGGAGGTAGTTGATGCCGACGATAGTCGCGGCGGGCTCGTAGTGTATCACCCGCGGCCGATCCTCCTCGGTGCTGACTTCCGTGCTCTGCCAATAAATGTCGTATATCGACGCGCTGCAACGTATCTTCAGCTTGCCGTTGACGAAGTGATCGTGCGTAACCAGGAACTGGAGTCCAATTTGCGAAATCTGCCACTCCGACTCGTTTGTGTCGAGCGGGCTGTACGTGCGGACGTGCGATTTGAGAGGCTGAAGGGAGAGGAAACAGAAAAGATAAGTAAATTAGTCAACGGGGATTAGATAAAACTTCTCTAAATGTATACGGTCGCTGATGTAGAGATATAAATATGCATAGCGTAAAAAAATATAACGTGGATAATGTGGAAAAATTAGTTCTTCGCAATTATATATGTGTGTCAGAGCCATATATATTCTGATATGGAAGTTAATTATCTCGAATATATTTAATTAAAAAAAAACTAAACTTAATTAGATTTTATTTGATAACCGCGATGAGTTGACGATAGTATAATGGACTGTTAAGAGGTGAAATAAATACTGATATCGCGGAATAAAAATGAAAAAGTATATCCGCGCTCTGCTTCGTATATCGTTAATGCTGCTGTTATATAAATTCTTGGTAGCATGGCGATATCAATTTTCCGACGATCATGCGTTCGTGCCTAGCACGCGAAATAACTTACGTAGAGGTGCGTTGACGTAAGGCGATTAAGGGGAGCTATTTTGAGCATTGCAAATTACATTTTGTAAAAATATCCGTCATTTTAAAACATGCATCCAGTCTCCAAAAAAGTTTTCAGCATTTTATTTTTAGTTTTCAACCGTTTAATTTTATAATTAATAAAATATCGATAGCGCAGATTTAATTGCTTAAATAATTAGGGACAGATTTTCGATATCCAAAGAGTCAAAATTTCCGAACGCTGTTCTCAATTAAGCCGTGATCGAGAGATATTTACGTTAATGTTGTACGCTAATCGAGGATCAGAATGTTAAATTATTTTCCGCACCGCGAATGCTACTCTCTCTCCAACTTTGCGGAACATCTCGAGCTCGAGGAGGAACGTATCCCATAAGCTCCCTTGTCTCTGACGTTTGATCAGGGATAATGGATCAAAGCCGGGGTAAACTAAATAGAGGTATCTGATCCTCCTCTCCTCCCGTTCCTTTCCGTCCGTCTATATCCCCCTCGTCTAACCGCGCGCGCATTACTATCATTAGCAGTTAGAGCATACCTGTCGATCGTTGATATACCAAGTGAGATTCGCGGCTGGCTTGCTCCGGCCGGATGTGCAGTTCAAACGTAGCGGATCGTTGACGTGGTATTTCCTCTTTAGTCCCTGTATCGACGGCAACTCAGAGGGCAATTCTGCGAAGGCAATATATACTCCACATATATAGAGTGTTCCAGATCTAGCCACCTCAGCCCCCCCTCCTCTCTCGGCCTCGGTGAGCCACCCTCTTCTCCATGCATACATACTACTTCGTGGTGTCGAAAACAGATTTTCTCTCGGCGAAAATATCGAGGAAAACTATCATCTCTTTTCAGCAAATCTTCAATTTCTCACATTAACGCGTTCGCAATAAATTCTCAAATTGCATGGTCCATGGTGAAGTAAAATTCATCTCACGTGAAATTTTTAAATCGACGATAAGAAAACCATTTTTTTCAATCGCGCATAACGTTTTCTCATAGTAAATGCTAATAAAGCCTTGTGTCCACGATACTAGAAATCGCTCCGAGATTATAAACGAATTACATTTGAACAATTCGGCCAGTTGAACAATGCAATTGGTCAATTCTTTCTCCGTCCGAGATCTCGGAGCGATTTCCAGCATCGCGAATACAAGGCTTTAGAACAAAGAATACGTATATGAAATTCTTTACGTTCGAGCCACCCTGTACACCCTCACGCGATCAAGCACCGCTCGAGCTTGCGTGCAGACGAGACGTTGTCGCTTTGACCGAGCTTGACCGGACCCGTCGTCGTTTCTCAAAGCCCGACACAGTCGAAACTTTCGGCGGAACGGTGACAGTTGGTCGATACAAGGAGGACGACCCCCCGTCTCGCGCTCTCGTCTCTCGTACGAAAAATTCTTTCTCTTACGATAGACGGAGCGATTCGCGCTCGCGTGCTCGGTCGTTTTTCGCTATCGTAATGCGTCGTCGAGCACGCACACACGCGCGACTCGTTACAAGCGCCTGCACGTGTCGCCGGCAGCCCCGGGCTCGCGAAATATTACTTTTTCACTTTTTACGGTGGACGTAAATTCGCGCGCCTCGTCGCTCCTTTACGACACGAGATGTGGGGGAGAATAAAAATGTCGCTGCGTCTCTCTGACGCGAGAATTGAATAGTCCCGCCCCGTCTTTCGCGGAAGATTTGTGTCGCGTCTCCGAAATTCCGTGAAACTCGCGATGCACGCGGAATATATATTTCTTGTTCCTCATTCGCGGCTGGCTGTAACGCGCGCGCGCGAGACGCGAGTAATTAAAAAAGACATTTAATTGTACCCGGAGTGGTTACCCGTTACCCGAAGGGTTACGCTCTCGTAACGTAATATCGGAATAGATTACCGTGTATTCGAAAAAGGAAAAACCCTCGGCAAAATGTTGTCGGCGCCTAAATTTATCGGACGCCACACGTTTTAATGAAGGAACCTCGAAAATAGCGACATGCAATTTACGTCGTTAAAATATATTACTCGGTGCGCGCAACCCCCTCCCCCCCCCTGTAAATTGCGAAAGGCGTCGCTCGCGAGGCGTAAGCGTCTCCTTGTTTTTCTCCTTTTCCCTTCCTTTCGCGTTTTTACCTCCGCGAAGCGCGTTCGGTTCGTCGATCTTACGGTGAATTATCGTAAAAGTTTTATTGACGACGAGAATGCGATTTAAATAGCGCGCTTATTATTATTCCCCTTATCAAAAACTCGATATCGCAGCGGACGGGGAGGGGCAGGGGGAGGAAAGGGGGGAACGCGCCGTTAAAGCGGACGAGGCGCGTTAAATCGTCCGTCTAGTAATAACGCTCTAACCGTGTTTTTATGCAGTCGACGACAGGCGTCCTAAGTTATTAACGTGCCCGAGCGCAAGAGCACCGGGAGATACTTACCGACGACGTTCAACGCCGCGTCAACCATAGCCGTGTGGAAGGAAGGCGCGTCGGCTGATACCTCGCAGCTGTACGCGCCCGCCGCCTCCAATTCCAACTTCGTCAGCACGACCTGCGTCGCGTTGCTCTCCGTTTTCTGCGGAACAACGGTAATTCATTACGATCGTGCCGCGCACCTCGGCACGATGGCGAGTCCTCGTCGCCGTTCTCATCTTCGTCTTCGTCGTAGGGATTATCGGAGACACGAGGACTGCGGGAATTCTCCCGGATGATACGCGCGGCATGTATGTACGTGTACATACGCGAGAGAATACGTAACGCGG
Organism: Temnothorax longispinosus; assembly: GCF_030848805.1. Taxonomy (NCBI): domain Eukaryota; kingdom Metazoa; phylum Arthropoda; class Insecta; order Hymenoptera; family Formicidae; genus Temnothorax; species Temnothorax longispinosus. Next base: position 14,517,652 of record NC_092361.1, read on the forward strand.
CGCGCTTACGAGAGGAATCCGTCCAATCCATTAATGACCAATGCATCCACCAATCGCGCGACATGCGACCGACCTGGTTATTTGATATCCAGCCCCGATTTGATTCCCAAATGGGGAATCCCCGTCTCGCGTTCTCCCCGCGCGGTCCATCCGCGGCGATGTTAAATATTCGGCGATGCACTCGGGCTTGCATTTTCGTTTTCCACCTCTTCTCTATTTTGTTACATATCGAGGCTGCCGATTGCCGAGAGTCGTTATCGGCGATGTAAAAATAATGACTATCGCAGCAAGGTGTCCGAATTGCAGCGGAAACCCCCGCGGCTCGGCGTCCGTATATATATCGCACAAATGCGGTGCGCTATAGAAACGGGTCGCGGACGTTAAAAAAAAAAGAAACGCGCGTGCGAGCGCAATAATGCGGTATGATCTATCCACCGACACCGTGGATGCGTGTCGCGTTTCACCACGCGCGGGACGTTCGTCATAACAACCGTCATTAGATCGTAATCGGAGCTGTCGTGTACGAAATGCGGAATTTTTAATTGGACTCTCTGCCGGACCGCGCATAAAATTATATTTAACGGCGCTTTAAGCAACTGGGTTGAGGCGTGTAAACGATGCATCCGCGAAACGTTGGAATAAAATAGAGTGAGGTGGAACGTATCTCATTTAGAGAGGGAGAGATACATTAAAAAGAATAAAAAATTGCAACTCAAACGTCGCAATATTACATACATGTGTGTATAATACTGGTATACGTATGTATAATATAAATCCGCTGATGTAAATAACAGAGTGTGTCATCGATTCTCTCTCATAGTTGGCAAATGACAAAAATGCAATTTGTAAAAAATATAGAATTTGCGATACCATAAATCGAATATAAGACTACAATAAAAAAAAACGCGATATAAAACTCCTGTCCAGTTAAAAAATTAAAAAGGAAAATAAAAACGAAATTTAATGGAGGGAAAACGCGACGCCCGCACACACCAGTGGGACGAGCGGCGCGCACATCGACGACGGGCGACGGCCATCAGTTACCCCTCTCGTAGGGAGACAGCTCGAATTCAAAAACTTCGATCAGCCGATATGTAGAACGGTACGCTATACAACAAGCAGGAACTGTACGTTCCGGCGCTATCGGCGTTATCGTGTTCTATTCGCAACTTCTCGACCGCAATAAATCCTCACCCCCCCTCTCTCTCTCTCTCTCTTTCTCTCTTGCTCCTCTTGACACCCGCTTTTTTTCTCCGCGCGATCCCGCCGGAGCACGGAAAGATCTCAAGATTTCGCGACGGCCCGCGGGACACCCGAGATTGTAAGCTCGTCTGTCTCCTTGAATCGAGGACGGGGGGGGAGGGGAAACTTACCTTTACCGTCAGGTTCCCGATGGGGAAGGTCTTGACGGGCGGACTCTCGTTCGGGGCATAGCGATAAAACTCTCGACCCCCCTTGTACCATTTGACGGCGTACAATGGGTCGCCCTCGGTGTCGTACCAACATTTCAGCGTCGCCGACTCGCCCTTCTTCACGGCCGTCGGTATCTGGATGCGCACTCCTCTCAGACCCGAACAAATTCCTACGAAAAAAAAAAGAGAAAGAAAGGAGGAGTTCGTTAATTATATTTTATCTGTGCCGCCGACGCGACGGCGTGCGGTAACCGTATTATACACCCGTTTGTCGCTGAAACGGCGGTCCGGCTCGCGTTGCGCGCTTATCGGGACGGATGATCTTGGCGAAGTTATTAGGGCACACGTGCAGGACGCAGAGGGACCCGCGTATACGGATCCGAATCTCGACTCATTCCCCCGAGGGAAAAGAGGAAATGAAAGCCGAAGGTGAATTTCTGCCGTGTCATGTCATGAGAGGCGGCTGAATATTGCCCCGCGATGCATACCTCATCGATTACGCCTGCGGACAGTGTTTCCCAAATAGGGAAAGCGACGACGGGGACCGTTCGCCTATCTGGAAGAGCGAGCTAAAATAAAAGCGCTACGTCATATAATATTGTGTGTAGCTATCGATTTTAAAGTTCCAGCCGATGGTCTACTTCGATTTGGTATTCCGTATGAGCTACTTTTTCACGACTCGATCTTGCGAAACGTTATCTCGCTACTTTTGGCTCGATCCGCGTGAAGATAATAATTTGCCATCATTGTAGTTTATTCGTCCTTTAAGTACATAAAGATATCATATTTCTTCCTTCAGGCGCCTTATACACCGCTGTATTACGCTCGACGGAACAAAAAGCCGCGACGGTAGATACATTACGTTAATTAAAGATTATATTTCCTCAGACCCTTCTGTGTGCGACTATCGTAAGGAAGCCTCATCTTTTAATTAGATCAAATGATCCTTGCGCGCCGCGCGAGCTTGGGAACCACTGGGCTTCGCAGGCAGCCCCACGAACTGGTTATCAGAGCGACATCGTCATTACGCGGAAATCCTCGTAATGAAAGGATACCGCGAATATAATACGGGTTCGCGAGAAATAGTTTCTTATAATAACGGCGACGACGCAACGCACTCTCGCCTCTCTCTCTTTCTCTCTCTCATCCGCGGATTTGAAATTGTTCGGCGAATCCCACGTCGGCCGTCGGAATCCTTTATCGATCGCGAATAGAATCCTTCCCGCGTTGCGCCCCCGTCCCCCTCCTCTCTCCTCCCCTGCCCCCCTCGCTGGCCCCTCGCCACCGACGACCGGCCAAATATTCTCATTCACGAGGAATGGGGATCAATCTCACGCGAGAAACAGAACTCACGCGTTCCCCCAAACGAATCTCGTCTCGTCGCGGCGCCCTTCGCGCGGAATTTCCACGTGCCGATGTATTCGAGAATCGTTCGCTCTTTCGAAACGGTCTCATTCTCCTATTTATGTGTTCGCGCATAACTTTTGCATAAAGGATTACACAATAAATCTGTTAAGCGTTTCATAATCTCGATCGCTGAAAGGGAGAATCCCATTTATAGTTTATGAATTCTGTTTTTTTTACACACGTATTCTGAATGTATATTCTCTCTTTCTTGAAGGAGAGAAATCTAAAACTTACGAGTCACATAACGCAGCGTCGCGGCGTCGTACTTGTTACCGTATTCAATTAGGCGACAAACTTTGTGGTCAGCAAACTCGAGTTGGAGATCCTGTTTATGTAAAGAAAGTCCGCGGTATTAAAGTTTCCGTGTAAATGATTCATGCCAGTAACGCAACGATTTCAATGCGACATTTTTACGCGAAAGTTTCCGCGCGCCGCGCCGCGCCGGCGAGAAATTCTTAGCGTTTCTTTCCTCGGGATCGATATAATGCTCGGGAGCTCTCTCGCAGTTTCACGGATTGGATGAAGTTGTTTCGGGGGAAGGAAAGTATCGTCGCAGGGAAATATTGCCCCAGCGCATTAAAGGGTGTGACGATTCGGGCGTAATGTTCCCCCTGCCCCGTTTAGAGGCACTTTACGGGGCTTACGGGTATTTAGTTACAAAACCACGAGTAGAGCACTCTCTCGCGGCCGGTCGTTAGTCGTTAATAAAAAGTGGATTTGCGGCAAGCAAAAGCGACGACTGACGGGGAAAAAGAAGGGGTTGAGGTGACGACTCGCCTCGCCCGAGACTATCGTCGTCGTCGTCGTGCTGAAGGCAAAGAACGTGCCGTCGTGCGAAAGAAACAGATAAAGTACGCACGACGTCGTAACGCACTCGTGAAGCGCTCTCGAGCGACGACGATAATGGGCCGAGATGTTAACGAGGCGAGTTCGCTCCGAGCCATCCGAGTTTTTCGAGGAAAATCGAATGTCACGTTACAGCCTCTCGCAAAAAAGAAAAAAAGGAAAAGAAAGAGAGAAAAAGAGAAAAGAGGAGAGAGAAAAAAGGAGTAAATGCTCAAACAATAAGCGCTTCGCAATAATTTCCACTCGCCCGGTGTATCCGATGGTGAAGTAGGTAATATCAATCTGCTCGAGAGACAGCGGCTCGATTCAGAATATTCGATGCCGATATACGAGAGCGAGTTCAGCTTAATTCGCTTACACTAATGGCGATACGCTCGGTTTAACGGGACAGCGTTCTCGCGCAATGAACGCGATTTCGCCCGATCGGACAATCGCGCGGACGGATCTGCAGAACGGATATGACGTTCGGTAGAGCGATCGGCTTAATTAGCTGCCGAGCGAAGCGACGAATCGCATTTGCGGAAAGGGAGAAAGCGAGAAGAGGAGGAGGAAGAGGAGGCCCGTATCGTCGTGCGCTTCGACGCTTCGCACATCCCCATATACGCTCCAATAGGAAGCTTATCTTTTGTGCGCGCCGGCAAAAGGCTCGCGCGCGATCGAACGAAAATTACTGACGAGAACGCGTCGTTGAGACTTTGATTCCGCGAGATTCCGCGAAAATGTTATCTGTATTCTGTCTATTTTTAGCGCAAACTGATAAAAGCGAGATACCGTAATAACGGAACAATCGTTGCGCCGCGCCGCTGTACATCGTTATCTGCGTTATAAATGGCAACGCGTAGATAGGCGAAGTTACCTCATTCGTTTTTTTTTTTAGTTTTTTTTTTAGGAAGGAAAACTCGGTTATAACTCGCTTTTTATACAGTAGATCCCCGGCTCGTAAAAATATCGCGCTAATGCAGACGGGATATCTCGCGCTTAAATATCGGGTTTCGGAATCCATTCAATTTGAAGCGCGCTATTTCGTTTTCAAGCGAGATGTTTGTTAATGTCAGACGCGCAGGTTTGCAATGACGTAGACGATCGCGTGGAGTATACATTTTAACACTTCATTTATCAAGCGTTTATTCTTTGTTAGCGGGATTGAAAATGGTATAATTCCAGCGAGTTTATTTCTCGATATTACGGTTCTCTGTCCCGTCCATTTTTATCGCGACGAGGAGACATTAAGATTTAATTCGCCGATTTCGATAATTAATCACATGCTGCAAACGACAGATGAATATCTCTTATCAGCATGTCAACATAACGATTTCTCGATAATTTAAAACTTGCTAATTTATTGAATTGTTGAAGATATTTCTTTAACCCCACCGGTCTATCATGCATAATAGAAATTATGTCCTTCTCATAATCACCTGCATATTACAAAGAATTCCGACTAGAAAAACACTTATCTAGCGAAAGATCCTTCTATCGATGACAGAGCTGTTTTAAAATATAATCTTCGAAAGAAGAGCAAGATTGACACAAGACTGGCATCGAGCATGGAGTCTCCATTTACGGAGAATCGTCGCGAAGTCTCAAAAATTAATATTAAGGAAGAAAAACATCGATGAGAGAGAGGAAGTTTGATGAGGCCAGATTTGCTAGCGCAGAGCGGAGCGTGAATTCATCCGGCTCGAGCGGGGAGAGGGCTCTTCACCGCGCGCGGGTCATAAAATCGCATTCGCCAGAATGTCATTAATGCGATTATGTACCACCGTGATGGGAATTCGTTAAATTTGTTAATGCCCTATTACGGGGAACGCCCGCACGTTTTATGGCGAACGGTGCAACGACCCGACCGACGCCAGCGTCCGACATTCCTCGGGTACACCGCCGGCTCTCCCGCTAGTTCAACGCTCGCGGCGAAAAAGGAGATCCTCTTCCTCATCCCGAGACGAGAGAGAGACCCGGGCTAGCAGTTTTTTGCGCTTTGTTCCCCGTAGCAACGCCCAACGTCGAGACGAAATCCATTTCCACGAGCTGGGAAATCCCGCAGATTCAGACAGACGTTCCCGATGCACTACCTCCCTTTTCTCTTCCGTCCCCCCGACGACGACATTTGCGTATCGCGTTATTATAATCCTTACGATGGCGATGGCTTTGCAATTTTCGCGCGTACCGCATCATGTATGCATATATATATATATATATATATATATATATATATATATATATATATATATACTTTATGCTAATATCCGTAATGGAGAAAGTTTCTGATATCGTGAAAAAGTGTCTTGACCTGGCGCACTCAGGCATGAATTTCACGGTGGAGCTAAATTAACGATGGTAATGTATAGACGCACGCGCTTAGCTTGAAATTTTTATCGTCCGTCGCCCCATGCGTTTCGATGCGATAATTTAATATCGCTTAATATCGGCAATTTAATTTAATCCATGTTAACATAATAAATTCATCGGGCTTAATGTAATAGCTTGACCGAAAAGTCGAACACACGCGGGTAAAATTTATATATCGTCGGTTTGCACACGTACACGCACATGTGTTTACTCAAACGTGTGTCAGTGCAAACGTACATATTACGTTTTCGAGCGAAATATTTGTTCGCGGCTAACTCGACTTATTTCCGTATTTTGCAGCTGCAAGCTCGTGATGCCGTCGCTCCGGTCACGCGAAAGTGGTCCATTTCGTTCTCGAGAGGAGTAGAGCGGCTCTCCGCGCGGACGATCCACGTTGGCTGAATAAGCCATCGCAGCAATCTCGCTTCGGCCGACAGGAACGGCCGCAAGGATGAAATCTATATCACAGGATGCCGTCTGTCGGGGCTAACGAGCGTGCGAGGCAGCTAGCCAGCGGGAAGGCATCGCGGCAGGACACGCAAATTTAGGCGGACGGTATAGCGGGAGGGTGTCCCAGAGCGCATGCATGCCGTCGATGTGACAATGGGTATAATATCATTGCCAGATATTACAAAGAGGGAGATTCTGCGTGTATACGCATTGCACATACGATCGAGGGAAGCAGGGCGGTGCGGGAGGGCCCGCGCCGCGTCGGGGAAGACAACTCACCCACGATGTGAACCCACAGGAGGATTTTCAGTTCCATGGATGCTTCGGTCGCTCGTCGCCGTCGACGTGTCTCACCAGGGCTGTCTGCGATCCTCGCTCGTCGTCCGTCGTCGTCGTGTCGGACGCGTCTCTTCGCATGTCGTCGGAGAGGCACCTCTCCGCTCGGCCTCTCGCTCTCTCTCTCTTTCTCCTCTTCAGCAGCAGCAGCAGCAGCAGCAGCAGTAGCAACAGCCAGTACGGCGCGCGTGTGAAAGGGTAGCGTAAGAGAGCGACGACGGCGGCAACATCCCCCTTACATAATACGCCGCGGTCGGGGGTCGGGCTGAGCGTCGGGCTGAGCGTTACGTGGAGCGAACGCGGATCCCTGCGCGACTCGATCACGGGAGTGATTATTCCCCGGCGGAAGAGTATGCGCGGCCCGCCGAGCCCGGCTTCTCTCTGGTGGTGCACGGCTGGCTCCGTCGCTGCTGCGAACCCCCGTTGCGTTTCGCGCAGAATCAATTTCCTTCCGCGAAACGACGACGGCGCCGGCGACGCGCGCCGCGAGTGCGCGAGCGTGACCGCGCGCGAAACCGCGCCTGCGTCCCCCGCGTCGTTAAACGTGTCTTAGCGACGGGTGTACGTACACGGGAAAGAGCACTCACACACGTACGTCGGGCGGAGCGACACGCACCCTCTCCGACGTCGTTGTGCCGCGGGGGTGAATGTGCGTACGTACGAGTAAAATCTGGTCCACCGATAGATTCCGAACAACTCCGAGCCGGCCTCGATAGGTCCAGTCTCCCCTTTCCTCCTGGCACCCCCGTCGAGGCCTCTCTTCCCCCACGACACCCCCCGCGTTGTGGCGTTGTTTCCCTTTCCGCTCCCTACGTGTGTGTTTTGTGTGTGTGTGTGTGTGTGTGTGTGTGTGTGTGTGTATGCATTCGCAAGATGAACGCACTCCTGCTACGAGGCGGGCGGTCTTGTCACGACGTGTTCCCTTCCTCCTCTTTCGAGATATACCGCTATCGATATTCTATCAGACCGCCTATCTGGATATCCGTTTGTCTATTTGCAGGTCTGGCTCTTTCTGTATCGCTCTGTTTTACTTGGATAGCTATTCGACGAGAGAGGAGAGACAATACCGCTGCGCTCCTTATTTAGAGCATCTGTGTATCCTCTTCTGTCAAGTTTTATCTTGATAGAAGATAATATAGATAAATTACAACTGTAATTAATGTATCAATTGTAATTAATTTTACGATGATATTTAATAATAATTAGATTATGTTTTATACGTCTCGATAGCGATATTATCGATTGTGTATTTCCAAATATTCACAGATCCACGCTTTTATAGATTTGTATCTATTGTACATTTCTTTGTACGTTTATATATACGTCTACTCTATTTTGAGAAATAAATAAAAATGACTCATAAATAAAATGAAAGTTTAAACGAAAGGGACAATTAATCTGGAGTGTTTGCTCATCCGTTCGCTTAACGGCATTGTCTTCCATGCTATTCCCGCTATTTCTCGTACAACAGTTAACAGTAACGCCGTGACACAATGAACGAGACTTGTCTACGGCACAGATATTGTTCAGCTTTTATCCTTCAGAAATATGTGCGAACATAACTTACATGAAGAGTATCATGTACAGGGAGTATACGCGGATATCCCACGATTATTTATCGCTGTCGTCCACCCCCCGATGTAATACAAGAAAGTAGAATGAACAGGGTCCGTATCGTCGACAGCACAATTGTGTAGCTTGCGTAAGTGCGTCGGCGTTTGTGTTTGTGTGCGGACGATTGCACAACGTCGCCATTAGCTCTCCGGAGCTGGACGTAACTAGCAATCTCAAATAACTTTCAAAGGGGGGAAAACTTGTTCGATTCCCAATGCAGCCGAGAGGTTACTTACGTAATACCCATTCACCCGGGATTATCAATTTTAATTAAAACGAATTTTCGGCCCACCTCCCTCCCTCCCTCCCTCCCGCCCACCGCTTCCGGTGCGGCGTTGCTTTGCGACCAATTACGGCGAATTAAAACTAATTCGAAATAATCTTCAAAACTTTCCGCCGTCTCAGGTTCAGCGGCCTTTCTTTCCATCGGCTTTATCGCCCATCATTCGCACGTTCTCCGCGAAATGAGCCCGACCCGTAAATCCTCGTCATTCGCCAACGTCCCAATTTATATTCCGACTCCTCGCCGGGAATATAAATAACTTTAATCATCATTGCATCTACGTATCTGCATGTCCATTAAATAGCATCGACGAATGGAATACTTGTGCCATCGGCGACACATTTACATCGGCGTGAATTTAAATTCATGCCGGATATAACTTCGTATACGTACATAATACGTCCCCCCGAATAAACTAATTACACCCCCGCGCGCGCATCACCCTCGCCGATCGAATTACTTGTAATGCATCAAACTAGGAAATTTCCGCGCGATGAACGTTCCGTCGTAAGTAGGTAAATCGCGTCGACGCGCGAGAGCAAAAATAGTTAGGTAGTTACGCTGCACCTTTGACGGCGCGCGGCGAGCAAACGATCCTTTCGCGGGGGTCTTGTTTACGCCGCAATAAACCTGAAAGGTCTCTGAAAGACGCAGGAAGATGGATAGACGTGTTTCAGCACGAGGCGGTGCGGCGGGCTTCCAGTCCCCCAGAAATGCACCTGATTGTGGACGACGGACCGGACATAAAAGGAACCTTGGAAAAAGGGAAGAGGGCGGCTAATCGCGGGGAAAAGTTCGCGGACCCGCGCGCGCGGGGCCAATTTGCCCTTTCATTCCGCATCCGGCCGCGGGTGTATCCGGCTGAGCGGAGGGAACGGTCGCGGCGGAGGGGTAAGGGAAACCGACGGCATCGAGCGATCTCATTTCGGATTCATAGGTACGCGATCGCGCGAATGAATAGCGGCTAATTAATATACCCATCGGCGCTCTGCATCTGTTTAACATCTTAATTACGATCCATTCGGCTGTTCGTGGAGCTATACCGCGCTCGCGCGATAACCGTGCCGATCGCCAATTTATCGTAAAATCGATCCCTGCCGGTTTCGAAATTCAGATCATCGCCAATATTCTGCGAGAAGATAGAGCGAAAGAGAGAAAAAAAGTCGCCGATGTAATTGCGCGTGTTTGACGTTGTTCTGTGCGTGTTGTTACGAACTTCGCGTAACAAAAAGCACAACTCCTCGTAATATCCCTTTATCCTAAGGCGTCTCAATAAACTCCAGCGCGAATACGTGACCGGACGGCTACACCGCCGTGACTTGCGTAATATCCATTAATCCCAATAAGAGAGAAAGTCGCGATTGAATGAGTTAACGAACTCGAACCCTTCGCCATGTATAAGTAAAGGCGAAAATATTACGCCTTACGTCTAAGCGTCTTATTTGTCTCGATAAATATAGTTTCTCCGAGATAGTTCCATTAATATGCAATGAGCGACTGTCGGCTCGCCGCGCCGTCATTTCAGCGTCGCCGACGTATGAAAGTTTTGACGACACATCGCGCGCCGACCGACGCCTCTCGACGACCGACGACGCGACGTCGAGACGAGAATTCGCGCAAGTACCGTTACTCTTAACGCTCTCCGCTTTCTCTCGTCACTTTTCCCTCGCCACTGTTTCCACGTGGGTGTTTCACCCTCGTGGAACCCTCGTGCACCCTCGTTCGCTGCCTTTCCGCATCGGGGAGACGGAAAGCGGGCGAGGGGCGACGGAACGGCCCCGTTAACGCAGCAGCGTTGACCGAGCCGAGCCGAGCCGAGAGCGTCGTTATACCCCTTTCGAATCATCGAGCGATGCACGAAGCGTCGTCGTGCGCGGTATACCTTTTAAATAACGTAGCAGCGTATCCGTGCAATGTTGTTCGCCAGGGGATATAGGCCATCCCCTTTCCAATCTCGCCCGGTAATAGAGGGACAAGAAATAAGACAAGCAAAATTTCGATTTGACGTACCGTTTGAGACTTTATTAAATCCAGAATACCGTTCCTCTCTCTCGAAAGCATGACGGGATATCGGCGGCGGAAATATTGGTGGAAAAGCTATCGCCGTTACATCCTGTGTAGTCGGATTCTATACAATTCTTTCAAAGCCGTAATAAATATAGCGCATTTGACAACTTTGCGTCCGACTTTGCTGCGAGCCGCATTTATTTCTGCATTCTGCACCCATGTTGCGGAGTTAGAAATATATCTCTAATAAATCTATATATTCAAATCTCGAAATGAAAAATCGCCGGTGCTACAAGAACGTGCAATTGTCGGTATTACAAGTATGTGCCATTCTTTAAAGTCTTCGTTTTTTGGAACTGTACAAGTTTCGCGCATGAAAAGCACATGTAACACATATAGCTCATGTTATATAACTGAAACGTAGCTTATATGTAAGAGAGATTGTCAGTACATGCGTTTACGCAGATATACACTGAAAAAAAGTTTTGGTTATAATAACCAAGGCTTGGTGAAATAGGCTTCAACTAAAGGGTTTAGTGATTATGACAAAATATTTGGTTAATGTTAACCAAATTTGTTAACATTAACCAAATTATTTCGTCATAATCACTAAACCCTTTAGTTGAAGCTATATTTCACCAAGCCTTGGTTATTATATAACTAAAACCTTTTTTCAGTGTACACGCGTCTATTATTGTTTCACGTGCGCGATACGCCAATACTACACGCAACTGTCGTTTCCATTGCCGTGATGTCCGAGTTTCCAGTCGCGTACGACGACCGCCGAGAAATACAATCGTTAATATATGTACCGGGGGACCCGATCTGATTAAAAATCCACGACCACTCATAACTCTCGGCCATATGCCGCTCGTCGGCGCGCGGCGGCTCCAGAAATGCCCTTTAAATTATGGAGCACGGGGAATGTCGTACGTTATACGATTGCGTGCCCCGCCGCAACAAGCGGTCGTTCCCGGCAGGGCTGTTTGCGAACCCTTGCCTTACTCGCCTCATATTACTCTCGGCCCTGGCTCTATTCGCGGGCGGGGATAACGCCGCCCAGGTCCGGGAACGATACCCAGCAGGCTAATTTCAGGATAAGCCGCGGTAATGCCGCGTACAATCGTCACGCAGCCGGCGCGCCGCGGCGCGAGGGTGAATTCGAAATCCGGGCCGCCGCGCCGCGCCGCGCCACGCCGCGCCGCGTGGTCGCGTCTGGCCGACCGATGGTGACTCGGATCAATGCCGCTTCCTTCATTAAAGCACCATTCGGTTATAGCGCCTGTCCGTTAGAAATATTAATAACGGCAAAATTACAGGCTCGACATAATTACCGAAATACGACGTTCGGTAACACGCGAGACCCTGGGTTAATTCCGCGCGATCGCGGTCCGTCAAGCTCCACCGCTTTGTCGCTCGTCCGGCCGCACTTTCGCTTCTCGCGCGTATCGTTTCTCCCCCGGTAGGGAGAGAAAGGGGAGCACGCCTGTTTATGACGCGAACGCGAAAATAATGTTGCGATTACGTTCTCTCGGTACGAAGTCGAAAAACGCGACAATCCAAGGTTGCGCGCGTGGCGTAACGAAAAATCGATAAGTAGCCGCTAGACACGAACAGCAAAACGACGAGAGATGGAGCGAATAAAGGGCGAGACAGAGAGAGAGAGGCGAGAATGAAAACAGATGTAATACAACGTCTCCCGTCGAATCTAATGATAAGAGAAAATAAGATTGTTATGATATACAATCAATCAACATTAAATAAGCTTAATTTACGGTCTGAGCTTGGATCTTTGTAGCCTAATAATATTTTTTTGTGTATTACACATATTCTTTCCATAACTTGTAAATCGTGACAAGTTAGTCGACGCGTAGTTTAAGGTTGGAATAGTTACTTGTGTAACAAGTGTGGGAAGTTGAGAATTGGATACGGGTGCGGAGTGGACGCACGAGCTGAAGGCGAGTTTCTTCGAAACAGTGCGGTAATGTAACATTACCGCACTGTTTCGACTCGTGTGTGAAATTGGCCATCCGTCGCACAGATGACGCGCGCGCAATAATGGGTCACTTTCCACGCACTTTGTAATATAAAATAGGGTATGTAACACGTGCGGGTTGAGAATTGGACACGCGTGCGGGTGATCGCACGAGCCGAAGGCGAGCGTCCACTCCGCATCCGTGTCCAATTCTCAACTTCCCGCACTTGTTACACAAATAACTATTAGACTACTGCAGAGAGCCAAGTTCAGACTTTAATATTGATTGATTGAAAATAATCTTTTAATGAAAATTTGATGGGGAGGTCAAATCGCGGCACACGCGAAATTATAACGACATTTTGAAAAATAAAATATGAAATCTCGTCTCCAATTAACGCCGAGTGGGTATAAAGAGATTTGACCGGTAGACATTCGCGGGAGATAATGGCCTCGCGCGAAATGGCATGGAATATTTATAAAGTAGAAATTCGAGCTATTTTCTTTCATTCGTCATTAATATAGCGACAGCGACCGGGATTTGGTGTGTCAGAACGGAGAGATGGGGGGCAATTCTTTTTCGTGCGATTCGCATCGCGTTTGTCGTCTCTCGTCGCGATTGCCCTGTCGGATAGCGACGATAATGCGATGCCCTAAATCAAACTGTATGCGCCGCGCCGCGCCGCGGACTACTTCATCGCGCGCACGAAATTCCACGAGGACGAGCGCGCGGGATCGTTTCTTATCGTTTCGCCGCGCTAATCGTGCTTTATCGTTGTGCAAACAAGCGATTCCCCGTATGCTGGCGTATACAAATAGCAAGCGTAACCAAATAGATCCCGGCTTTCCGGTCGAATGACTCCTTTTATTGATCCAGCGAAGCGGCAGATTCGTCGACACGCGACGACGCGCGGAGCAATCGAGTGTATGAATTTTAAGACGGGGTCGGTTAATTAATCGTGTGCCGCTATGGGAAGAAACTAGAGAAGAGAAAGCAGCCCTCGGCACTCTCCAAACGCAACGCTCGAGATCAACGATTTTTACGTCTGGGTGGATTTGCGCTCGCCACACACCGCGCAACGTACGACGCCGAGGGGGTTTTCCGTAAAGCCGCCTAGATCTTGATAAAACACAGGGCGATTGTCGAGAGGTACCTACGTATGGAAGATAAGCGCGCGCGCGGGAGTTAAAGTGGCGAGAGAGAGTAAAGCGACCGCGCGCGCCTCTCTATCGTTCCGCAAACAGCGGAGCCCGTCGCTTTGCGAGGGGTTCATTTGTCAAGGCAGAAGCTACTCGACGTCCTGATAATTTTTTATTGTGCAAGTAGGCCGCAATAAATCCTTATCTAACCGCATTTTCCGCCGCGCTCGTCGCACGAATTACCGCCGCCGCGCGGTCGTGTTGCGCAAGAAGCGCGACGCCGATCAGCGATTCGTCGTCGTCGGGACGGCGCGTCGCGATGATTATACAGAGGAGGAAAACGGGATCTTCGCTGTCTACGTCGAGTCGCCGCGATAATGCTCGGTGACGATTGATATGCTGTACATACACATCAGCGTCGCCGCCGCGCCGCCCCGCGCGCCAGAAAGATCTTTCGCGCATACGCCGAAATATCCGGCGGGCCGGCCGCGCGAATCCGCGCGGCATCGAGCGATGCCGGCGTATCCGGCTGCTTGCGCAAGGTCAAGGCCTCCCCGAGACCCGGCGAGTGCGACGCGACGAGTCTCCTCCGGTTTAAGATCGTCAGTCAGGGCTTCGCGCGGCCGTCGCCGAGACGTCGAGACGCCGGCATCGCCCCGTGAAAAGTGGAGCATTTCGCGCGTCGGTTGCGCGAAAGGGTAAGCCGTGGGTGCTTGTTTGCGCGAGGAAACCACTACCGGCGAAATATGCCTCGCTGCTGTGCACGAGCGTTTTCTCGAGCGGGCGCGGAGCTCGACGACGCCGCGCCGAGAACCCTCGGGGCGGCATGCGGCAGCGCGACCCGTAAAGCCTGACCGCAAACGAGCCGCGTTAATAACGTTGGGCGAGAGTATTTCTGGCGGGAGAACCTCTCTCTCTCGGGCACGGCGCATCGGCGTAACGAAACGTGCAGCGGCGCCGCTGGCAGCGCGGTCGAGGGTATAGCTAGGTATATCGGGGCGTCGCGACGCTTGCGCGGGTTTCATCGACGATCAGCTGGCTGGAAAGCTCCGGCGGTGGTGGGAGCGAGAGACTCACGCGAGAGGGTAGGCGGCGAGGAGGGATTCAGGGATGACGGAGATGGATGAGAGGACGAGAGAGGAATAAAGGGGACGCCCGCGCCCGCCGCGGTCTAACGTGTGTAACATCCATTCCCTATCGTCGCCGACGACGAGGGCAGTGCCGACGGCGCCTACGCGCGTTTCCGGCAGCGCTTCCCCGTTGCTCGGCTGCGGTTTACATCGGCGTCGTCGCCTAGGCCGCCACCGCGCTCGTCGGACGACGGCGACGGTAGTGCGCGTCAGTACTACCGCGCGCGGCCGTGCAGTGCTGCCGTATCCCGTTGTCGTTCCGTCGTCCCGTTCGGTCGGTCGGTCGGTCGATAGAGGCACGCCGGCGAAGGTGCGACGTAACGTCCACTTCGATGAGTCGCCCGCCCGTATTTTATAATGCGGCGCGCCCGTTATCATCGTCGCGCTTCCTGTCCCTCCACCACGTCGTCGTCCACGGGCCGCCGCGGCCGCGCCGCGACCAGACCTCGCGCTCACCGCCGCCGGGCGACTCCGTAAAGACTTGAGGAGCGTCGCGGTATTCGCGAGCGACGAGCGACGAGCGACGCATCCGTCCCCGTCGCGGCGTCGTCCCGTCTTGTCCTCGTGTCGCGCCAAGTAAAGTCGAAAGTTGTTCTTTCGTGCAGCGTTAACGCACAGGTTTTCCGTTTGCGCGGGGGGAGAGAGTCCAATTCCCTGCTCCGAACCGGAAAACGGCTGCCCGTAGTTTCTATCCGAGGATACGATCGCCAGCTGAGAGATCTTATTCGGTTCCCTAATCAAGTGCGAGCATTCCTATAACGGTGACGAATCTGGCCAACGTCTTGCGATGCGATCTTACTCGAGGGACATGGACCGCCAGCAGCAGCTGTCATAACGCGCGACGTCTCGGCGCCGAAGCGGTATGAGTCACGCTTAATTATTGGGTTTGACGTTTTAGCCGATTTACGGCCGCGACACACTTGTCATCCTTCATTTCGGATTGTGGTTTAAGCGATACCGCCCGGAACCGGATTCGCGTCCAATCGCCTCGCGCCGAACCGGTCGGCGAATCCAACGGCGAAGCAGTTTGACTTTGTTTTTCCTCCTAAGATGTTACATCTTGTACGCTGTCATTACCAAGATGAATGTTGAAGCTTCGCCGCTTTAACTCTCGAATACGTCGCGAAAGGAAGATTAGAGAATTATTTATCACCGAGAAAATCTCTTCGCACGAGCGAACCGCGCGAAGAAACGAATTTTCCTTAACGGAAGAAGACAGAAATCGTTCTATCGTCGTGTACGAGCGAATCGGGGTGCTGCATAGCGTGACCCAGGGGGCGACCACGTTATCGCGCGGGAGAGCCGCGAGGGGTAGAGTCGATGGTGTATGTGATCGCATTCGAGGAGGGTAGCAGAGGCCTCGTCGGGTAAACCGTCCCTGTCGCTGCTATACGGGGATTATAGGGGAGTCAATCGCGGGGAGCCCCCGCAGCACGTGCAAGCGTGCTCATCGTCGTGGCGGTTCCCTTCTGATGGTACAACGAGTGGAAGTAGTGACTCACCGGCGACGGACGAGCGCGGACGACGGCGCGGATCGTCCACGGCAGAAGCACCGTCGTCGACGTCGTCGTCGTCGCCCCGCGCCATGGGCCCGCGTCTCGCCCCGATGATCATCCCCGCGCACCTCCTCCTCGTCGCCGTCGTCCTCCTCGGCTGTCCGGGATGCGGCCGCGCCGATCTCGCGCCCTTCCACGAGGTCGGATCCGCGGAGCGGATCATCCCGGCGGAGAAGCATCCCGCGTCGTCGCACGGGCCGCAGATCGACAACACCGACGACTTCCTCGGCGATCCTCACCGCGCTTACCCGGGCATGAACTTCGGGCCCATGGGCCCGGTGGTCCGCTCGGCCCTGCCGAACGACGCCACCCTGCGCAGCCTCTCGTCGGCCAGCGGCGACGATGCCGAGCAACGTTTCCCTAAGGAATCGCAGCTCGCCTCGCCGCGCTCCGGCGACGACACCGCCGTGACCGGCGACCAACAGTCGCCGAAACCGGAGTACCACATTGTCAGCGTCGAGTTCACGCGCGTCGAGACGCCCTTCCTCATTGGGATTTGGATCTTGTTCGCCAGCATCGCGAAAATCGGTAAGTGCCGACGATAGCCGATCCGAATTTTATTCGTACTTTATTTCTCTCCTCTTGGTGCTGTGTTCGGGAGAGAATGCGCGTAGGCGTGAAGTATTGGCCTCTCTGGAACATATCGCTTAATGTAAACAACAGACTTTTCAGCGTTTAAGAACGAACGCATTGTAGGAAACGACAGGCAGATATGACATTTGCGGTAAACATTTGCAATAAATCAAGTGTACTCTTAAATGAAACGATATTCGTCCAAGAAGCTAATATCTCGCGCAGCTATGTTTTTTCCTTCCGAGATATTTGCGTCGATAATACAGCAAATGAGTATTTGCCGGTGTACTTAAGAGTCGTACCTTTGGAAGACTCATTATCTACTTCGCAGGAACGTAAAGCATCAAAAATTCAACAAGCCAAATAAAAGCAACATTTCTCTCGTTATAAATTTAGTTTCATCTCTCAATGGAAAATAATGAGGTTTTTTTTAGAAAATAAACATTCTGATTATATCCCCTAATGACATATATCTATGTATAATTAACTGTTTATTTGCGATAATATGCGCGACAAAATTGGAAACAGTCAAACAATACCACGTACGTAATATGATAATTTCAAACATTACGATAGACATGTTGTATGAAAATTGTCATGCTGTATAAACACACTTTGCGTCTATTGTCATAACCGAAAACATCTGTCACAATTTTATTATCCGCCGAGCGCATATCAGGCTGCATGAATTTTCATAGTGACGCTTTTCGATGAATATATTAGCGCGCCCCATTTTTCCATTTGCTTACATAACAAAACCTGGCAAATGTCATTTGAAAGCACGCTGCAATATTCGTTACGTTATGCAAGGCTCGTTGCCCTCTTTCGTTGCAATGAAATTTATTTTTAATTATTTATTTCGAATGAATAATGCGCAGGGGAATGTGGACAAAAGGCTATTATCGTGTCGAAAATATCGAGTAAAAAGTACCTTAACAATTTGTGACTCGTATATTATTTCGTAGAAATCAGCGAAATATGTATAACGCCTTCGTGTGCAAGTTCTTGAAAATTGCCCGCGCGGCAGAAAGTCGACGATTTTGCATTTCGAGATGCATGAAGATGCTGCAGCACTCGAAGACTCAAGAGAGTGCGGTATCTTACGATGCACGTAGGGACTCATTTTTGTGCGCGCGGCGTACGATAAGCGCCAAATGAACTCGAACATGGGCGTCCCATTTACCGCGGATACCCGTTCAAGCAATATAAATGATCGAAACCCGATGAACGCCTAACCTTTTCTATTTTCTCTCTCCGTGCAATTTCACTCGCATTGCACGCACGCGTGGATACGCAAGCACGCGGCGAGACGTGGTAGGTGATGAAAAAAAAAAACTGTGCCGCTGGTATTTCTGTTCGTTTGACGGAGCGGTAGTAAAAGTCACGAGAGCGAAAGAAACGGGCAAGAATAAAATACACCTGCCTCTATAAAGTTCGCGCACCAGTCGCGCGAATATCTCGGCAGGGCATAAACTTTTGCGCTTTGTATAGAACTATAAAAAATTTTGCTGTAAGTAAATAAAACAACTGAATTTTTTAAATAATGTCACGAATTCCGTTTTTCAAGTCGACGATAAGCCACATCGTTGCTCGTACCCACGTTCAATGCGGCTCATTCGTCGCATTACGAAAGGGCCAAAGCACATTATGACAGTCGTAGTCGTGCTCTCTAAATCTAAATCAGTGAACTTTTCATGAATCAGTGGCACACTTTACACTGATATCAGTGACTATTCACTGATTCACAGTACTATTCACTGATTCAGATTTAGAAAGTGGACGTAAGGCACAAGTTTTGGCGTATATATCCTGATCTGTCAGGTCGGGGACTACGACCGTCGTATATCGCTACGCTGTGGTCGTCATGTTATGTGCTTTGGCCCTTACCCGCAATCGAGGCGAAGATTCCACGGAGAATGCTGTCGTGCAAGATGCACCGAATATCCACGTTCTGGAACGGATACGTCGTACGCGATATAGCACGACACGCGCCGACGGAACCCTCCGCCTCCGCGAGCAAGCGGGGGGAGGGGGGGCCACCACGTGCCGAGCGTGAAGAAATGCGGGGCACACGCGACACGTTGCACCTGCCGTTGCACCGCTCCGTTGGAATCTTCGCTGGCGCAGCACGCCGCGTGTTCCGTCATGGTTAACTCCCCGGATCGAGGCCGATGTAATTTCGGTGATTCTGATTTTCGACGCTGCAGATCGCGCGAATCGTTCTCACGTCTCTCTGCGACTTGGGATCTGAACCCCCCCCCCCTGGTCAGAATTATAGAGATTAGAACGGTCTCGGTCTCTCCTCTCGATTCGTTGAAGCTGACGACGATTAATGATTTAATACCCGTGATCGGGGTCCAGGCTTCCACATGACGCCGAAGCTCAACAAAATCTTCCCGGAGTCCTGCTTGCTGATCGCCGTCGGCGTGATCGTCGGCCTGCTGTTGTTCCAGGCGAGCAGCGTCCACATATCGCCGCTGACGCCCGACACGTTCTTCTTGTACATGCTGCCGCCCATCATCCTGGACGCCGGCTACTTCATGCCCAATCGGCTGTTCTTCGACCATCTCTGGACGATACTCCTGTTCGCCGTCCTTGGGACTATATTTAATACGATGTCGATAGGTTGGTAAAGTGCAGCGACAACGTGACGCGACAATACCCGCGCCTGGCGCGGTCGACCGGACGCGGCGTCGGACAAAATTTTCGACTCGGAAATATTATTTCTTTTTCCCTCGTCGTCCCGACTCGGGCTTTATCCCCGTCTTGCCCACGCAAACCGATTTTGCATATGTAGAAACTAGAAACGCGAATATGTTTATCCACCCACGGGCTCCCAGGAGGCACTGGGCGCTAGGACTCTCAGAATGATTCCAAGCATAAAATGTTACGAAGGCAAATGTGGTCGTAACGTTATGACGATCTGCGTCAGAAAAAAATCAGGAAATAACTTGAATTGTGATATTACTATCATTATTGCGATTTAAGATAAAATTTCAAGTATCTCGTCTTTAGTAATAATTGGAAAACATTTTTTTTTTTTAAGACAGTATTATTTAAAGAGATAAATAAGTCTAAAGTCTAAAAGATTCCTCTTAATATGCTTACTACAGCTGCACATAAACTGCTAACATCTGTTGGGCATGGCACCGTATCAAAAAGTGAAGCTGTACAAGACATCGAACTTTCAGATTATTTATTCGCGTAGCAATCCCTTTCATTTTACAAACTCTAAATATAATTTTTTCCATAATTTCTATATTTTTAACTGTAAAACTATATTTTTAACTATAATATATTTTTTTTATTTTTAAATTTTAAAACTTCCGAAACAAATAAGTTGCCGCAAGGGGGAAAAGTAGACTTCCGGATAAATCAAATTTAATAGCAATCTATTAAACAATTCTAGTGCACGTGGATAAGAACAATCCCTAAAAAGATTAATTAAAAATCTGAAAGTCTAATAAGACTTTGAGCAAGTTGGGTGTGTGCGTTATACATATGTATAAAGAGAAGCATACATAAAGAAAACACGGCCATCCCACGGATGGTGAAATTTCCATTCTTCACTTTTGCTCACGGTCTGCTCGCGGTCTAGCGTGAACGCAGATGTTCGTCTTAAAAATGCGGAGAAAACGCGCGGCTTGAGAACGAAAATAGCGCAACGCGTCGAAGCGGACGTTGGGACGATGCGCGAGGCAAGCGATGACGACGACGACGACGATGATGATGACAGCATGTAGAGCATGTGCGGCAGTCGTCATCGCGACGATAGTCGCTATCATCGCAATGATAACGCGTAATTTCGATTGTGATTCCGATAATCACAGATTTCGAGCGAAATGGTCGCTGTGACCAAAAGGAAAAAAGAGAGAGCGGAAAAAAGAGATCGACGCGACATTTAAGTCTGAGTTATTTAATGCTCGATAAAATCACGTTAAGAAACCATGATGGGATAAGGATAAGATAGACACGTTGAGAGTAAACGACAGACGCGATTATCGATTAGAATTGACTTTATGTAAAAAGACTATTAGTGCCATATTTTCGGACAGTTACTTCTTATCGCGAGAAGTGCCAAGACCATGTGCCAAGGGCAATAGCCCTGTAAAATGTTTCATAGATGCCATGTATAAACATTTATGAGATACAGAATAAATGTAGAAAAGTACGTTCTGATATTCTTCTTATATAAATAAATAGAATGTTATAAATATACTGTCTCTTTTCTAGAACTTTAACATCTGTCTCTTGTGACCTGTTTTATATTGAATTTTTTAATATTCCAATTCAAATTTGGACACGAATTTTTCAATATTTATTTAATTGCGTTTCGAGAGAAAACGTGGAACAATACGGCTGTAATTATTTACAATTTTCATTCGGCATCAGAATTCTGCCGAATATCAAAATCGTAATTTGATAAAATTTTAATAAATACTGCAGAAACGAACACGTGGAAAAGTACGCAGATCTAAAGTTCTTCAAGAGACGCAAATGTTTTTGCGAATAAATCGCGACGACTTTTCGAAGACGACGGGAGATAAAATAAAAGTGTGAGAAGCGTCCGCGCGATAACGTTACATAAAAATTTAATTATTTCTAATGATGTTTGCAGTAATTATCGGGATAAAATCCAACGAGATATCCGATTAACTGAATTAATCTGTAAGAACTCGCGACGGACATAAAAACTCCTTGCTTCTCTAGAATCGTGCCGCGCGTAAGTTCCAAATAAAAAACAACACGGTAAATACAACAACGATCGATAACATGAAATTACGATTATTAATTAATTAATTATGATCGGAGTAGATTAAAAACTATATTTTATTGTCGAAAACCTACGGAGAGCGCTTAATACCAAGAGGGTTCCTCCCAAAAGAGAGGAATATTGCGAGTACTTGATAGGTATGAATATAACACGTGGGCGGGGCGTCGGTATTCGATAATGCAAATTTCTATCTTTGGCGACGTTAATCTCTCTTTCTCTCTCTCTCTCCCTCTCTCTTATCGTGATTTAACGTTCAATGACTTTGCGGATCGATGGGATAATAATAATCCCGATAAATTGACAATTTATTCAGATATATTTAAAGCGGATTAACGCGACGCGATATTCGTGATAATTAAGATTACGGACGCGGGAAATGTTACGATATCAGATATTGGACGTGCACGATTAAAACGCAATTTGTACTTTAGGTGTGTCGTTATGGCTGTTGGGAAAAAGCGGTATGTTCGGTTACGAGACGCCTATCCTCGATATGCTTCTCTTCTCGGCGTTAATCAGCGCTGTTGATCCCGTGGCCGTACTGGCCGTCTTCGAGGAGATCCACGTCAACGAGATACTCTACATCGTCGTGTTCGGAGAGAGTTTATTGAACGACGCGGTCACTGTCGTGAGTATTACATTATTTATTACGTGATCCTGCACGTCAAGGACTTTGTTGCGCAGGTAGTACTACGCTACGCACGTAGAAATCTTTGTCTTTTTGTTGCAAAATGAAGGTCTTTGACATTTAGACAAAGATTAAAGCTGATCAGTCGTTCGGTCTGCGAATATGAGATTTCCGCACACATATGATAAATAGGCATAAGGAGAAAAAAACGGAGTACACGAATATATCTTCTTTTTCGAAATAATCGTAACAAATGCATAAAAACACATCAAATGAGTTTAAATAATCGTAATAGAAAATTATAAGTATCTCTTTGATGAGAATATTAGAATTTTTTAAAGAGTTAAGGTCCAAATAAATAAATAGACTAAAGATAAAAACAGGTTTGAAAGTAAACTATGACAAAGAGAGGCTCGCTCAGAATCAAAATTCAAGGAAAGTGAAAAGTTATCAGGTAATAAAGCCTAATGTAAAAATCGTTATTAGAAGAAGGATTCGCGAGCTAAAGAGAAATTAAAATGTTGTTGAATGCGGAGTCAATTCTTTTTAAAGCTATGGCCGCGTTCAGGCAACACAACTGTTGAGTGAGCGCTCATTATGATTCTTACACTTAGATCCGGAGAAGAACCAAAGGTAAGAACCAATCATATTAAAGAATCACTGACCGCTCACTCAACAGTTGTGTTTCCTGAATGCGGCCAATGATATGTGATTGATTTGATGTTAAGTTTTGTTTTTTCTTGATTTTTTAAAAAACAGACTTACATTTTTTTCAGAATTAATTTTCTCAATTATGTTATCTTTTACATAAATGATCGCGGAATATCAATCAACAATATAATCAACAATATGCCAAAGAAAGATGACAATAACTACCATGCAATTTATTTATCTATGATATCGAATTCTTGCTCTTTTCACATTCTCCCACATTGACCCTGAAGTTGACGTAGATTAATATCCTCGCACATCACATTTTAAAATGTCTGATAAATAAACGGAGATAGAATATAGCAAAGCTTGACACCGCCCCAAATGACAAGCACTCGTCGGGCGACCGATCGATATAACATTGATCACGTTGTACATAAGCGCGAGTCAAGTAGGTACCAAATACCTTCGCCTCGCTTAAAAGTTAATATCGTATTCGCTGGCGCACTTTATGTCTGTGATCTGTAATGTTCCGCTTGAATAAAACAAAACGATATTATGTAAACGCGTTTTTATAAACATGGTCGTCGCGACGATTTTAATAAACGTGTCGCCAACACTGGCGCCTCGACATCATTCATGCACAATTAACTCTAAAAAAAAAGTCTGTGTGTCGTTTAAGCGAGAAGAATGTAGCGTCGCAAAATACGACGGTTTCTTAAGAAATTCATTCATTCCGTTCCAATTTTATCTGTTACGTAGCGAGACTGAATGCTCCTACAAATAGATCGGTATACCTCTGTGCCGTATCTACAGTTTCTAGTATTATATTTGCAATGTCGTTTAGTCGACCGCGTTAGTCGTCCGAAAAAAGTGTTCCGCTTTGCCGGAAAAATTGGGTCGTGCTAGCTAAGAATGGTAATGCGAGGAAGGTTGAGCCAGCCGTTAACGATCCGCTGCCTATTAGTTTCGTGCCGTTGCAAGGCGAGGCGAGGCGAAGGAAGGAAAGTGTCAGGGGTTACTGCGACGACTGAAGTAAAAGGCCATTTAATACAAATACGCAGGTGCTCTATCACATGTTCGAGGCGTACAGCGAGATGGGCCCTTCCAGGATCATCTACACGGACGTGCTAACTGGCCTAGCCTCGTTTTTCGTGGTGGCGATCGGTGGCACGGTCATAGGTGTAGTTTGGGGCTTCATCACTGGCTTCGTGACCAGGTTTACTCATCAGGTGCGCGTGATAGAGCCGATCTTCATATTCGTGATGGCGTATTTGGCATACCTCAGCGCGGAGATCTTCCACATGTCCGGCATATTGGCGTAAGTTAATCATCGGCTTTTTCGACATGTCGCGTTGGCATCTTCCAGTTTCGCGTCGCGTTCCAATAATACGTTTCAACAGATATAATCGCTCAATCGCGAGATCAAATTCGTCTCTCTGTTGCGAACGTAACGAACACTATATCGGAACTATTATAATCTTGAATATTAAATAAGTACCTATCGATAAATGGCGGTATCAATTACAAGAATAAGTTACAACAACTTGTTGCATTGATCCTTGGCACGACTCTGCAGAAATTATAAGGAACTGAAATAAACGCCAAGAAACTATCGCGAAGGAAATATTAGCTGGATCAATGCCGAAATAGAGTTCTAAACAGTATATAGCTTAATTCCCGGTAGTTACGTCCGTTATAATTACTCGCGTTTACAGACAAGATTCTCGGCTCGCGAGGTTCAACTTTGTCGAAACAACGCGGATTTGCCGAGCCGCTCGTTCCCGTAATTCGCGATCCCTTTATTCCAGAATAACCTTCTGCGGCATTACCATGAAGAATTACGTTGAGGCCAATATATCGCACAAGTCTCACACGACCGTCAAGTACACGATGAAGATGCTGTCGAGTAGCTCGGAGACCATCATATTCATGTTCCTCGGTGTCGCCACGGTGAACAATGCACACAACTGGAACACGTGGTTCGTCGTCATGACGATAGTCTTCTGCTCCGTCTATCGGGTTCTGGGTAAGTAAAAGCCAGATTTTCTAATTTTATTCGATTGAGGGGGGAGTGGGGTCAGAGGGAAGAATTCTTCCTACCTACATTTGGCCTATACCCACCTTTGAATAGCTGTTACGCGATATACGAGGGATTACTCTGTTCTTGCAATTTGTTCTTTAATGAGAGTTGCATATATTTGCAACGATAGTTTCTAAAGCTCCTAAACATTTTTACGGTACAATTCTACGTGCGTGTTTTTAGACTCGACTTGTAAAAAGTACAAATCATGTAATTTTCCGAATCGGCTAATAAAAAGAAAATTGGCACGCACAACTGTTGGCGTGGAAAAAGTTTCCGAGGAATATTGCAATAAGAGGGAAACGAGAAAAAGTAGCGTGACAATAGCGAAATCGTGTCAAAGAATTCTTACACGATCGCGCGGGCCTTGACCGGGCCAGCTGGACAGGCCGGGCGTTAAGGGCGTCGCTTCGAACCCCGGCTATCGCGGCGAGTCGGAATGGCGTGTAAAACGATATGGTTAAACGATGAAATCATAATGGGACTTAAGACAATTGACTCCTACTTACACGAGTATCTTGCGTCACGCGTGAGCGACGCGCTTCGCTTATATGGCTTCTTGTTCTAACCGGACAATTTGTCACTTGACCGTGTGGAAAGTGTGGAAAGATAAGGGCAAAGCCTGAGATGCCACGCATTCTATTAGAAGTATTACATCGGTACACTCAACGTTTCACGTCTTTGTAATAGGCAATTGACGATCGCTCGTAATTAAATAAATCGATCGGGATTGTAATAGATATTGTAATAGACTTTTATAAAACCGAAGATATAACGCTCTCTCTCTCTAAACAGTCTAAACTATAAAAATAATAAAATCAAAAAGAATAAATACATGACAATACGATATCGGAAATACAGACTCTTAGAAAATTCTTTTCAACTTTAGCGTGTGCTGTAGGCTATATCAAACAATGCTACGCGTTTTTAAAGGTGATATTACATCCGTAATCACGCTCGTGTTTCAGGCGTGATAGTGCTGTCAGCACTGGCGAACCAGTTCCGGCTGCACAAATTGGACAAGGTTGAGAAATTCGTCATGTCCTACGGTGGTTTACGCGGCGCCGTGGCGTTCGCCCTGGTGCTTCTGATAGATCCCAAACACGTGCCCCTGCAGCCCATGTTCGTCACCACCACTATCGCTGTTATCTACTTCACCGTGTTCATCCAGGTAGGATCGCATGACATGCATGATCGCGATCGATCCATGACGAGTTTCGTGCGAAAACGAATAACACTCACGTGAGCGTTGCATAACGACGGGTGTTTGCGCGTGTTCTTTCAAGGAGTGCAAGATTGCAGATCTTGTGCATTAGTAAACCGGGCCGACCCAGTCAGCGGCGTCTTTTTCACGGAATCGATGACTCGCGCGTATTTTGAGACACGGCCAAAGGTGGCACGCGTTCCGAGAGAGAGAGGACTATTTCATCGGAACGGAGAGAACGGCGAGAAAGAGGAAAGTGATCGCCATTAAACGGACGGATGATCCGTTTAATCAATTAATGAGCGGTGATACAAAGATGCTAGCCGCAAAAAAAAAAAACAGCTCGGCTTTGCACGTGTGCTTTGTGTTGCGCGATCGATCGGAAACCTAATATCTCTATGTCGGCACATACGTGAGCATACACTTTTGCGTCAAACGCGTTTTATCAGCCGCGCGTTGCTTCTCTCTCTCTCTCTCTTCGCTCGACGCCGACCGATAAAATCCGCGTCGGGAGCGGGCGCGTCCGGCTCGCGATGACGCCCATGTGTAACGCGCTCTTATTTTCAGGGGATCACCATCAAGCCCCTCGTCAAAATTCTCAATGTCAAAAGGGCCGAGAAGAGGAAGCCGACGATGAACGAGAGGATCCACGAGAGGGTACGTTACACGACGAAATTTATTTCGGTTGTCGTTTGCTGTCGCTGTAATTCGTTGTCATTGTCGGGAAAACAAATCGACGTAGATTGTCAAAAATTCGACAAGATCGTTCGATCGTTATCGCCAAACTGTGAGGATAACGGAACGGCGACCTATTACCTCGAATCCCGGTTACGGCATATAACTCATCTTTATAACGGGAATGACAGAGCTATACGACCGATATGAAGAATAGGGTCGAATTGTAAAATAGGATAACGTTAGTCATTGTCGAGTCGCATTACAGAATGTGTACTTATATAGCGGCAATTTTTACCCCGGGACTTTGATACATCATTTCTGCCTGCGTCTGCGTTTGCCCGTGTATATACGTATAGCTTAAATCCCGGCGGATTCGTCGTGACGCCTGCATCGAATTGAAAGGTAAATAACGTCTGTCTCTCAATTCTTAGATAATGGATCATACGATGGCGGGTATCGAGGACATTGTGGGGAAACACGGCAACCACCACGTCCGGGATAAGTAAGACGCTTAGTCGTAACTTTGTGTTTACTCAACTTGGCCATGTTTGCGAGCAATCAAACCAGAATCTATGAGTTATTAGCGTAAAATAATAAACAGAAGCGAGATTAGATTTACCCTTAAGTGCGCACCTTTACATATATGCACGACTTTTCGATGCGCCGTGTACTCTCCCTTGTACGATGTTTGAACTGAAAACGCGCGGCTTCGCACTATATATATAGTACGAAGGCCTTTATATATAAAGGCTTTTCTCTGCTGATTACATATAATACTTCATTGGTTGTTAAAAAAGAGTAAAAAAAGATTCAAGAGTTAAAAGAATTCAAATTAATAAAGAAGAATATTTATTTTAAAAAATACTCAGAATGCGAAAAATTGCGCATTTAAAGGGTCTATGTCTTTCATGTGTCTAAATAGAAGTACAATTTTTATTAAGATGAAAAGTATTTCTCTCAAATATGATACAGATGGATTATTTGTTTGCCAGAATATTTTTTCTGTATTTTTTCTCGTTTGTTGCCGGAATATTTTTTCTGCATTTTTCCCTCTCTCTCTCTCTTTTATCCTCCCGATAAAAGTATTATCTGAAAACTTGGTTTGCTGTAGATTCAAGCGATTCGACAATAAATTCATTCGACCTTATCTCGTGAGAGATTATTGCGGCGCCGAGCCGAAGATTCTGGAAACTTACTCAAAGCTGGCGATGAAGGATGCGCTGGATTACATAAGAAGGAACGCCTCCACTATCGGCAACATTAGCGGCACCGAAAGTATGTCGGCGATATTCCGTAATTACAGCAATACCGGACAGTTCAATGGAAGGTGCGGAATTCGCCGTTGTACGCCTCCTCTGACAATTGTCGTTGATAAAAATAAAAGCGCAGTCTCTAATCGTATTCTTTTCCTCTCTCCAGTCCCAGCTGCAGCCAGCTCGAATCGGGATGGAATATCGATCTGCAGGAACTGGAGTACAATCCTTCCAAAAAAGACCTGACGGACGCGAGAATTCACCATCTGCTCGCCGAAGAGCTTTGTAAACCGTACAAAAGGGTAAGAGATTACGGTCGAGTCTAGATTTTCTTCAAATCCACTCCAAATCTGCTCGTGATATATGATCTATCACATAATATAATATATTACGTGTAATGAAGTGGTAATCCCTTTTCTACTGTCAAATTTTTTAGCCATGTCTTTAACAATTTTTTAAGTCAATTTAGCTCAGGCGGAAATGTAATTGTTTGCAATTCTCTAATATTTACTGAAATATCTTGACATCTTTTTAATTTTATTATTCATTTGCTGCTCTGGAAATTTATCAGAGCTCGTCTATAAAACATGTTAGTAGCAAAATATTTTATCGTATTTTAAAGTCGTATCGCGTCTAAGAATTTTGTACAAACATTATGTTAATCCATGCAGCATCGACGTTTGAGCTACAGCCGACACGCGGTGAACGATCGCGATCTCTCGACACAAGTCAATTACAAAATGCATATGAATATTCGACGAATGGTGGGGGAGAAGCATCGCCACAAACGCAGCAAAAAGTTGCTCAAAGTAAGAAATCGATCCACGATCGTTTGTCGTATTTAATTTCAACGTCTTTTACTTTTTATTCGATTTTTACTATTTATCGATTTCGATTCTATAGGACGGCAAACAAAATCACGTTAGTTTCCCAGAATTTCAACAGCAGAACGGCTCGACAAAATTATTTACGCAAGGTACGTGCAAAACGTCGCGGATAATTAATTGTACCTCAAGGTTTCGTAATTTTTTCCCCCTTTTTTTCATGAATTATCGTGCACAGATTACATCAATGGCGTGCTGTACGAGTTGGAAGACGGAGAAACCTCGAAGCCCTCGAGCAAAGAGGATTGGGATTCGGCGATCACGTTCACCGCACGAACATCTGGTAAGAAGACTTTTCTTCAACTTACTAAATCGAATTTAACTGAAAAATGAGATTGAAGGTAAAAATATATCGACGAAATATATCGAATGAGGCGGCGATGAGGAAACGATCAGGATATCTCGTTTTTTTTTTCTATAGCAAAGATTACATTTTTCACAATTTGTGTACAATATAGTTACTTAATTATCTTCTTAAAAAAGAGTCATGATTAATAAAGTTTAAAATCTTTAAACGAAAGATTCGCCGAATGTAAACGCGGACAATCAACACGCTACCACCGCTACTACGTCGATGGATACAATAAATACGGACGAAGGAGACTTGAAAATAGGACGCGACGGTACGTTTTTTAGAAAAGAGAAAGATCTCGAGCGTTGGCTTTGCGTGAATCGTTTCTTTTCTTTCAGCGTATTTTTTTTATATTGTTCAGCATTTATCGAAAGCAGTCGCTGATCTTGTGTACTATAACAGTGAACCATGTTTCTCTCTTTGCACCTTTTTCATATTGCTGATCATTTATTTTTTTTTCGTTTGTTTCGCCAGGGTTTGGAATCGATATAATTTCGGTGGACACGGATTTTTCGTGTCTACCGGCACCGAAAATTCAAAATTGCGAATCCGCCGAAATCATAGCGATTTCAATTTCCATTTTGTACTCCTGTTACTATTGTTTTGCGGTGTTTGACCTAGGCGCGGAAGGTAGCTACAGAGTAACCACCCCTACGGCCACGGAAACTATGTTACCGTGGAAACGTGAGGACGATTACGAGTCGGGTCATCCGATCAAGCAGCACGAATTTCCAGCCTGGTGCTCCAATAAAGAATACCTCGCCTACAGCTCGCCCTCCGCCACTTTCTTAGGTAAAGAGAAAAAAAAGAGAGAGGAAAAAACGGCGATAAATCAGTTTAGCTGTTAAATATTAATCTACTGTTAAAGTTTCGTCGATTTTTTTCTCACAAAAGAGTAACGAGTATGAAAACTGATAGACCGTTACGACAAGCGTAAAGTCATCAGTTTACCTTTAAGAAGATTAACTCTGAAAACTTTCAGCTCGTGCAGGAGAGAATCGCTCACTGCCTATATTTATTCCCGGCGGTACTTTTACACACCCGTGTTGTGTCTTTCCGCTTTTCAGGTGGGATCGAACAGCCGAAAGTCCAATCCGTGATTGGCCTATTTCGACGCGAGAGCGTGTGCACGCCCGACAGTATCGATTGCCAGGAGACCGTCGACGAGGCGGACGAGACGGACGAGTACACCCCTGCGAAAGTGGATTCCCCGGCGAAAACCAAGGGTACGTGACGCAAAGCGGAAGGAGGGTACGTGAGGTTCATTTTTATTTTTTGTTCCTTTTCTCTCCCCCTTCCCTTTCTCTCTTTTCTGTGCATACCGAGGCAGATTGTTGTTTCCATTCTACAACCCCTTTCAAACTTTCTAATGCGCAGAGGAAGTACTCTCAAATATTTACCAAGATTTATATCGCCAATGTATAAAAAAAAATCGCACGTTTCGAAGTTTTCAAACAATATCTCAGACGTCGATGACATATAATGACTAATAAATTAGTGAGTTTAAGTGAGAAATGTTTAAAGTGACGCGCGAAAGACGCAAAACGTTGAGAAACACTGACATACGCTATTTTTTAATGCGTTGTGACGGACGTCACTCGCGTTGCGTTGCACGTCCGTGGCTATTTTTGCGAGCAATTGCAAAATGAGCATCGACACGCGAGTGCCCGCAACATGCTAACCGTTGTTTCGTTATAGAAATATTGTTTCGAGAACGGATTGCATGCGTAAATGTACAATCTCTGTTCTAAGACAATCTAATACCTTTGTTACAAATCCATACCAATTTATTTTGTTTATCAATGTCATGTCGTGTTATTTAATTTTTCACTTTTTTATTTACTGTTGTACTAATCGCTTTTTACTTCTTATCCTTTTATCATTCAGGCATTGGTATTCGCTGCGATATTTGCGATAACGCCGCGGCGGGGAAACCGGTGTCCTTTAATAAATGTACTTAATGTCTACTTGGTTTCGAGATATTAAGTTCCTGACATGTATCAATTTTATTATCCCATTTTACTTATCAAATGTCGCATGTATGTGTATTAAAATTTTTCAAACAAACTATTTTCTAATCTAAGACATCGGTCATAGGTGGAAAGAGAACATTATTTGTGAACAATAAGAACATTTTTTATCGGAGTTCAAGATACATTTCAGTAGTTAAGGGATACCGATAATAATCGGCCAAGGCTCGCGATTTTCTCGAATAAACGAAACGTTGGCCTCTTTTCTCTTCCAGGCAACCCGAGGAGGGTGCCCGCGAGGAGGGTGTCAATGATGGAGCTCGGCTTCGCCGACCGAGCTCGCTCGGGGGACAGGGCAGTGGACGACGGGTCCCACTCCTTGCCGGACTGCTGGAATGTTCAGAGAGCACGCCTTAACTCCCTCGCCTGCTTACCCCATATGCCGAGCCTGTCGACCGCCCTGCTCACCTCCTCCACGTCGGATTCGTCGGAAGACGTGGATGACGAGGAGGAGGAGAAGGCTTGACCCTTGGGGACCGTCGCCGAGGAGCGATCGTCCGACTTCGCGGACGTCGAGCGTCGACAGCGTCGACCCTTTCGGCGACCACCGAGACACTCGTTGCTCACCTCGCTCCTGCGACGACCGAGCGCTCCCGTTTGAGAAGACCTGCTCTTGATGAGCCGCCTTTTGCAGGAGGCATCTCACGAATCTGAATCTCGGCCTGAATCTTGTTGATACGCCTCGCAAATGTGCGCAACAAGACGTTGCGATGAACAAATCCCGAGAGAAATGATAGTGCAGAGAAAGGGAGAGAAAGAGAGAGATTGCGATTTTAAATTGAATTTTGTACGAGAAGAAATATCTAGGAAAACGCAGGAATTTCGTGCTAATAAAATAACTTTGATAAAAATTTATTAGATGATTATCTAATAAATTAGATAAATTACGAAAGAGATAAGAAAAGGAAAGATATTCTTCTACAAAGAGTTAATGATGAGTTTCTCCATGCAGTAATGCGACAAAGTGGCGAATCTCTTCAAAGTGAATGATCCTCTATTCGAGTTTTCGGTATTCGCGAGATTGCTCGCCGATTCGGAAGGAAGCACGAGGAACGACACGTATACGACGTTAAAATTTGATGAATCACTGTTATTTTTTTCTGCACGCCGCGTGAACGTGAGGGTGAAGGCGCTTGTCAAGAGCAAGGGCTTATTTCTAAATCCGTCTTTAAGACGTCTTGGAATTGTGGCCTTAAGGAACTGTAGAAGTGCTTGAACGCCGACGATTTGTACGATTTGCTGCCGTCGTCGTCGTCATTGGCGCAAAAAATAAAAACTTGTCGGTGCTATCGATTAAAAAGTCTTGTTGTGCGGCGGCGTCGCGAAACGCGCCCCGCCAGCTTGTCCCAAGATTTTACCACGAGTACCCTTCTCTCGGGGGTGGATTCGATGATTCCGGCGATCATCGCTGGTGTATACTTCGTGATTAGACTACGATCAGACTAATCGACTTAGTAGAAAGTTATACGTGCGGAGTCGAGTTAAAAACTTAAGTTGCTGCCGCAATTTGCTAAATTTTGAAAACAATCCTGCCAGTAGAATAATACGAACAACTTACGCTTAACAATGTTATTTCCGGTAATAATGTCTAATTTTCGATAATATGATTAACTTACATTATCTCCGAATTATTTTACGACATAATTTTCTATAGAGAAAGTTTAACTTTGATCTCCATCGTCGCTTGATAGGAAATATTATTATTTTTCTTAACGATCAGAGAGCGTTTTTTAAAAACGCTTATTGCACTGATCAAATTGTCAATTATAGATAGATACCGATTTAGATGTAAGGAAGACCGGGGCTAAACCGTCTGTTTTTTTTCGGTGCCGATTTTTAACAACAAAATAAATAATTGTAGTTAAATGTGGTATACCACTGTAAAGAGTGAACCTTTAGCTACAAAATTTATATAGGAAATTTTTGTCTACGTCGCTTTGTTTAACCGGTATAGAGCAAAAACAAAAACGGTGGAAAAATTGAAATCTCAAAAATGCCGGGGTTAAACTGTCTACTCCCCGGGATAAATCAGTTTCAGGTTTGATCGCCCATGAAATATTAGACATCTACACTGGATTCGTGTTCAGCATGCATTACTCTTTATAATCAGCATGCATTTATAATCACGTACCTCGAGATTTGGAGAGCAAATATTATTGCAGATATTACAAAATTTCCACGCGCAGAAAATTTTACTTTTCACCACGAAAACACGTTTGCCCTCGTAAAAATTATAACACGGCAGGTCACCTGCCGAAACTCCGTTGGTCACATGGGTACCATAAGCAGCGTTTACAATGTTAATAGCGAGTTCGCACAATATACAGGTTCCGAGATATTTGATTAGACGGATTTACCCCGTAGACGTTTTAGCCCCGGTCTCCCCTATCATACATTTTTGGAAATACAAAGACAAAGGACGATTTTGTCATGATAAAAAATTATGCATTTTTAGTTATTTGATTGAAGTTACGGCTTTTATTCGCTAAGTCGCTAGTCTGGCCGCAGCTTCGCGGACGACGCTAGTCCAACATTAGGTGCGTTATATCGTTAGCGGTCCCGTTATCGCGGTTCTGACGCGTGTATACGCACGCATGCGTGCAACGCAGCACGTCGCGGTGTACGTAGACAACATCCCGTAGCGACGCATCCCCAGCTGAATTTAGGAGAACCTCCTTTCAAGCGAACGGTTGCACGACGTTCGGTCGACGATGTGCGATTCGTGTAGAACCGGACGAGAGAGATGCGGTATATAGGCGCGCCGCTCTCCCTTCGAGTATGGCCTTAAAAGAACAAAACTTTCCGGCAAGCGGATACTCGTGAGTAAACGGTGCCTGGTGTATGGTAATACACACTGTTACAATACATTGTTAATATCGCGCGGCCACGGCACCGCTTGGTCAATATATTTAGCGAAAAGCCGCCAGCAGCATATGTACATACGGTTTTTCTTAGAGAAGATACGCTAGCAAATTGTCGGCATCCTCATCGTTGTCATCCTCAACAGCATCCTCATCCTCACTATTTTTGTTAACGTCTAGTATTATTTCGCGGACGGAAAAAGAGAAAAGAGAAAAAGAAAGTGAGAGGCGGAGCGCGACCATTTAGACCATTCGGTACTATAGTTATTATTGTTACACTTGTTACTATCGCTAGTATGTGACTATACTAGTTCTACTACTAATAACTAATAATGCAATTATAGCCATCGCTCGGCGCGGCAGGCGGAAAGCGGAAGCGTCGAGCTCTTGCTAGTTTCGAGGGGAACTTTTGTCAGCCAGAGTCTTTCGATAGTCGGTGACTTATTTTGATTTGTTCAAAATACGAATCGAGAAGAGAGAGAGAGAGAGAGAGAGAGAGAGAGAGAGAGAGAGAGAAAGAGAGAATGCAGTAACAAAATGGGATCGCACCTCCAATAGTGGAACCTTGTCATCGACCATTTCGAATACTTCTGTTGCATATTGCAGAAATTACTATCTTTCTTGTATATTGTTTTCGCATCGCCCATAGCGATTAATATTAATTTTATTAACGTCATAATTATAGCTTAGATTTTCAATAGACTCCTGGACCTTTAACTTTTTGACAATTACCTCATGGCTCTTGGGGACCCTGCGATTTTTATACTTCCTTATAAATGCATCGCATATTGCGGAGTACTTAATTTTAGCGTACGCGTTCTCTGATACCGAACCACTTTTGTATCTACATAAAAGGGTGACAGGGTATAAGTTCGCTCTATTTAAAAAAGAAATCAGAGAAAAAACACACGGGAAGCTTTCTGCAACGATAAACAAAACTGATTTCGCAACGGATTTGGAAGTTCCCCTCGTATGGAATATTCCTCGCGGCCTTTAGTTACTTAGACCGGATGAAAAAACGTCGGACTAGTCTCTAGGTGCTAGTCTCTACGCTGTTGATTTGTTAAAAGGAAATAAATGTTTATTTCTTAAAAGACTATTACATTTGATATTTTTATTTCACATGTTCTCTTACCTCTTTATCCCTGCCGATTCTTTAAACGGATCATTCTCGCCAACGATGACACTCGAGTGCTGATGGATCGGTGGGAACCTTTTATTATCAACTTTCTCGTTCTTCTTCGTTAACATCTTGCTTCTTAAAAAGAAAAATAACAAGAACTGTAAATGTTTCTGTAACTATGTAATTTTTAATTCGAGTACTTCCAAGCAAGAATATTTCCAATCGCCGTATCGAATATTTCTGATGTCACGACCGTCCGAAAACAGCATCGTAAAGTCATCTAAAGTCATCTTCACTCACGGGGCAATTACGAGCCAGGCAATAAAGCAATTATCGTTGGCCGATGAATGAATTGCACCTTCGATCTTCCGAAAGATCGCTCGGCGAAACCGAGATGAGGCAGAACAGCCCTGGCGATCGCACGAGGCAGATCGCGTGAGTGATTCTCGTGCAATAAAGTTGTCAACGCGGAACAAACATGCCCGGAGGTGTCGTATTCTTGGTCTGCATTCCCACTCTGAGCCACGAGCACGAACTTGTGTTCGGCGTGCCGCTGAAGTGCTCGAAGAAGAGTGAGAAGAGCAAGAATAAGATCGCGGCGCCGAAGGTGGACCTTCGTCTGAAGGAGGCCAAAACCCGCGCGCAATTACTCACGATCGAAAACGGTGGTCACGGTGACGACGATGACGACGACGACGTCGGTATCGACGTCGGCGTTGAACCTAGGAAACGTTCTCGCGGATACCCCTCGCGATCGAAAACGCCGGTTTTCGTGTCGATGGAAACGGTAACAGTATAGAGGATATTAAAAGATATAGATATTACACAGTATGAAGATACAAAAGATAATTATAATACCTTGATGGAAATATTTTGCTGAAAGTACTATGAAATCAATGACAAGTAAAATAAAAGTTACTGAAAAATTACTTAATATATTTCTAAATAAATCATAATTTTCCTTATAAAATGTAATATATAATACTGAAATATAAAGAAAGTTAAGTTACACTATTGAAAAGTAATAACAAATTTTTTGAGATATTAGAGATATCATAAAATTTACTGAATTTAATTAAAAACTGAATTTTTACTGAAATATTGGTAGAATAATAATGAAATGTGTGGGGTCAACTGAGAGAGAATTTTAAATACATTTCAGTAAAATTGTATTATATTTTTTATGAAATATTTTCATCAGGGTAAACCATCAAAATTATGAATAAATAAAATATACCCTGGTGGAAAAATGTCTCAGAATTTTTCATCAGTCTCAATTCTTACAAAATTTCTCAGAATTTTTTTCATTAAGAATATGCTGATTTCAAGATTAATTTCTTTACTAACTTTTTAGCTTCTAAATAAATCAGGATCCTTTTCGGAAATATTTCTACAATTTAATTTCAGATCGAGATTCATACTTATCAAATTATGTATTTATGTGGTTTGCTCAACTTTCGCAGGTACTGGAAGAGCTTCTCAAAAAACTGAGAGTAGAGCACGTCGTGTGGTGCAAGGACAAGGAAGACATGTATTATGAGGTATGGTAAGAGTTGCGGATACATTTTTATCTATGTATATTTCCAAACGTCAATGCAAACTGGCTTTTTGGTGAAAGGTGATATTTCCGGTGCCCGCCGGAGAACCCTGCGAAAATTGCATACATTGCCTCACCGAGATGGGTATCGGCGTTAAAATGAACTCGATAGTAAGGTGATTTTTACGCTGAGCTAAAAGAAAAATCGCACGAGCGAGCTCCAATGCGCTCGGAGTCATGACTTTGGCTATTGATTTTTTATTTTTAGCGTAATCCCGACGCAATGTACGTATAGCGGTGTGAACGGTGCGGGATCGCTGGCTGTCAAGGACGACGTTGCTCGCAGGTTTCTCTAATTGACTTTTGCTAAATGAGATTTAAGAGCGGAGATACATTTGTGAGATATTATCTGACACGCGTGTTTCCTGCCAATCAGACGGAAAGAATCGGAGGACCGTAAGAACGCTTGGAACGATTTCGTGGGATCTATCAGATCGAAATTGACGGTGAAACAGGTGGTCGATGGCGTTCGCAGTGGCGGTGATCTTACTTTCGATTACATAAGTCTGGTATTAACCGCGGAGTAAGAAGCCAAACTACCCCTATTACCCTTATATACATTATCTCTAGATAAAATAAGTAATCAAAACAGATTTCCGGTAAGTTCGTACGTGACCACGAGAGAACAGTCCTCTAATATTATTTTTGAAATTCCTCTTTGTCACTTATTTGGCGATTTATATTTTATCATGTTTTTCGGATTGAAGGCATTGTAGAATATCGAACATGAAACATAGACTTTATGACGTTTTGCCGCAATAAGTAAGTTGTGTTAACAATAGTCAACTATGTGAAAATTACGATCTTACAGCTGCCTCGCTGCACTTGGTCTCGTCGAGAACAGTGCAACCAATGTCGTCGCAGCCATGCTGGTTTCTCCCCTCATGGTAAAATTTAATGCAACTTTGCTAGTCGTCAAACAATGTTCGCGCGTCACCTCACACTTTTGATCGTCTCGTTGATCAAAGGGACCTGTGATGTCTCTGACTTTCGGGACGATCATAGCCGACCGAGACCTGCAACTGGTCGGCCTGAAGAGCTTGATGCTCGGTATCTTCCTATCAATACTCTTCGGCTTCATATTTGGCCTCATCCTCGGTACAACCGAAATGCCATGGGGTTATAATGATTGGCCGACCGATGAAATGAAGGGCAGGTGGATATATCACAGAAAAATCAGACCAGACATGCTACTATTAATAATAACGCAGTAGATTGCATGCAGCTTTTAATTATATAAAATCGAATATAATTCTAACTTTTATCTAAAAGTGACAATTCCTGTAGAGGCAACTATAGATCACTCTGGATGGGTGTTCTTTGGGCCCTTCCGTCTGGCACAGGTGTCGCAGTCGCTTTACTGCAAGGCAGCAATGGACCGTTAATTGGCGTCGCCATATCAGCTTCGTTACTACCGCCAGTCGTTAATTGCGTAAGAAAACAATATTAATATATATCGTAGTAAAAAGTAAAGCCTATATAATAATAATTAGACATATGTTGTTTAAAGATATCTGTTTTTCTCCCTTCTTTGTTCAGGCAGTCATCAATGGATTAGTGTAATTACATTGATCGAACTGAAAGCTCGTTTTTATTTTTTCGCAGGGCTTATTTTGGGCTCTGGGATGCATATGGCTCATATATCGGCCTATAAAAATGCCCCATATCAAAGGCGAATCTTACACAAACTTTAATAGTTCCTATACATATATCTACAGTGATTACTTGCCCGTCGAGTTCTTCTGCAACGGTATTATCAGCGCGTGTCTGACGTTTATCAACGTAATGTGCATCTTTATTACGGCGATAATCGTCTTGAAGGTAATTAAAGTTAGCACGCGACATAGCTCGTTAATGGCCGAGAACAATCGCAAATTGCGGCTGTAATTTGCATCGTTCGTATTATTACGTCACTAACACGACATACACGTGGCGTCGTTAATTACAACTTCACCATCGGCTTACGCAAATTACATCGCGATACGACAAATTCGCCGATTGTGATAAATAATATGTGTAATCCGCTCTTATCGCACATACGTTATTTTTA
This sequence comes from Temnothorax longispinosus, assembly GCF_030848805.1. NCBI lineage: Eukaryota > Metazoa > Arthropoda > Insecta > Hymenoptera > Formicidae > Temnothorax > Temnothorax longispinosus. Next base: position 14,556,898 of record NC_092361.1, read on the forward strand.
TTTTCATCGTAATCACTTGCTTGCGACCGTAGATTAAAGAGGTGGCCGCACCGTACACGTCAACACCGGAACTGCGTCGGTTCTGGGAGCACGACATCCGGCTGGTTCGCGATAAGAATATCTCTAGAGATAACAGTTCCTTGGATTCAAGGTAAAAAGATAACTGCAAGTGTAAACATTCAAAATTATGACATTACACTATATCTTATTCTACCTATATAAGTCATAAAGTATAATAACGTAAAACAATGGCTGCATTCCGATATTCACTGTCAGTACTAAAAATCTATATTTTTCTATATTTTACGTCACGTATATTATAGATTTTCAGTACTGACAGCTGCTGACAGTGAATATCGGAATGCAGCCTATATATATTATGATTCTAATGTATATAGTTAATTATGTTATATATATTATAATTAATTTAAAAATGTAATAATTTCCCCCATTAAAATACTCATTCGAATTAGTTTCTACGATGGACTGAGTAAAACTAAACAACGAGCGTTGGAACGTACGCTAAACGAAGCAGTCAGAGAAGCGATAAATGACGAAACTTTCAGAAAAGTACAAAGACTTAGTTATGGGCAACATGGACCGGAAGAGGTATTAATATCACATCAATTTAAATATTTTGTAATAATATCTAATTATTATAAATAATTATTATAAATTTTGTAATATATAAATTAGTATATATTTATATTCTTTAATAGCCTTCTTTAACAGTTTTTTAAAACGATTATAGATTGGCTCTCGGTTTGGTCTTCATGGTCGCGGAACCGCGGGTAGAGGCAACATAAAAGATAATGGAAACGTCGAGGAAATGATAAGTGGAGATTTACGGTCGCACAAAAACTTAGCGAATTCTGGCAATACAAGCGAAGACTTGGCCGCATTGGACCGTTTAATAACCTATCTTCTGAGCCCGCCAAGCAATCCCGGTGGTAGCAATCTGGATTCGTGGAGACGCTCTCATCGAGCTAGTTCACGAGGCTACAGACAATTGCGTGGCACTGCTGCCGATATCGCGGAAACCGGTGGTGTTGGCACAACGCCTCTTTAAGCATAAGTTGACATTTAAAACCAACATCGCATATGAAAATAGCAGTAGAAAAGCTGGTCTTAATAATAAAACTATAAATAAGGATGAGGCACATATGTATATAAAAGTGATAAAATAACGTAATTTTTGCTAAAGATGTGATAGATTATTGATATCTGCATTTGTATCACAATTTACACAACGTAGCGAATATAAGAACTTTAAATAGAGATCTATAAATCACCTTAATCATCAGATGGCTCAGTACCGAAGTACCTGTCGCCAAAATTGCCGATACCGGGCAGTACATAGAATTTCTCATTTATCTCGGGATCCAACGCGGAGGTAACGATTTTCACTCGTGGGAAAGCGTATGCAATCGAATGTACGCCGGATTCGGCCATCAGCAATGACGCCAACAGCACATTTTCCTCAGCAACGTCGTGATCCAAGAGCACCCTAATTGCCATAATAGCAGCAGCACCAGTCGCAACAGTGGCATCCATCAATATTACTCTGTAGTCTTTAATGTCCTTTGGTAATCGGAGATAATATAACTGGATACAAGAAATTAAATGAATTATCGTCCTGCGACCAAGAGTATACTTGTGTAGTTATCAAGTACTTACTTCAGGCTCGCCAGTCTGCTGATTAGTCTGGATAAGAATTTTTCCTATGCGTATATCCTTGCACACGTCCCGAACAGCCTGCTCCATAGTCTCGCCGGCGCGCAATATCGACACGCCGCATATCTTGTCCGTTGCACCTCGCTTGCCACCGTACAACACCCCTTGCGGTGTTTCGACAGTTACATCCTTCATATAAAAATGATATATTATAACATACCCAAAAATTAGGCGCTTTGCCTACAACTCTTATCCATAAAAATTGCGATAATTATAATGGAATCAATTTAAAAGGACTGGTAAAACGAGAAATCGACAAACAAACAAACAAACAAATAGCACTGAATAATGTTCCTGTACGTTTGTATTTACCTCAAAAGGCAGTAGAGACAACGCATATTCGATGACTAGACGAATCAAGCGCTTAGAATAAAAAATAAATTCATCTCTATAGGTCTCCTTATTTCGTATAAACGTGTGAAGACCCTTTATCTGTGGCGTGTCCGGAAGTAAGTACAAAGACGAAGGCAACGGCTGACCGATATACGAGTGCGCCAATTTCTCCCTTAACTTGAAGCCTCTCTGAAAGTGGCATAGAGATCGTTAAAACCGGTAATAATTATGTAATAAAGTCCAAAATAAAAGTTAGAAATTCACCAACTGAAGTTGAGTATGAACGTGTTGCACGATTAGTTCTATCGCCACTTCGTTTTCTCCTCCACGTGGCACAATGATATCCGCATGAACCATAAGAGGCGCTATGTAATAATAAAAAGCCGGCTGCACGTGCTTACTGTACTGTTTTAATACACCCTCCAAGTCTCTACCTCTTTGTGAAATATCCCTTCGTAAACGCCTGGCCAGTCTGACGTCCGCATCAGTATCGACGAAAACTTTCATGTCGCACAGCTTGATGAAACGTTTATCTATTTTGTTACTCTCTTTCGACATTTTTTCCAACCTTTAAAATTATCTTTTTTACCGATTTACCTTCAAGACGTCCGTATTGTAAAACGTAAGTATTCCCTCGAAGATAATGACATTGGCGCCGTACATGGTTTTCTTCCAAGCAAAGAAAAAAAAAACTTGTACAAATTAATTTCTTACATGATAAGTAAAAACCGCAACCAATTAACTTACCGTTCTACTTTCTCTACGATGCGTTACAAAATTATAAATAGGAACTTCTACCATGCGTCCTTCCTTCAAACGCTGCAATGTAGTCTTGAGAAGTTCGAAATCGAAAGCGTCAGGGTGATCAAAGTTGTACTCGTTGTGTGCAGCCATCTCGTGCTGCTTCTCGTTTAATACCTATAAGACAAATATTCAGTAATGTCTACAGCCATATGATTTTCCATCATGCTAATGACAACTTTGTTAAACTGTAAAAGAAGATATTTCTAGTAAACTCTATTGATCAGAATATTTTGATCAGAATATTTACGCACTTTATAAAAGGAATCCATACTAAGAAGGGTCACCCACGGTACGTCCAGAGATTCTATAATTTTAGTTGCCACTGTTGTTTTCCCAGAAGCGCTGCCTCCACAGATACCTATCGCAAATATATTCCCCAGTAATAAAAGTTTACATTTATTTCATACAGAAAATTTAAATCAAGTATCGAGTTATAAATTAAAGAGCAATTTTAATTAAATTAATAATAAATATTACTAACCGATTACAAAAGGTTCTACTTGTTGACCAGCCGAATTATACCAAGGCGGTCTACCAGCTGTATAAATGGTTCGCGTTTTGCTCCTGAGAATAGATTCCGCGGACGTCTTCTTACTTGATTGTGACATGCTAGTAGTGCGCTGCCTGCGTGATCGTGGTGATTTTTGAGAACCTGTTATAATTACATTAATATACTTTTCTTTGTTATTTCTAAGTAATAATCAATACTTATTTTTATCCCTTATGCATATATCTTTTTATTTTATTTTTTATGATATGTAAAAGGATTTAATTAATAAAAGGAATGGGAATAGGATTAAAGGTAAGAAGAGAACCTTCTATATATTTTGTATTGGCTGTCCTCTAGGAGTTCATTAAGGAACTTAAGGCATTGGATTGTTTGATTTTCCTTTTACAGGTACAGCTTCATGGGAGTATTGATTCTGTAAACAGTGCATCTATATAGGACTTAAATATAAGATGTATTAAACTATGCATTATATTCATATACGTTACTTATAAAAGCATAAGCTCATATTTTATCTCGTTACAATTATTTCGTTCACTGATAAGATATTTTTATTCCCGATGCAATCTATATTAAGATGATTGATTGTCAATGGATAACTGACTTAAGCTGTTACAGACCATTTCCTTATCAGCTACGTATAAATAAACTGAATTATGCACTTGCACATATGTAAGAAATTTATCATCAGGTACTTTAATATAAGAGGATATCTACCAACAGGTTCTACTGACAGGTTTTGCTAGCAAATAAAATAAATCGCTACCCACATGTGAAATTAAACCGAACTCTCTCTCTCTCGGGCATGTGATATAAAGTCGTTCTTCAGGAATATCAGGTTGAGAATCCTCGCGAGAGAGCCCGCAATAAATGGGATTTACCTGTGGACGGTGGCCTCGGAGATTGCGGCGTGCCGACGTCGGAGTGCCTGTAATGCTCGACATCCTCGCACAACTCGTCGGCAAGAAAAATCTCGCGGTCGTCCAGGCATACGTCACCGTCTTCACTGAAAAATTCAACGAGCATACAACGGAATACTCATTGATTTCCGATAAACGTTGACAAGAAGAAAATATGCTGCATAATTACGGAAAAGACTGTCTTCTCGCATACCTCTCGGAACTCGCCGAGCTCGGTGGCTCGAACGGGAGCTGCATCTTAGCTGCCATGGTTCCGTCGACTCCGCTGATCCCGAGCTCGTCGCGACACCGACCGACAACGTGCGCGTCGCTGACGGTCACCCGAGTCACCTACGATCTGCTATGTCGTACGTAAACGCCCTCGACATACGTACACGCTACACAGTGCACGTCGTCGTGGCGCACAGCAGCGATCACTGTGACTACTGTGAACTGTGATGTGAACAGTGTCGCACGACTCGCACGCGGGCCACGCGGTCAGTGTTCCCACGTTCCCACAGTTCCCAAACCGTGGGAACCAATTCGATCATCCTAGCTCCTAGCTCCGTTTTCGCGCGCGTGCGTATGAATGATCACGTGACTGTCTCCATCTCCACAGTATCGTGCCTAGAAGCGCTTATTGGGGACCACACACATTTTTACATCTTTTATTACCGTTCATATATCGTTATTGAAGTTATTTCAGAATTAATAACATCTTATTATCTATTTCAACATATTATTGATGTCATTTCTCGTAATTATTAATTAAGCGATTTAAAGCGAAGTTTTCCATGCGCGCATCCACGTTGTTTAATAATTTCGTTTTCTGTCAGAATATATACTGATGAAGTTTCCTGAACACACAAAAATACTTGTAAATATCCTCAAATTCTTAAATAATAAAAATGTAATTTATATCTTTACATATCCGCAGTTGATTTATATTTGTTACATCAGAAATGAGAGAAACTGCAGAAATATCGTACAAATAATTGGCACGATAAATAAATGTTTTAAGCAGTTAAATAACATTGTAAGTAAATGTTTCTAAAGTTTTCTTTAATCATCGTATATATAGTGTGTAATGAAATATATTCGCGACTGAGAGAGCCGAGCACTAAAATTTACGTATGTGTGTGGGATATTTTTGAGAATATTGGTCACGCGCATTCTCATCACAAGAAATCGCGCGCATGCGAGAATGCATGTATATAAGTCCCTGTGATAAAATATATATGTCTGATTCATGCGAAACCTTGGGGTACGGCTACTCAGCCCTACAAAATCGATCTTGAATTACGCATTCTTATATAATATTACATTATTTTTATTTGCATTGTTAAGCTACTATTGCCGGTCAAATCTCGATTTTGTACCCCCAAAAAGATGTAAATTTAGAAATACTGAAAAGCAGTGTCGTTTTCCTAAGATCTCTTTTTTTTCAAGAACTGTCCAACTATATAGTTCTTGCGAGACTTTAGCGGCTAAGTTCTTTCATATAAGATTTCTTCCTTGTCTCTTTTATCTTCGATATTTGAGCAGGCGTATACCATACCGCAGACGTGCGATGACAATAAATATGTATATCATGGAGCAGAGGCAGCGGCGAAGGGGGAACGGAGGAAACTCCCGCCCACGTGGGCCAAGTTAGCTATCTTTGGTATGTATGTTTGCGAAAGAGCAGAGCGAGACCAACGCACAAGCACGTTTCGAATATCATATAGCTGCGTATTGCAACGAGGAAAGACAAATATATATGTGCCAGAGTTTTCACGTCTGAACCGCAATTAAATATGTATGACTTTACTGTTCGACGGAACTGATAAGAAACATGGAAATCGAGTAACCGACGTCATAATCTACGCTTACGTCGATGTCATATATAATTATATGATATCAGCAACTAACGCGGCAATTAACGAGAATACAAGAAGGCACGCTCGTATGCACTGAAACTATATAAATACAATTTGTATTAAATAAAATTATGAAATTTGATTAATTAATATCCATTTCTACATCAATGCAGATTAACTTTAATCGCGGTTTAACTTATTTTTTATCTTTTTCTAGTTCTATAAGAATATTAGAACTAGAAACTGCATTGATAGAACCATTAGATTAAAGTTATATTAATTTACATTGATAGAAATGGGCATATAAATGCGCGTGTTTTGTATAATATACACGGAATAAATTAATACACGAAATTGAACACGTATCTCGAAGCGTAAAAAACGCATATCTGATATGCTGTGCATAAATCCATGCGTTAAAATAAAATATTAATCCTGTATGTAGGTACCTATAATATAATCGCGGAATAATCACTATTTAATTTACGATATAGCAGGAAGCAATTTGATATGTATTGGAAATTCGAGAATGAGATTCTCATTACATCATACCGATACGGATACCTATAAAGCATACAAAAGCAACATATAAATTTAATCTTCATCGAAAACAAGATATGTCGTATATCAGTATTTCCCGAATTATTTTTTATATTATTACCATAATGCCTACGTGACATCTAAAAAAAACCCGCTTTTGATGTTTAATATTCGAAATATAAATAAATGTTCACGCAAATTTATAAATCCTGAAAATATGATTTATCATAGACAGAAACGTGTGTCTCACAGTATAAAATTTAAGCCGAAAATATCCTAGGTAGACCCTAATGAGAAAATATTATTTTTTACCAAATACATGGTAACGTCACATAATATAATTTTTTGTTATCGGACATCAAAATAATAGCTATTCCAAAAGCACCTTTTTCACGTAGAAAATACAAACAATGTTAATCATTATAAATTTAATGATCGATTGATTAATTGATTTCTTCAAACTGTATTTTTGCAAACGGTCCTACAAAAATAAATAGTTTTAAACTAAATTAGATTAAATGCATTTCAATTTTAATTTATCAACAATACAGAGTGATATAAAAACGCATAAACATTAATATAATATTATTTACGCTGATTTTTATAAGCTTTTAAACTTATAAACTTTTAAGCTTATAAACGACAAAAAGCAGTATACAATTGTCTAGTTGCAATACACACAATGTATAACGTTTATTTTGTTTTTGTACAGGAATCAAAATCAAAATCTTTAAAACCTGCATTTTGTTAAGTTTTTAATTTTTAAAACAATAGCGCTGAGAGAGAAACAAAAATTGCAACCTATATATAAATTTCCAATATTTTTAACAAAATATATAAATCTCTCTCTCTCTCTCTCTTCTCTCCATGATCCTCTCTATATATTACTTATTATTTACATAGATGACACGTTAAACATAGTTAACTTTGTACACACGTAAGTAGATGTAGATTACGCGTGAACGCCCAACCTTTCCCCTCGCTGACGCGCAAAATCGGCGTAGATAAGTGATCCCTCGCGATAGCGAGTAGGATCCCGTCGAAAGGATACCATTACATATGTACTGCAGTTTCAGACCGCCGACTAGAGACCCTCGAATTAGAGTCTGACCATAAGGCGATTTTTTGCAAAATTCTGCAAGAGAGAAGGATACTTATAACTTATATATGACTGACTGACTTATAATTTTAAGACGTTTTATGCTTTAAAAATCTTTGTTTTTAAATAACGCGCAATACCGTCTTGTGTCTCAATTTAAGTCTTACGAACGTTGACTCTTTGTACACACGTTTAAGAGACATTTGAGACATAAGGCAGTGTATTGTGCGTCACCAAAGACAATGCCTTAAACATCGTCTTAAAATTATAAATCAGCTTCTGTTCAGGCCTAATTCGAGGGTCTCTACCGCCGACGGCCGACGGCGCCGACCGACGCCGCGGCGAGTCGCACTCTCATTCAGCCGGTAACACCGGATCGTCGCTCGATTTCCACGTTGTCGGTCGGCCGTCGGCCGAGCTCCGAAGTCCGAAGTATAGCGAACGCCGTGTAGAGAGAAAGAAAGAGAGCGAGCGAGAAAGAGAGACAAAGAGACAAAGAGAGAAAGAAAGAGAAAGAGAAGGAGAAATCGAGCGAGCGTGCCGAGTGCCGAGCCGAAAGTCACCCCGCGTCTAGCGTCTACCCCCGATGGCTTCTGCGTCGTGTTGACTCCGCCGACTGACTCCGCCGCCCGCGCCGCCGTCCGCGTCGCGTGACGTCGCGCCGTCTTTTAATAGTCCGCCGCCTCACCGCGAACCGCGACCGGTTCGCCCGTATGATACGGCACGATACGTCCGCGGCGTCCACACACGTATATACTTGTACGTCGCAGCTCGTCGGGAGAGTCGGGAGACGCGCCCTCGTTCGACCTTGAGCGACTATAACCGGTGCGTAACGTTCGATGTATACGGAGCATCGTCGCTGCCGCTGACTGCTGATCGCGACAACCAGCCGCGCCGACCGCGAGCCACCGCAGCTCCAACCGCCGCAACCAAGCTCGTGCCCCCGTGCTCCTTTTACTCTGTTTACTTCCTCCGCTCCGCCGCGGCGCCTACTCCTCGACGCGGGCCAGCCTCGGCGACGAAATGGCGAAGAAAACCTACGATCTCCTGTTCAAGCTGCTCCTCATCGGCGACTCCGGCGTCGGCAAGACCTGCATACTTTTCCGTTTCTCGGACGATGCCTTCTCCACCACGTTCATTTCCACGATAGGTGAGAAAACGAGAGAGAGAGAGAGAGAGAGAGAGCGAGAGCGAGGGAAAAAGTGGGAATACGAGAATAAGTACGAGATCGAAGAGGCCGGCAAAGTCGCGGAGGCTTCTCTCGTCGACGACGCGAGCCTGACTCGCGTTTTCCTTGCCCGGCGATTAGGTTAGAATGCGACACCTCGATTGTGCGAATTACGGACGGCCGTCGCGCCTCGTTCCATAAAATCCGACCCAATCGACGGCAATCGAGCCGATCGCCGAGCCTGCCTCGTTTCCGTGTGCGAGAGTCACACAGTCACACACGTGCGTGCATGTCGTACATACGCACGGCGATCAGGATGTAATTACCAGCGTGTTTTTTCTTTGAGAGCAAAAAGCAATCGGTGCGCTTTGTTTTCGCGAGGTTTTAGCGGGGTCACACATCCGTTCGGAGCATAAATATCATCGTTGCATAAGTTGCAAAAAGGATGTAACTAACTTTATAAATAATATACAAGTTGTTCTCGTTCTCTATATATATATATATATCTACACAAAAGATGATTTTGTGGGAATAAAAAGTAAAAACTATAAACTTTCCATTAATGTGTCGAATTTTTGATAATAATTATGCATAAAATATACATATGTAGTTTCTAGATATTTTAAAATATTTTATCCTTTTGTTTAATGGAATATAAGAGTAAAACTATGTTTTTGTTCTCTCTTAGGTATCGATTTTAAAATCAAAACAGTGGAATTAAGAGGAAAGAAAATCAAACTACAGATATGGTGAGTCGTCAGGTGTATGTTTCAACTTATCTGTGTTATTTATGTGCTTCTTTATCTGCAGGGACACAGCTGGGCAAGAGAGATTCCACACTATTACCACGTCATATTACAGAGGGGCTATGGGGATTATGCTTGTGTACGATATCACTAATGAAAAGACGTTTGAAAATATTGTCAAGTGGTTGAGGAATATCGATGAAGTAAGTATAGTTTAACTCCATATATTCACAAATTTATTTGTACATTTATTAAAACAAACATGTAACAATAATTTCCATAAATATTTCTTATAGCATGCAAATGAAGATGTGGAGAAAATGATATTAGGAAATAAGAGTGATATGGAAGAAAAACGCGTTGTCAGTACAGAAAAGGGAGAAGCGGTAAATATTTTATACATAACTTTTAGTGTATTACGGGCAACGCGATAAAACCTTTTTGTCCCTTCAAGCATGGTTTCTTCAAACAAAATCTTTTTCTTGCTTATAGATAGCGAGAGAACATGGCATTAGATTTATGGAAACGTCGGCGAAGGCGAATATTAATATCGATCGAGCATTTAGCGAACTAGCGGAAGCAATATTGGACAAGACTCACGGCAAGGAACCACAAGACGCGCCCGACAGAGTGACGGTCGATCGAAGGGTAGAGAGAAGTTCGAATCGGTGCTGCTAATTTTATATATTATTTATTTTAACGGCGCAGAACGAACTATATATCAGCTCGTGCCACTTGGGATAGATCCCTCGATATAGATTTAGAGCGTAACTTAAAAAGCATAATAACAGAAACACTTCACGACACTGCCTGATCAGGTATAATCCAATCTCACCTTTGATCTGATGAAAATACAATTTTTTTTTATGCTGCAATCGAAACATATATTGCTAACAAAAAATTGTTAGCTGATCCAATAATTTAAAAACTTAGGTTTTTTAATTATACCTATATAAATGTCAATAGGTATAAAAGTACGCGCGCAGTTTTATGGATATATGTAACTGTACCTATAACTGTACGTGTGATATATAAACAAAATTTCTTTACGGAAGTTTGTGTGGATGGTAAGAGAAACACAGATTTCACTGGTGAAATCCTTCATGCTTCATGTAAAACATTGCATCGTTGCACGGACAAAAAAGTTGTTTGTTACGAGGCTGCAATTTGTTACCAAGTTGAGTGGTGTGAGTATGAGTGTGTCGGCTTTTCAATCTTGATAATCTTTTTGGACATTGGACGCTTTCCTACGTGAATAATCGCACCACACATGCTTATTTGTATATTAAGTTAGGGAGAATTTAAAACCAAAAGCTTCTACCGTTTTGTGTACGGCCGATTTACTATAAATATAAATATTCGCAATTTCGAATTTGTCGTTTTTATTTCTTACACACACTGATACACATGCGCGCGCGCACATATATATACTCTACGTAGAATGAATCTACAGCTTTTGTAGACGCAAAATTGCAGACAAGTAAATAAAAAATAAATTATATGTAGACATTTTTTTATGTGAGCATTAAAGGCAGAAATATGTACTATGTATATGATTTAAAATAGATTTTCTAATTTTTTTAAAAATGCTATTAAAGTAGAAAGTATTGGTAACGATTATTCCATCTAATTATTTCTTTTAAGTCGCATCAAATATGACGTTATATATAGAATTGTCATGGTAGGTAACATTACATGGAAATTGTCTTATCATGAGTAACAGTGTCAACATGTTTGTCGACAAAGAATCGCAAATCGCAACATACTATTATCTACACTGTTATCTGGAATAAAAAAAAAGGTTATAAATACGAGAGAAGTAATCGTTTGTTTTATTATTCAAATATGAACAAAGAATAAACACAATCTCAACTTCCTATATATGTATATATATGTATGTATAGGCAACAAGGTGCATCTCTTGAGGTTGCCTGGAGTTACAGTCAAGTCCAGATAATATAATACTATAACTAATGCTGGATTTTTATCACACTATGACATATATTTATAACAATTATATTAATAATCGCTTTTACGTACTTTTAAATTAGATGTGTACATTCATTGATTACATTGGAAAAATCCAAGTCCTTTAAAGAAATAAAAAAATCAAAATTATAATTTGACTATTTGCTTCTTAATAAACGATTCTGGTGATGATTACCCAAAATGACAGACAAAGAAACAACATTAATCATCTTTATGATAATGATAATGATAATGATAATAATAATAATAATGATAATGACATACTATTCTACACATTAGCAATTACAAGAATTTATATTTGGTTTTCTCCCCAAAACGATGGGAAATACTTTGTTATGCTTTATAGACCTAGACAAAAGACTTGGAATACAAGTGTGCTGTTCGTGTATATTAATCTTTGAAAATTTGTAAAAGCTATCTTCGTAGAAATTAAAGACTTGCCAATACATGCCCCTTCGTACTTCATTGTTTATTCGCCTACAGTGCGCTCTCAGAATAACTGTGGAGAGCCAGAGCAGGACGGCGGTAAGTAAAAACTGTGTATTCTTTAGTAATTGTAACACAAGTCAAAACATCATAATTGACATCAATTAGTCTCGCGAAGCGCCAATAATAGCTAAAACGTACAGGAAGATATTGACGACATCAAGATACAAACTCAACGCGGCAAAGATATACTCTTCCGGTGAGATAGAAAATTTATGTTTTCCGCCTATCATCATTTGCGTATCGTAAATCAGATACATAGAGAATATTAATGCGCCGAGCGCGGCGTAAACCAAAGTCATAGTTTTTCCGGGCCAGATCATTGCGATAAAACCGAAAATAATTAAGACGAGCACAGCAACAAACAAGACAGTGTGCAATCCGGTAAAATCGATTTTCGTCTGAAATGCAAATAACGTCAACCCTAGACAAACCGCTGCTGTAATTCCAACGGCCAGCATGACCTGCAAAAGCATTTCAATGTAGAGACATCAAGTTTGTTACATATTATAACTTACATAATGTAGTACACGAGTTATTCCAACACATCTATACAGTGGAATTAAAATTGTACCAACTTACCTCTTCCGATTTGTACGTTGATGCAGCTACAGACATCAGGAGAGCCTCCGCCAATGTAAATAGAAACAAGAATATATAGTTCATCGGAGCTTTACGTCTCACAGAGGTACAACAAGCCATACATATGATCAGAACAATAGTCATGGCGAAAGCGATCCAAAATACTTCTGAGTGTCTCATAACCCATTGCTGTGTCGGTTTATGATAAAGGAACAGGCTAATCATTCCAAGAGTGATGACCAACTGACACATCAAAATGCTATACACTTTCCTATAAAAGAAGAATATATATTTATGTATATGCTCACATCATATATTTTGAAGCACATTAAAGAACTTGGCCCATTTTCATAAGGGTTTTGGGCTATCCATCAGTCCCAGTCATCAATCATGTATAATTTTGTAGATAATAATGGTAGTATTAAAGAAAAAATAGTTTTAGATCTTCAAATCCCTGCCGGAAGCAATTTTGACCGAACAGCTCTCGATGATGAGCCATCGAATGAAATGACGTCATTAGGAGGTCAGAACTGCTTCTGGTGGAGGTTTGAAAATCTAGAACTATTTTTTCTTTAATATTATTATTATTTACAAAATTATATATGATTGATGACTAGGCCCGGATAGTCCAAAATGGACCAAGTTCTTTTAAGAATGATATCTGATATTTACCTAATAAAACCGTTCCTGATAGTTTTGTCATTAAACTCAAATCCTTTGATCTCATCCTGCATAGGATCTTCCGCATAAGCACCGGACCCGTACATCCCTGGATGTTGTGGAGGTATCCCTCCGAATCCTGGACCAACTGGCGGCGGCGCTTCACCGTATGGTGGACCCTGTGGAGGTATAAATCCTGGACCTATAAAAAAAAATAGTAAGCTCGATGAGCAAATAACTGCATTAATTTAGGCTGCGTTCCGATATTCACTGCCAGTACTAAAAATCTATAGTGTACGTTACGTAAATTATAGATTTTCAGTATTTGCAGTGAATATCGAAACGCAGCCTTAAGGTGTTTTAAATAACATTCTTGAATTATATGTATATCTACCTGGTGGATTTCCACCGGAGTAAGGCGGTGGATATCCTGGTTGTTGAGGATATGGGTAGCCTTCCTGTGGTGGCGGGTACCCAGGATTCTGTTGAGGATACGGATATGGACCTGCACAGTCAAATTTGAGAAACATAAATATTATTGACGTTCCAATATAATGCGCATGTAACCTCGATAAGCAGTAACAATTTGAGGAACTCTGTGCAGTAACAGCAGCCACTACTTTTACATAGTGAGTGTTTTATGTATAAAATTAAGTTTCCATGACTGTGTGCGCAATTGGCTTCTTCATGACACTTGCAGATTATGCTTGATATAATTTGCTGCTGTATTACATGAGTATATGAACTGTAGAGTCATGTCAATGATGACAATCAGTATGTCAACATGTTACTGCAGAATTGATTTTGCTTTACTCTCAAATATTGTTGACTACAAATAATCATTATATGAACAGTGTGCTTTCGAATGTGGGTGGAATGATATATCCTTTTAAGCAAGTGATTATACTAGCTGCTGATTGAATGGCTTTTGATATGGACCCCGAATATAACACAGTTAACATAATAAAATATAGTAATAAAAAAAAAATATATTAAAAAACGGAAGGAAAAAGATCAGAACCTTGTCCTGGATAGAATCCCGCACCAGGTGCTTGCCAAGTTGTCATCTTTTGGTTTTGTTTTAGCTGAAAAAGAACCTATTATTATAACTAGGCCTGCTTTGAGGAAAAAAAAGAATATCAATGGAACTCCGATCAACGAATGTGCATTGGCAACCTTAAAAATGTGTAATATATAGAATTATTAAAAGTAAAAACTTATCCTTTACTTTTACATCAATATTATACTATTTTACTTATATTTTGTATTTAAAAAAGCAAATAAATCGCCGTAATAAAAACAATAAAAACATATTAGTTTTTTCATTAAAAAATAAATGTTATATATATTCCTGTTATTCCTGAAGAAAGTTTTACTATAATTCACATATCTAAAATCTTGTATCTTTTAGTTTATATTAATTACATTATACTCTTTATTGTTTTCTTATACAAAAAGTGCTCATAAAAAGTAAAAAATATAGAAGCACAATGTTAAATACCCAACAGAATTAAAGATATTAAGGTTTTACGCTTTCAAGGAGTGTCATGGACAAATATCTGAAAAAAATCTATACTTGTCCCCACTTAACGTAGAACCTCTGAGTCATACATAAGTCTATAACCTATAAAAAGTATCTAGATCATCTCAATTTTATTTATATTTCAGTACTTGCAGTTTTATTGTCTTTCAGTACTGAATAATTTTATCTCTCTTATCAAGGAAAGAGATAAAGAGTGACACGATGTGAAACTGACATATAATTACTCACATTCACAACAAACAGAAAAATTTGTCAATCAATGACTCATTAATAAACATTCGCCAAATAATTTTGTGAGCATGTCGTTATTATACTGTAACAATTGGTAGTGATGATATATTAGAAATGAAGGCGAAGGACCCAGCAAATTAATTATCTCAATTACACACAGTTAGTAACAGGCATGAATACGAGATGAATATTAACACGTTCGCATCAACTGTTCGGTCTATAAAAAGAAGAGGATTCACACACACGCGGAATAGACATTTGATAAGCAGTATTTATCACTTCAGATGTTGTACTTTGTAGCAAGCGGCGGAGCTTAATGTTTACGACAGTGATGCAAAGGCGATGATGCAAGGAGATTTCGCATGGTTACTCGCGAAAACGCAATAATTTAAGTCGCGAAGCGAAGCAGCAAATTTGCAATTTACCGAATATGTTCGCAGGGCGTATTCTCCTCGTTCCTCGCCGCTGTATTAGAACGATTAGGACTAAACGTCGTTTCTAGATAACACGTAATATATATCTCGTCGCGGTAATCGCGATTTAACAACGATCTGTAATCTGTAATCTGTAATACGTGTTGTCACTTTTCCTGGAAAATGTACGGGCAGATGCGCGCGCGTACTAACATACGGATACACGAATGTGTGTACATGCGAATTTGCGCGTGTATGCGTATGTATACATATTCAGTATTATTCATCCGTGATAAGCATCAATACTCGATGAAGTAGACGCGACGACTCCCGATTGTTATTTGAAAAAGAAGATAAAAGAACGTCTCGAGGAGGTTCGAACGTTTCGAACGTTTCGAACGGTTCGAACGCACGCAACGACACGACGGTACGCCGTCCCGTCCAGATCGATTTTTCACGACGGCAAGGTCACGCGTATCATCGAGCCGCGGTATAATCCACCGTGATTACAGTGCCCGGCACTGTATTATGGGTCGGCGTTTCCTTATACCGAATACACGCCAACGCACGCGAACGTGCAGCAAATTGAAGGGACTCGTGCGAGGCCGTATTCCGGCAAGGGACGACGCGAGAGGGTAAATACGTCACACGATTCGATGCGTCACCCGTCGTCCTATCTGGAATATTCTGTAAATAGTCGTAATCGATAATCGCCGTCCTGCCGAATACCACATGATGATGCGGATGATGAGTGTATTTACCTCGTTTCACGCGCGGGACCCCGTTTTACTCGCCGTGCCACTGGGTTTTAGCTGTGGGCGCACACGTAAAACTGTAGCGTAGCGCGACCGGACGCGGACGATCGCTATTTTACTCGGAAGTCGGACGACGCAGTCGCACGTATCGCACCTCACGACCTCACGCTCCGTGACACAAACACCCACAAACACCCGATAGCCAACCTCCGATTCCGGGTTATCGCGTTTCGACTGAAGTCACTGAAGTGCGCCGCCGGGCGCCGATGCCGAATCCGAGCGACGCGAAGTGGGCCGCAGGTCTGGGGACTTGGGTCACTTGGGGAGTGCCGCGCCGGAGCGCTTGCGTGTTGCTCGCATCTTCGTCCACGTTGCATTTTCGCACCGCGCACGAAAAATCCCCGAACGTTTCCGGCCGGATTTTTCTTCGGCGAACCGAGAAAGAACGTTCACGCGAATGCGAGAAACAGTAAAACTCGGAGGGCCACTATTTGCAACATCAGCTGTTAACTTCTAACTTGCAATAAATGTTGGCAATTTCGAAAGTTAACAGTCGGTTAGAAGTTAACAGACGTTGCAAATAGTGGCCCTGAATCGCGATGTAAACTGAAATTATAGTACGAGGATGAAATTACAGTACGTGTCTATTTCTCTCGGAACGTTGACGCACATTTCAGTGTCATTTCAGCGATAGCACCTCGAGATCGTACTTAAGACGATCGTAAATATAAGATTGGACTATAAATACTGCCCTTTAGTATGCGTGGCCTAAAAAACTCGTTACGCGTTAACGTCGCCTCGGTAATATTAACAGTCGAAGTAAGGAGTAAGAAAAAGAATTAATAATTCAAAACAAGATTGCACCGATGCGATTTTATTAAAGTCGTCCAACCGTGAATAAATTTCATTTTACCTCTTACTAAATCATTATTTTTTTACCGACTATGGAAAGTTCGCATACCTACAAAATAAAAACCATGAAAATAGAAAAATTAACAATAGTGTGTATATATATATGTACTATAAGATAAAAAGATTGAATTTAATCCAGAGAATATTCGAAAAATTATATATTATTATATATGTAATATTAAAATTGTATATTAATAATAATAAATTGGATATTAAATATCGATAAAATATAAATAACGTAAAAATTGTAAAATATAAATTAGGTTAAATGGAATACTCTCTCTAAACAACTTAAAATCAAATTTTATATAGATTATTTGTAACTTCTTAATATTTATTATTTCAATTACAATTATATAGATACAAAATAATGTACGTACATACATATAATATAAAAATTCAGTCAAAGTTATCAGGAAAATATATTTCGACAAGAAATAAACAAAAGTTGAGAGAAATACATTACGAAGTTCATCGAGAATGTTGCCACCATCAGAGAGAAACCTGAGAGGGGCCATCTCTTTATTGTTCTTTCTGAAAATGCATTTTCCAACGCGCTACCTGAGAAAGTGGAAATCAACGTCGTTTCGCTCGGTAATAATACATACGTAGTTTGTGTCCATGCTATGATTCATGTCCAAACTCAGAATCGAGATGATTATCAGTCCTTGTCTAACTTGGTCTAACTCATCTATTCATCTCATCTAACTCTCATCTTGGCTCTTGGCTGGAGTCTTAGATAATTAAAGAGGTGTGACATTGAGGTCGATCACCTTACATTTTTGAAGTTTAAAATACAAACTGCTACATTGCCTAAAATTAAAGTTCACACTTCTATATAGCCTAAACAGGCCTAAACTGTATGGAAATTAAAGATGAGTTAGACAAGGATCCCGACAATCTCGACTATATACATATGAACCATGTGCCGGTCAGGTTTCTCTCTGCTCTACCCAATGGAGACGATGGAGACATTACCATAATACCATATTTTCATAAAGTTGCTCCATCCACGTGCGTGACAATGGTTATGTTTGCTATAGGCGCATCAAATATATTCGATTGTATGTGAAATTAGATTTAATTACAAGAATAAACATCTAATTATGGCTTCGTATCGTATACACAACATAAGATTTTACAACCTGGAGCCGAGATCGGTGACCTGCTTGTGTCACGAATCAAAAACGAAAAAGTTAGCCCTGGCAAGGTTAGACAGCACATTTATTTATGACTTTACATTTAACATTTATGTGGTAAACGCGTGATTTTATCACGCGCGTGAATTTTTTGCGAATACTTTCTAATTCCTTTTTCCTTTCTGAAGGAACAACAATTCTATAGAAATCTGGAATGTAGAGAACGCACCATTTGTTGAGTGTACCATAGCCGGTCATGCTGAGAACTCGGTGGAAAGCATCCTCTGGATCGATTCTAGGCTGTTTTCGACAGGTCTACAGGGTGCGATAGTCGAGTATGATTTAAAAACGCTGAGTATCAAGCACCAAGCCATGGTGATAGGAGGAGCAGCTTGGTGCATGGATGTGAACCAAGAAAAGACTCGCTTGGCTGTTGGCACGGAGGACGGATACATCAATACTTTCACCGTGTATAAAAATAAACTGATTTATGAGAGAATATTTGATAAGCAGGAAGGCAGAATTTTGTGTATCAAGTGGGATAACACAGGCGAGATGATTTATACAGGTTCTACGGACACCATCAGGGTATGGAGTGCCATATCTGGACATGCGATACATAAAATGACAACTTCCAGAAGCAATATCAAGAAAACCACGATAGTTTGGTGCCTCGCAGTCACTGATGACAATATAATAATATCCGGCGATTCTCACGGCTTCTTATGCTTCTGGGATCCACAAATGGGAGTCCTAATAGAGTCTCACGAAAGTCATACAGCGGATATATTATCTATTACCTTGTCGCATGACTTGAATGTGGTATATTGCGCGGGTGTAGACCCAGTTGTGAGGAGCTTCTGCAAAGTTATTCTAAAATCAAGTGGAAAGCCTCAATGGGTGAAAGGAATCGAGAGAAGGTTACACGTTCACGACGTCAGAGCACTCGTAGAAGCTAGCGGAAAACTCTATTCGGCTGGAGTAGACGGGTACCTTGCTGTGTCCAGTTACCCACCAAAGAATCTTGTAAAATATCCTCCGCTGTTGCAACCGCCTTGTGCCATAATTTGCCGAAAATCTAGATGTATTTTGTTACGGTACGCAAACTATTTAGAGCTATGGAAACTTGGTTCGGCCACTAAAGATCCTCCAGAATTAGTACGCTCCTCCATGCTGCATCAATTAGACGAAGAACCTATAAAATTGCTACAATTACAGACCAAGGGTGACGAAAGCATCATCTCTTGCGCTATTAACAAGGACTCTAAGACAATCGTGTACTCGACAGACACTCACGTCAGAGTGTTCAACTTTGACGTGGTGGAAGGAGATGCTCAGCTGTCTAGAAACGATACCGATTTGTCCATGAACCGAATACAAAAGATGTTGTTTAGTCCAAACGGCAAGTTATTTGTCGCTATTAACAACGATGGCAGTGAGAACACTGTAACGCTGTTCAAAGTGGCTAAAAAGAGTTTGAGTCTGATTGGGTCGTTCCTGACGACGAAGGAATCCATTAAAAATATTAGTCTCGTTTGTTTCTCTCCAGACAACAGGTATCTCGTATGCGCGGACCGACAACGCGGAATTGCCGTGTATTTTATCGCTGACGGTGTAACGGCAGAATCGCTCAAGGCATGGCAATTGCCCAAGTACAGTTGTCCACCGACGGCAATCGCCGTGCAGAAGAATACACTCAATCTGGTCATAGTGTATTCCGATCATAAGGTAAATATAGCGTGCTACATATACAACGATTTAAAATGAGTAATACGCGCATCGCGCATTATACGTCGACATTAAAATAATGACCGACTTCGAATATGTACCATCGTAAAATACTGTACAACGTTAATGACTTGCGGCAGTAAAAATTCACAATTTACTGTTAACTGCTACTGTGGTTTTATTTTTACGCGACGACGTTACACGTAATTGCCTCTATAATTCCGTTATTGAATTATCCGTTCGTACAGACTTTATGAAGTCCTACAGTTTATTACCTTTTGATATGGGCAGTACTAAATTTTAAGACGTACAATGAGGCATGTTAAAAAAATCCATATGATCTAAAGTGAAAGACTGGAAACAGCAATTCTAAAATTAATATCTTGGAACGAGTACAATATTGATGTTCTTAATTTTTCAAGATATTTAAGATGTTCTTTTTACTGATAATTATGCAAACGATAATTGATTTTCAGATCGTCGAATATAATATTCCTACGAAGACCTACACAGAGTTTTCTAACAATTTGCAACATCGATTATCGAAGCAATGGCTAGCGCGTCCATTCCCGATAACGAACATC
The DNA here is from genome assembly GCF_030848805.1 of Temnothorax longispinosus. Taxonomy (NCBI): domain Eukaryota; kingdom Metazoa; phylum Arthropoda; class Insecta; order Hymenoptera; family Formicidae; genus Temnothorax; species Temnothorax longispinosus. Next base: position 14,577,610 of record NC_092361.1, read on the forward strand.
ATATTCGATCCGCGCAACGAAAATATCATAATCATGCAGGACGATTCGAGCGTATATATTATCAATAAAAATAGTGAATTATTAGAGAGAGATAAAGAAGCGAAGATTCCTAAGCGTGAAAATGGAGAAAACGCAGAAGATAGCAATTCAATTTCCAGCTCACAGTACAGCTCTCAACATACGTTCCAAGTTGCCAAGAAATATAAGGTAACATTGTTAATTAGAACTGTTAAGTATCTGTTTTAAATAATTGATAGTGCGAAAGAGAAAAAGAAAGAATTATGATTTTAATATTTGCAGCATCTCGTCTACTTAAATTGGTTGAACGACGAAGAATTGGTTGCGGTAGAAGTAAATCCTACTTCGCTCTTGGAGAAATTACCGCCCACGCTAAAACAAAAATTCTTCGGCATGTAAATATTGTATAATAATATGACATATTATTATTAATAATAATAATCAAATTTTTTACTTTATTTTTACATAAAATTTTACGACTGGAAATCGCTATTTCGAATGTGCCATTTCGATATTTCGATCTTGTTTTCAACATATCCGATATAGTTCTGATTGGCTAATTTACACCAATCACTTGATATTAAATAGTAAATAACTAGTAAATTAATTTGATTATTGGCTGATCAGTTGAAATATACTATTTGATACGCGTATCAAGAGATCGGTGTAAACTAGGCCATAAATTTCTTGTAATAATTCATTATTTCTCGCATCACTTAATAATAATTAAAATAATTCGAATTTAGTTTCTATTATAAAACAAACTCACGATTGCAGTAATTGCTAATAAATTATAATTAGTTATTTAATATTATTTATAATAATTTAATTTATAACAGTAATTTTCATTTTATCATAATTGGTTCGCGGAGTCGCGGTTTCGACTTTTTGATACTTCGAGATTCGCGAGATGGCTCTTCAATAGTTCTCGAATTTCGGAGTTTTGGACAGTCATGAAACGCGCCACACGGCAACCGCAGAGTCGCATTCGAATCCGTTCCACATTTTCTGCAATTTTTATTGTCTAAAAACGAATCTCGTACGCGAATAATTATCGCGAGTGCTTTCTGTAAAAATTATATCCTCGTATTCGATAATTACCTCAGCTGTTTTTGTGATTTTAAACGCGATAATTATTGCAAAGCGCGTGCGAGTTTTCATTTTATAGTTAAACTGCGCTAATCACATTTCTCATAGCGATTCGCTACTTTATCCATTTCTAATATATTTATTAAAAGATATAGAGCCGGTTTCACCAACATCGATCAACTGTAACCTTCGATTAAACTCACTCTTCATTTTTTCCTAACTGTCCCCCTTAAAAAGAAACGAAGAGTGAGTTCAATCGAAGGTTGCAGTTTATCGACGTTGATGAAACCGGCCCATATTTCGAATTTTTTTTCATGTGAAATAACTACGGCCATCTTGTCGCTGCTTCGGTCACTCGGTTGCTCCGAGATTCGCGAGATGGCTCTTCGATAGTGGCTCGCCGCGAACGCGAACGGCGCGGGCGGTCAGTTAAGAAACGCGTCGCGGCGATCGCTGAATCGCGTTCGAATCCGCTACGCATTTCCCGCGACATTTATTCGCCAAAACGGCGAATGTCACGCGCGCACAGTTATCGCGAGTGCCTCTCGCGAAGTCGGGTTTCCGCGATGTATCAAGCGTTGCATTGCTGTTGCACGATTTCGACGTCGGTGACGATCCGCTACTGCTCTTCGTGGAGTCCATCGCGCATGCTCGCGTCCCGCATTTCATCGAAGTGTACCGCATCGAAATAATAACGGGCGCACGACCGTCGCCACAAGTACGTGCACATTTTCGTCCTGCCATTAATTGCGCCGATTTATCTTTCTCGTAATAATTCGTCCTTCCGACCATTCGCTTAAGCGTTCGCCAAGATACATATGTAATTTTATTTCTACGCGAAGTAATTACACGGCCATCTTGTCGCTTGTCGCTGCCTCGATCGCCCGTTAACTTCGAGATTCGCGAGATGGCTCTTCGATAGTTCTCGAATCGCAGTCAGTTGAGAAACGCGGCGATCGCCGAGCCGCGCTTTCGAATCCGCTCCGCACTTCCCGCGATCTTTGTTGCCTGAAAGTGATTTTCGTGCGTCAATAATTATTGCGAGTGCTTTGCGTGAAATCCGAATTTCTGTCGAGTAACGTATCGAGCGTGTCAAGTTGTTGTTATGTGATTTCGACGTTGGTGATTTGCTGTACATGGAGTCCATCGGTCATGCCCTCGTCGCGTATTTCATCGACACGCATAATTATCGCAAGGTGCGTGCACACATTTTTGTTCCATAATTAACTGCGCCAATTATATTTCTCATAATGACTCGCTATTTCGGCCATTTCTAGTGTTCGCCGAAGATATTTTGAATTTTACTTTTCCGCGAAGTATAACCGCGGCCATTTTGTGGCCGATGCTTCGACTTTTCGATACGTCGAGAATCGCAGTAATCGTTTCGAATGCTGGAACGCAATGCGACGATCGCAGATTTATGTTCAAATCGTTCGATATTTCCCGCAATGGTTATTATCTAAAAATGAATTTTGCGCGCGAGAAATTATCGCAAATGCTTTTCCATAAAGCATCGGATGTTCTATAACTTATTGAATATCGCGCTACATTGTTATTGTATATTGATTCGTAGTGTCCAATTATACTCAATTTAAGTCATTTTTAACCATTCCTATAAGTCGTCACTGCTACTCAATATTTCATTAATTTAACTAAAGCAATAGAGTTAAAATAATATCTATTGTTTTGTAAAAAGTTACAAAAATAACATAATGTTATTTAATCCAAGGTATTGGCTTAAATTCCATTCTTTAATATTTAACAGTGTATGCTACAGTCGATTAAAATTATCTTCACACATATATATTACATTCTTTCTCCAATACGAATCGCATATTATCAAATATGTGCGTTTATAAATTAGCTGATTATTGCGCATAATTCATTATTTCGACTATTTCTAGCAGTTGCTAAAATGCTATCGAATTTTATCTTTTATTAAGTAACTGCTGCGATAAAAAGTCTATGTCAATGGTTTCAGTATTTTGAGAATCGCAATAATTTTTTATATTTCGAGAATTTTGCACTCATATCCACGGGAAATAAAGATTAGCTACTATGTAGCAAATTTAATTGTAAAATAGGGACAGCTAACATTTTTTGCAGCGAGAACAAAAGGTTTTGCTACTATTGCTAAATTATAGCTCTCGCTGTAAAAAATATTAAGGTGTCATTAAATTTGCTACAGTAGCTAATCTTTTTTTTCCATGTACACTTGATATTGTCGACAGTTTTCATACATTATTCATACGTAAATTCGGATAGTCTGTTTTAGATTTAGTCTATATTGTAGCAGGTACTAATTTTAATATTTATAATTTTAATGTTTCATAATTCCGTAAATGTATACATCTACGGAATACTATATTTATATATTTCTATGAAATTTTTATGAACTAAAAACTGTCGATAATGTCAATATTCTTCAATTAGTCTTGGTCACTTGATGACTATAAAAATTCACGCAAGGTCAACGGGTTTTAGCACTTATAATGGTACAATTAAATCAATGATATAATTAAGTTGATGATATAATTGATTTATCTTAAACTATTTTAATACAATCTCAGAATAGTTTCGCGCAAAAGCTATTTTTGCTAATAATATTTAACATGAAAATATAGAAAATGTAAGGATATCTGTTTGAAATATTGGCTGCGTTCCGATATTCACTGCCAGTACTGAAAATCTATAGTTTACGTCACGTACACTATATTATAGATTTTCAGTATTATATTGGCATCAGTGAATATCGCCACCACAGAAAGCGTGTTGAAATATTACTATATATTAATAGAATTATAAATTATAATAACGCAGATTATTTTTCTATCCTCTTACTTGCTCGTTAAAAAAACTATACAAAAAAACCATACACAATTTAAAATGTATATTGATACGCCATTTCTGCACGGAAAGAACGGTTTTGATAAAGATACTATCTATAAAAATTTAGCTAGATGCGGATCTGAAAATAATTTTGTTGCACCATCAAAATAATTATAGTAGGTCACTGAAGTATGATGATAACGCTGTAAAAAATTGTTGACATTTTAAGCAATCAATTTGAGTGTTCTACATAATTATTTTGATGGTCCAACAAAATTATTTTCAAATCTGTATATCTAGTTAAATTCTTAAATACTTCAGCACAACCGTTCTTTCCGTGTGGATGATCAAGATTTCTTTCAACCTAGAAAAATAAATTTTTGTTGCGTCGTGCGCAATTCTGCGGTTTCCACGGGAGGATCGATCGTCCATCTTGGCGAGATATAGAGACGGCCCACGAATTCCAGGCTGTATTCCGTGCGAGATGAACGATGGCCGATCTGGGCGGATGTCGTCCTAGGGAAGGTTGGTGAAGCTTTCAAAGGGATCGGCGAATGTTCGGCCGCGTCTTTCGGCGGGTCACGCTCGAAAGTGTTCGCCGGAAGTCCCGCTTTTCTGCATTCCTCCGCCAGCACCTACGGTCAGTGACACCAACGGCCACATTGAAATTCGTCTGCGACTCGTGTACTCTTTCTCTTTTTTTTTTCTGCTGTGCGTGGCTCGCCAACCGACAGAGTTTTTAAAGTACCTGGCTGAAAAATTGCCCGGTCAGGTGCTCGTACTTTTGCGGCCACAACCGTCGCGACAGGCCTTCGAGGAAGTTCGTTTCCTTGCTGAAATATTAACGAAATAATCATTATCATTTCATATATAACAATGAATCTATACGTCGTTGTTATGAATATCATTAAACTATTATTATTTCTATGGCGGATGCATTACCGAATATTATCTGCGGCCACTTTGTTTTTAAAGACATCACCGCGTTTCAGAGAAATTACCCTCTCGACCACCTTCTTACTTTCTTTATCTTGCTTTTCTTCAGACATTCGGACGGATATTTTTTCCGCACGGCGAGCTATGTCTTCGATATTGAATCCAACCAAAGCGTATGCGCGGTTTGTTCGATATCTCGGATTGTTGCTATAGTTATCGCGCGCGGTAATATTGAAATTTCCGACCTGCATCTTCTGAAATAACTTTGGAACTTTTCCATGGCTTTTATGAATTACGTCGTGAATGAAATCTTTGCGAAGAAAAGAATGAAGTGCCGCACGTCAAAAGTGTCGTTTTAAGAGGATCAATTTCGAATTTTCGAGTTATATCAAATATCGGCGCGACTTTTTATACGACTCCTGGGGACCGTAAATTTTCCAATTTTACCATATCCAACACCATATCGGATTATTCCGGAAGAATATCAAAATCGAAATAGATGGGAATTTCGCTTCGGTGAAGATCTCTCGTAAATCCGTTATTCGGTATAACATTTGTCGCGATTGCGGTAATCTCGTGGTTACAAAGCCAGCAGAGATAGGGGGATGAACACTAGAGAATCTTCTTCTGTCGAAGTGGCCGGGAAATAATCAAGCGAACGACGATAGCGTCTGTCTATCCGAGTTGGGGTACGTCTGCATCGACGGAGGTCGTCCCAAGTCGATGTTCGAGTGTATGAGAACGTACGACCGAAGGATATACTGTGTGTAGAGCGTACATCGAGGTAGAGAGAAAGAGAGCGAGAGAGAAGAAGAGAGAGACGCGTTTGTTAACAGAGGAGGTAGAGAAAGAGAGGAAGAAAGACGAAGAGAGAGAGAATGGAGACGCTGCAGAGTGCAATGTACCCAGATTACGACTAATCTGCGCCCGAGACCGCTATTCGTAGTGCCTGTAACTTACATCGCTTAAAACATCAACCCCTGACTTCGGTGCCATAGTCTGCGCCTTCATCGCCGTCTCTCGCCATTCTCTCCCTCTCCCCCCTTCTTTCGGGCTTTCGATGTCGATCTATCCGTCTAGCCATCCGTCTTCCTTCGTCGTCGTAGCTTGCATCTCCATTCGATTTATACTCCTGGGAAAATCGCGCCATCCTTTATTCCTTCCTCTGTCCCGAAATTCGAAAGTTCATCGTCGTGCTAGCGTTCATCCACTTGCTAGCGCAGTAGTTATCTAAGTAGTTTGCTGCCGGAAACACTAAAACGAATTTTTATATGGAATCAGGATTGATCGCTAAGCTCAGAGAACGTAGCTGTGCGTTATATAATAGCCATTGTAAAAAAATACCTAAATAAATTCCAATTAAATAATTTTTAGTTTTCAAACATCTTTTTACATTATATGATTTTATATAATACAATTATATAAATGTTCTTGAACAAGGTATAAGCCTGTACAAGTAAAATGATACATGTATGAGTGTCCAGACACCGTATCCGTTTTTCACAATTTATTATTTGTTTGTTTAAATCCGCAAAAATCATAGGGCGCGACGTGTCAAAATACCGATAAACCTATGTCGATTTATCTGCTCGGATAAAATCTTGGAAAAACAACACACAGTACGTGGCCTACGAATGATTCATGATTATTTCGACTGCTAGAATGAATTAGAATGCGAACGATACCGACGATTCTAAATTGAAGTTTACCGCGCCGCTTATTTAGCGAGAATCGATTGGAAATTTTGCTTTGCTTTTCCAGCCGCAGACGCATATTTCGTGCTTCGGACGGGGTTTGTTTTTATCTAGTGCCAGGATTAACAGAGCTTTCTCTAACTGCTATAGAACAGTCATATAAAAGTCTGGCTGTGGGAGGGATGACCGAATGGGAGATTGCATGCATGCATACCACCGACCTTGACGTAAATATATCTGCGCATCAGTATTAATAAATGCGATAACGTCTGCAGCTTGCCACGCCATTGTTCCATGAAATTACAAACATCCAGCAATCTCTCGGCAACAATTTCCCATTCTAATGAACGGCAACAACGCGCGTGAGCGTGAATTTTCAATGAAATAACCGTACAGACTTATGCGATATTCACGCCTCGTATTGTCGAATGCAATTATCTCCATTGCGTTTCAAAATTATATTTAAAAAAAAGCGATCTCGCGATTTAGACGTAAGATTTACGATAACGTCGGTGAACTTTCGATCCCAGTCACTCGAGCTGGTATCGGATGGCAGAAAAATGAAGGAACATCAAGGCGGGAACGGGTGAAGAAGGAGGAACGAAGGGGGTACGTGGAAAAACTCGAGCAGAGGAGGTGCAAGCGCGATCTTAGCCGTCGTCAAAAGTGCGAAAGAGGCGGAGAGAAAGAGAGAGAGAGCGACGAAGAGAAAGGAAGGAGAGAAAGAGAGAGAGAGAGAGAGGGGGGGGGGAGAGAGAGAGTTCGTGGGTGTAGAGACACGGCGGGGTGTGCTGTAAATTACAAGCGGAGCGCCAAACCGCTATGGTCTTCTCTCGGTGGCGCAGGGGTGTCTAGACGTATAGATAATGCCGGGTTGGCTTGGTGCGGCAGGGTAGACGCAAGCTAGACGGTCCCCGGTTGATCCAGTCAGCCGAACCAGCCAGCCAGCTACTACCCGAACCAGCCAGCCAGCCCGCCAGCCAACCAGCCAACCAGCCAGTCAGCCGGGTTGCGCTAGACACATCGACCATGTTCCGTTTCTCTTCGTTTCTCCCGTTTCCACTATCTAGCTATCTATCCGCGTCTCTTTCTCGCGTCCGCCACGATCTACACGGTGGTCTCAAATTAAACAGCTTTTAATTTACCCGGCGAACTCGGTAACGAATTCGCAGTCGATCTCTCCATGGTGAAAATTTGATTGATAAGTTTCACCGTCAAAGCTCAGCAGGTACATAAATTCTGTTCTTTTTAATACGGAAATAATCCTTCTATTATGATCTCAATTAAAAAGAATATTATTAAAATGATAATATTTGCAAGGAAACAATCGTATCATTTTCTTCACAAAATTATTTTTTACGCTTTTCTATTTTTTATATTAATTATCAGTTTACATCGTTTTAAGTCCAACGTTTCCCATGGAACCTGAAAGGTCTTATCTTGTCGAGAATTAAATCTTTTAATAACTAAACTTTAAATTAACCAAAATTAAAAGAAAGCCTCGGCTACGAGGTAAAGAATACGCTTATAAAAATTGGTATGGTTTAAATTTGGAAGCACCCTGTATGTATGCGCACTGGCTGCGTTCTCGTCTTACTCGCCTATATATGCAACGCAACCGGATTTCCCATCGTTCTCGTCGCGCCAGCCGGCTCACGGAGGACGAGAGGGCCTCCTCACCTCTCTCATGCATTCGGCGCAGCCAGGAGATGCAAATCCCCAATAGCATCACCTGATATCCAAGATCCCATTGGCAGCAATCGTGACGTGGATGATGCACGAGATCGTCGCTCGACTGCCAACCCTTCCTATCGCCCCGTCATCTCTCTCTCTCTCTCTCTTTCTCTCTATTTCTCACCCCCGCCAACAGTCACTCGTGTATGCACCGCGAACGCATAGAATTATTCCGTTTCTCCGCGTGCCAGGAATCTCTCTCTCCTTCGTCGCGTCCTAGAAAACACCCGACCCTTGAACGCGATTGCCGCACACTCCCGCGCTGACTGCGACAGCTGCAATCTCGGAAAAATAGGGAACTTAGACGTCGCTTATAACCCTCGCATTGCAAGACGTCCCGGATTGTCCGGATTTTTATTAAGAGGACCTTTCAAAGTTTATTGCCAGAAAATAATGCTTTTCAATATTAAAAGAAATATTTTAATTTTTATGCTTAAAATCTAGCGATATTGTAATTTGCAATGTGCGATATCGAAAAGTATTATGACTCAAATCGATCCTCTGATGATAAAAATAAAAAAGTTGTTACTAACAAAATAAGTCACAAAACAGAATTTACTTGAAGTGAGTATCTCATATTTTCGGATCTCTGCTTTTTCTGAGATATCATTAAGGCATTCTTTGAGAAAGAGTTAGTAGTCTGTTAATTATATCGGAATTCTAAAAGTAGCATATGCTGATTTCATAGATAATATTGCGGTACAGAACTGTTCTTTTTCTTCTTCTATATAAAAGCCCGTTCTTCGGAGATCTGTCAATTATGCAAGATATAGGCATGTAGGCACACTTATCATGGCGATAGCATCGTGATCTTGAGTTCCTATATAGTACAGCGTTGCGACTTGGGACGTCCATATCGCATCAACAACGCAATTGCGCGCAATTTTACGTCACGTAAAGTTTCTCGTATGATGTATTTTTTCCGGGGAAAAAAAAAACAAATCTTTTTACAACTCACAGAAATACTTTGATCGTGGCGTAACTGCCGACTTAAAGGAAGACGGGCCCGGCGCATTAAGTTGGATCACGGCGGAGCTCGTACGTCGCCGAAGGTAACGCCGTCGTAATCGTTTTCCGTATTTTTTTCACGCTGTGGTCCTTCTCGCCACCGCCGCCGAGGACGCGGTTGTTTATCAGAACGGGCTATAACGAGGGATTAAGAACACGAGATACGGCGACCAACGTCTGCATCCTCTCCTCTCATCTGTATCTCCCAAGCGCGGCGCCGGCGGTGGCACGGCAGCAGCCACCGTCCTTCGCTAACCGCGGTGGCGTTTTAATCGGCCGAGTCTTTCCGATACATAAATCCACGTTAAATAATACGGCAGTTAACAGCGCCATTAAGCCGTTCGAGATACCACCGCGAAACCGAGAACGCAAGCCGCCGCTCTCGCAAAGTCGGTATTTATTGATACCGCTGGAGCAGCCGACGTCATTCGCGGACGACGGCGCGCAATGTCGCGACGCGCCACCGAGAAATATTGTATCGCTTTGCTAGCTCGCCCCATTCGCGCGACCAACGCGGGCAAATGCCTGCCTGCGCTTTGCGACCCCATCCTGACCGCCGCTTTCATTGCTCTCCTCGTAAATCGCTCAAAACAGAAAACATCCCTGAGTTAATCCGACGCGGCGCTATACGCGTTGAGAAGTGGCGAAATGTTTTAAAGATTTCTACAACGGGGATAAAACTATCATCCTAATTACTTTTTCAAATTATATGTATAAGTCGAGGTATAAGTACTACGTGGAAAAAATGTAGGAAAAAGTCTGTCAGGAAAATTACAAAAAATAAAATAGAATAATTTTTTTAATCAAAATTAGAAATGATATTTATTATATGTATTGATATGATTAATGAGAAAGAAAAATTATTAAATATTTTAAAAACTTTTTCGATAAGCATCTTATCGCCTTTTTCATGCTATTTGACATAAATAATTTGGATGGAAATAGATAATTATTAAAATTATACCGCGACAAATTTCATTGTTATAATAGTTTCGGGGATTATCAGGAATCAATTATTTGGAACGTCGGATTCTCACTAGAGTGTGACGATAACTCTCGCCAATTACTATCGATTTCTCTTGGGCGAATATTTTATAATGGCACCACCGTCGTTACGTTTTGTCAACGTACGTCTTGGCGTTCATTCGGCGCCAAGACGAATAAAGATTCAAAACGGATACGACTCGTTAATCAAACTGACCCGAACTCTCGCGTTCTCGTTGGCAGGGGAGACAAGGGGAACGTCTTGTTTCCGGTGCCGCGATGTGATTTGTTTCTCAGTTCTTCATTCTTAAACGATCGTCAGAAACGATTTGAGTCGTTGACTACGATAATCTCATCGTAATGCCGTTCCTCGACCGAGTCGGTCTCCGTTAATCATGAGACCGACGACGCGACGTGTCCCGCTCTTAATGACAAATCCTCTTTGATTATTTCTGTTGCGAAACGACGGAGATGTAATTCGGGGATATTCCGGAGGGTGGAAAGCAGTGTGGCAGAGTCGCTTTCTCGGAGTAACGCGGCCGATTGTAAAGCCGCAGCCGTGCAGCAATAATCATAACTCGCAAGGACGCGTAGCCGTTGCTACATAGTACATCCCTTCCTCTCGCCCTTCCGTCGCGGTTTCTTCCTTTTTCGCGCTTTAACGAGCGACCGCGACAATCAACGCGGTGTCTGCACTCTGCACCGCCGCCGCCGTCGCACTCGCCCGCGTCGCCGGCTCTCGCGCGACCGCGCGATCCAATCTCATCCGCGTGCACGGCGAACTTTTTACAACTCTCCACTCCTCTCCCGTCCGCGAGGTCACGAGCCCCCGGGGCGCGGTGGGCACCCTCTCTTCTTCGCGAATTACGCGAAAACGCCGGTACTTATAGTTCTCCGGCAGACAGTTTTCTCGGCGCGACGCCGGCCGCGTTGAAATGACTCACTATTTCCGTGCCTCGGCCGTGAAACAAGAAGTTAACGCCGCCCCTCATTTGCCTCCCTTTACAGCCGCCTTAGTCTAAGGGACGCGACAAGATCTTATCTTGACTTCTGCCGGTTGCGTTTATGCACTCGTCTGGTGCTCCGAGAAAGACGACAGTGCTAACGACTCTTGTCGGCAAAAATTATATAAAGCGTGAGCCAATACATATCTGAAATATCCTAGGTTTTTATCGAGGTTTTCATTGTCTTGGCACTAAAAATATTGCGATAAATTACTAAACGATTAATTTACAATTTATATTAAAAGTAACGCAATGTAAAGAAAAATTCTCTTAAAAAGCTTCTAAAATCGGTAATTTACTAATTTATAATAATATAAAATATTAATATAAATATAATATAATAATATAACAATATAATATCATAATAATATAATAATATAAAAATATGTATATATATTTATAAAGTTATATAAATATTCTTTTAAGAAATAAAGAAAAATGTATATTTTATGTCATTTGTTTAAAATTGAAAAAATTAAAAAAATTATTATTCTGACGTAAATCCCCCTCGTTATTTTGCTCGACATAAAAAAGAAGGTTGACATTACTCGTAATAAAGCCGAGAGTTTCCGAGGAGATAATTTAATGACTCATTATGGAACATGCGCACTTACGCCTGATAAGACAATTAGACACAACAAAATCAGGCGATGTGTGCAAATAATTCACACTTCTTTCTCGACGCGCGTGTATTTAATTCGACGAAAACATCGCCTTATCACGCGTGACTTTTATCGCCCGACGCTTTCGCGTATGACGTTCGAGTCACACGGACTGCCCGTCTGTAAAAATCCACAGGAAATCGCGTGAGATCTTAAAATAGCAGAAAATAGCGGAAATTTATTTCAACGGAAGATACTTAGATTTTTTTTATTACTATATTTTGCACACATGCGTGTCTGATGGAAGTAGACTCAGAGATTTGCTATGACTTTTTATCTTACACACACATCTAATTGATAAATGCATACGAGACTTTGATAGAGAAGATGACATCATGGTATAACAGAGCGTATGTTTTATTTGCCAAGCGTATTGCTCAAGCATGCCTAGACTTTGCATTACGACATCCGCGCTCTTGAGAACTCGTCGCATCTTCAGACTTGTACACGAAAGATTGCGTGTGTCATTTGTGCAACGTGCAAATCATACTGAGACTAATTATCGTGGTAAACCTCGTCGAAATAACTGTTATCGACAAAATAAAATCATCAAAAATGAAAATTACAAAGATGGTTTAATTTATATGTATTACGTAATTTTATTTTGTTTTAATTAATTTTTAAAACGATTACAATTCTTACGCCAAAAAGATCATAATTTTGTTCAGTGTATAACATATGTATAGTATATACTTTCAGTGTAGATATGTAAATTGTACTATCATGCATGAGAAAGTGTGAAAAAGAAACGCTTTATAAAGATGTTTATCATTGAATTAATTTCAGATATTTACATTTCAATTTCTTTAGCATGATGTTCCTCAATCAGATAAAAGGATTAAGAATTGATATTTAGTAAAAAAATGCAATGGAACAGGCAGATCTTTTAGTTCGCGATTTCAAGATGCAACATAGGACGACCGTTTCGCCGTCGATTTTCGGACGGAAGTGCTTAAATCGCACTTTAATTCTATTCGTCGGAGCACAGCGCCTTGCGTACGTGGTGAAATTCCGAAAAAGGTAGATCAAAGCGACAGGGAGGCAACAGCGGGGGCTGTCCGCCGCAGACACGAGACGCGAGAACCCATCGCCGAAAGGAAGACGAAACGACTCGAATAAAAGCTGAAATCCTCGGAACCACCCTACGAAATCGCCCTGCGCGCCGAGTATCACGTCCGCCACCCCGTATGATGCCCCCTCGTACCCTCGTATAACCCGTCCCCTCCCCCCTCGCCCTCCTCCTCTCCCCCGACCACCTTTCCCTCCCGTTCTCCTAGTGCAATTCACCCGCGCCAGACATCAGACGTCCTCGCAGTCGCAGCCACAACAGTTATAACCGTTGACGTTTTTGTCCCTCATTTCATCGTTGCTACATTCTCGCATTGTCTCGCACGCGGAGAGATCTCTTTTCTCTTCCTTCTTCTCTCGCTCCGTTTCGCGCGGTTCATCTGATTATCTGGCTACTTACAGCCTGTTTGGTCTTCAATTAATACTTTAGTCCGCCATTGTTCCCATGTCATTGAGAAACTCCATTAAATTTCTATCTTATTAAGTATGAACGTTTAATTCTCTGAATATTATTATGACTTTCGCGTATTTCTCAGCGGAATTGACACAGCGGACGAAGTTATATTTAGAGTGCCCCGATGGTCTCATCGATACTAAAATATTGCAAAGTTATTTCTGATTTATGTATTACAATAGTTTCCCATGTAAAATTGTACAGTGGATTATTTCTATGAAAACAATAAATTAAAATTAATTCAATCGTTTAAAAAAAATCTTAATTGATCAAGATTAATTGTTTCTATAGTTTAATTCTTTAATAACATTTAAGTTTTAATTAAAAATTCTTTGTTACCTATATAGTTATATGCAAGGTTTACAAAAAGGAAATTTCTTTTCTTTAACTTCAAAATAACGATACTATCTCTGATGGCCTGGGGAACGATAGGGAGTCGATCTAACACATATCATATGCTGTTTCCCTTTCGTAGATGCAATCGCATCATATATATATTCGGCGATATATATATGTATATATATTCATCGCTAAGACTTGCAAGGTCGCCATCAAGGTGCCTGGTTCTCGAAAATGGATCGATGCGACCGTCTCGAAGAAAAGCGTTCGTTTATAATTCATGGGAATGGCGGAGTATAAAATCGTAAGAGATTATATAGTCCACCTACTCCAAATAAATGAATAATACTAAAAGTATTCATTCTAACACGTAATAATACGTAAACAATTGAAAATATGAAATAATGTACCTGCAATCTACATTTGGAGATTGCAAATTAATTAGAAGAATCTCCCGTATCTCAAAATTGAAAGATAGCTGAATAATTTACACCAAATTTCTTGAACGTCTTCGATCGTCGGCTCATTCAACATCGCCGAAAGTGACTTCCCAATCCCCGAGCGAACTATACCGTCGAGACGTAACACGGGGATTCCCGATACCGGAGAAGGATTCACAGGGAGAAGACGGGACGGGACGGGACGAGACGAGCGCGAAGCTATACGTCGCGATGTAAGGCGTCTAGACGCCCCAGTGAGCGTGCCACTTGAAGATGCCGTCTCGTCTGAGCAAGGATCGCGTTATATCCCGACGGAGGTAACGCGGGAATGTTCGATTTCGTATGCGAAAAGGAAGGGCAGGAGGGCGAGGGTGAGCCGGAACAATGGCGTAAACGGTATGTGCACGTATGCCCCGGTGCGATGCGATGCGGGGGAGGGAGGGGCGTCGCGACGCGACGCGTCGCATCGTGTCGGATTACCGCGGACAGACAGACGGACGGCGGCGCTGCGGGAAATTACGTCGCACGCACGGAACGACCACGAAACCGTAACTCCTGTCCCCGTCCACCTCCCCGTCGTCCCTCCGGGGCATCAGGAGATCCTGATGTCCTCCTTCCTGCCCACTTGCGGACGTCGGTCAGCCACCTGTCCCCGCCATATCCTGCTCCAACAACCGACCGTTCGCCACCTCGTGTTCACGCTTCCGGGAGGCCGACGATCACGCTTCCGGGAGAACATCGGCGAGACACACGGAGACGGTCATTCCGACTCCGTTTATTTTCGCGACGATGATTGTCGCTTGCGCGTACACATCATGATATTTCAAAACCAGCAAATGTCTTTTTAATTGCGCAAATATGCTTTTTTTTATCAATTTGGAATCGAGCTTTTTCTAACAGGGATATGTCGAAGAAGTCGGTTATATATATTTATTGCTTTTTCAATTTTTTACGCATTGTTTTATTTTTATATTTTACCTAAATTTCGATTTAAAAATCTATTGGAATAGAATCTACTTGAAATTAACTGAAACATATGATCTCTTAATTACTAAAACTATAGATATATGTTCCAACATTTTCAACGAAAAATCGACAAACAGACGAAAGAATTCAAGTTCAATATAGCTCAAAGAATATTGTTGAGTAGAGGAGGCTCCGTTGGAAATCCAATCAAGTAGGAAATAGGGCTAATTAAGAGCCATTCGCTGATATTGATGCGAAAAAATTTTTTCTTTATTCAGTCAATAGTTTGTTCGAACGTTTCGGTCTTAGTTTAGACCATCTTCAGCATCTAACAAATACACAATATAAATACACAAACATAAATTCGCAATTTGTCTGTTATTTCTACAGCAAGACACTTACATGATAAATGTGTGGCAAATTAATTGACAAACGGAAATCATCCTACGAATGTCGAGGAATATATCTAAGTCTCCTCTGGGTACCCGCCACAAAGGATGGAGATAATGCCGACTCCTAAATAAATCTTATGTAAAATGTGTGGATATGATAATATATGTAGAGGAAACTTACCCTCCCCCATTCGCACGACAAACCGCTTTCAAAGAATATTGTTTTCTGGATTATATTTTCTGAACATCCGCCATAAATCGGCAATCGATACAATAATCGATTGCAACAGGTTGCTCTTAAAGCCGAATACTTGAAATATTACAGCAATTATCACGAGTACTTATAGCATTACGAATAATTGTGGCAACTACAGCAATCTCGCGTTACGAAGTAATATACGATTGTCATAACTGTAATTTCGATTTGTCCGTGAAATGGGAATAGATCCAACGAAGGAACAGAATAACGGAGCAAAAACACTCACGAGACGAATTCATGCGTACTGATGATATCGGAGACGCAGGCGGCGAGATCTTCGTCGCCTTGATAGCCCTGTGTTCTTTTAAATCGTGCGTGCGAGCGACGCAGTAAAGTCGAATTACACATCAAAGAGAATGAGTAATACTTGCAACGTCAGGAAATCCCGTTTTTATCTTCTACACGCGCGATCTTAATAGCAATATCTTCCTTTTGACTTTGTAACGCACGCCGGCGAGGCGACGGCGGCAGCCGAGTCGTCGCTATATGATTTGCATGTTATTAAACATTAATTCAACGCACATTAATCTAACTGCGACAGCCGTTTGCGATGAGCGAACGAATTCTCAACCGGTTGTAGTAAAAGATGTCGAAGTCATTTTTATTTGTTTTCATGGCAAATAATCTTGCTTTTTTAGAAGAATCAGTTTTCTCAAATATCTTTTATTGGATCTGAAATACAATCTGTAAATATCCGATAGAAGAAAAATTTTTCTCTTGAAATGATCGTTAGATATTACAACGGTTTCGTTACAAAACAAATACTTAATGATTTTATACGATTGTTGTACAATAACACATAAATAAGATTTTAAAAATTAACTTAAAATGCATATATAATATTTACCGCTTGTCCCTTTTAAAAATTAAAAAAAAAAAAACATTTTTTTCCTCGTTTTTTAAAATACATTTCCATTCAAATGATACTAAATCTTATAATATTATTTGCTAAATATGCGATATTTTAGCTGAAAGATACATATATTTGATATCCTGAGAGATTAAAATAATTTTAAAGCAAAAATGCATTTTTCTTTACGGAAGCACCGCCGGCGGAAAAACGCGAATGCTCAGCGCGACATTCTTATGAGAAAACTATGGAAATGACAGATGTCTCCTCATCTAAAATATCTTCGTCTCGACCTGGGCCGACCTAGCTCGGCTCGGTCCAAGTGCGAACTCTCTATCGTCACTTGATAAAAAACAGTTCGCCGCATCCCCGGTTTATGCCGATGCATTGGCGTAATGCTCCACAGACTTCGATTGCATCAAAACAAGTTAACGCGATATCATCGTAAATGTGAAAAAGTTAATCTGCTTTAACAGTGTGCTTTTTCTATCATGTTCTCAATTTGTCATCAAATATTCATTAAAAAGAGGCTTATATCGTATTAGTGTACTGCAAATATTATATATTATTTAATTATATATTAAAATCATATAGATATCAGATGTATCGATGAACGATATCGATAGAGAGATCGAAGCATTGAGGGAAAATGCATTTGTAAAAAAAATATTCGCAGCTAAGGCTATTTTTCATCGCGCGATTTTATAATGTCGTTCGAGACTTCGAACTCTGAAGTATCCACGACGTATCGCAGCAGTCACCTGGACAGGCGACCGATGCACACCGGTCGTGCCTCGCATTTGTGCCTCGCATATCTAATCGGAACACGTGCGTTGGCGAAGGTCGGTGCAGGTGTGAGCGCGACGACGATTCCGGGAGGTCGCTTCTCGACGTCGTCGTTGCACACGCTCGCGTCGATTTCCATCGAAATGTCGTCGAACGCGTCTCGTGTATCCCGGTGCGCGTCGACGCCATTGTAGAAATTATCCCCTGCGACCCCCTGGACCGTCTGAGCGGTGTCTAGCCAGCGCCCCCTACCTCGAACCGGCTGAGCTCTCGCCCCCGCTGAGCCCTCTCTCTCACTCGGTCACCCTGTCCTCCCCCTCGTCGCCCGCCCTCCCGTCTCCCGCTGTCTTCGTCGAGCACGTTCGTACCCGCGTTTCCCCTCGCTCTCTATCTCGTGGGGCCCCATGAAACCCAACCAACCAACCAACCAACCCGACCAACCACCCGCCCACCCACTTTGCCTAACCCGTCGCCGTCGCCACCGTCCCCCCACCGTCCCCCTTCGGTACCCACAATCTCTCTCTCCGCGCCGACCTTCTCTCCTCGGTCGTGCGGGGGTGCGGGGGTGCAGTCTAGCCAGCGACTATAGTTCCCGCGGTACGGCGGCGTTATATTATATACCGGGCGGCCAGATGCACCGCACCGAACAGCTCGCGCGAACTATATTCGCTGAAAACCCATCGATGGAATGGAGATGCCGTCGTCGACGTCGCCGGTGAAACGCGGAGAAACCCGCTTTCTTTCCCGCACTTGCTCTAAGTGCATCCGCGATTCTCCCTAGAGTAGTCTAGAGCATTGTACGGAGCACCGAACTGACAGCTTGTATGGTGCTTACTGGGAAAGAACTTAGTTCGAAGAGACTTATGTAGAATAATTGCTTACACATATATAGACTCACACGAGCATAGTCACCATTTCCATTAGTATTATACTAGTATTGTAATTTAATAGTATGCTAGTTATATATACTTGATAATAAGCATAAACTTGAAAATTCAAAGACTTAGCTTTATATCTACAACGAAGTAGTCAACTAATCCTACTCGTTAATATCATATAATCTCTTGTATAACAGAGTCTTGCATAATGCATATTATTCCCTAATATGAAATCACTTAATTATTCACGGTACATAGTTTGAACATTATATCCAATAATGTTCAAATACCTGTATAGAATAATCGAGATCTCAACATCTCGGGTACTCGCAACCCGTCGCGTCGCGTAAAAGAGTCACGGTCGGTCTCGCTCCGCGTGTACTTGGCGCGAGACACTACCGTGTCTCTTGATCTCCGGAATATTTTAAATTTAATACGTTATCAGGATTTTTCAAAAGTTTGAATCGGATGGAAGATTGACAGCCCAAACAAATTATTTATATAATTTGTATCCAATTCCACGATCAATGAATGTATTCTAAAAATAAATTCTACTCATTGGGAAAAGTTTTTGCTCAACATATGGCTTTAATCGTGGTTAGGAAATATCTATAAGATATAATACGTCGATTTGTTCCGCTCGGTAGGACGCAAGATGTTAGGCGGATCGTTTGCAAGCCTCGTGAAATGCATGAAAACAGTGACTCGATTCGACGGGATCGAAGTGATTTAATGGTCTCGCGTATTAAAGGAGCTCTAATCCCGTTAGCGAGACGGGTCAGGTGGACGGGAATGGGGATGATCTTGTTCTAACAACGGTCTCTCGGTGTTTGTGACTCATCAGAAGATTTAGTGACTGGTCTTACAGCTGCGTTATCCGCTTATAATTGTAATATAAAAAAATAAAATCATATCTCATGCTAATAGAGCATTCCGTGAAACAAGTTTATTTGTGGATTAAACTGTAATAAATTCTCAAATAAAATATCTATTAAAATAAAATTACATTTTAAAATTTATCAAAAAAATTTCTCTTGTATTTTTTTAAGGCATAATATTTCGGTAAAATACTTTAATTTTTAAGACTAAATGTCTTTTAAAACATTCGTTAAGAAGTTAGATTGTTAGATAGTAAGTCTGCGAATAATAACGCTTCAATAATCGTGACTTTCGTCCCTGTACGTTTGGTAAATGTGTGTGTGTGTGTGTGTGTGAGAAAATTAAATAATATCAGTTCGATATCGCGATTACCGTGCTGAAAGCTTTTCTTGCTGTCTAAAGATTTCGCTACGGCATCATTGTCTAATGTCTACCAAAACCGCTATACCAAGTGAATGGTGGAACGCACGCGACAAGCTCCCTTGCGCTTTTCAGACTTGCCTTCTTCTCTCGTCGCGTGACTCAAAACGATTACCGATGCCTTTGCCCTAGCAGGGAGCACAGTTCGTTTAGCTTTGCTTTTGATTGGGGTAGGTTCCAAAGTATAACCGGAGCGTGTTATCGCGATGCAACGAAAGACTTTCGTCTATGCCGTGACGAGGTCAGTGACGGTCGACCCGTTAATTAAGATCTCGAATAACGAATCCTACGAAAAATTCGCAAATACGATTCGCATGATTCGAACACAATTAAATCCATTATAAGGGTTGTTTTTCCGACGTACGAGACATTCCATTCTCTTTGACTCGTATATATTCTTTTTATTTAATACCGCTAAGTGAAGACACTGTCAACACAAGGTGCAAATCATGATGGTATATTTAATGTCGAGTATATGTTAGCGGGAATAAGCAACTTTAGATAAAATTTTCATTTCCACTTAGCATTCGGTCGATTTGGTCAAGCTACGAGTATGACTAATACCGCGAGCGCGTCGAATGTCAACACGGGACGTGAATCGGAGGCGGGCGGACACGTTTAGTGCTAAATATGCGCCGAGAATACGTACGCGCGGCCTTTGTCTCCTCATGCGTACGTACTACGTACGCCGCGCCCGCGCCGCGGCCGTGTCGGCGTCAGAGCGGCTGTTGACTTTGATATCGAGGTGAGCCGTTATATGTACGTAGCCAATGGTAACGCCGGCAGGCAGGCTATCCCTGACAGGACAGGGGCCAGATGGTTGTCGTAGGTTAGTGATCGATAAAAAACCCATTTCCCCCGTGTATGCGCGCGCGATGGCCGTGCATTACTACTTCTATTACAAGCCCTGCGCGCGTTTTACCGTGTGCCGAGGGTTCGAGTGGCGTCATCGTCATCGCGAGATCGTTTTGTTGCGTTCGTTCGCGCGGAAGATCAATGGACAGGGCGACGACGACGACGAGCCGAACCGAGCCGAGCAGGCCGGCGCGGCCGGGGCTTGTTGAAAAGCACGGAAATGGGACGCACGTATGAACGGTAATGCGACCAAGGAAGTGCACACAAACTGCACGTTCAACGAGCACCCTACGAGTTCGTTCCGCCTCGATATACGGGAGACTCGGGATCGAAAGCGAGACAAACTAGTTGAGTATTCGTCTCAAGTGCCATTCTGCGATGGCCAGGGGTGAAATGTAACAAAAGACCGTGTGTGACGATTGTTTATAATTCTTTTTATTGATTATAATTATATTATCGGTATTTTATTGATATATGTTTATTATATCAATACGTAAAGGCGAACCGAGTCTTTATATTCGAACATTGCACAGTTTGTTACGAGTCTCTAATTCTTGTCTTATGCCATTTTCCTTGAACATGGATATAAATTGTTTTAATATTCTGATTATATAAAATTTCCAGATATATATTTTTATTATATATGTATTTTTTTTATTCCCAGGTATACGTATCTTAATATATGTGACGTTGTTAGAACAGAAGTTTAATTATCCCGATGTGTAGCATAGGGTCACGCAAATATCGTTACGATCTCAGCGCAACCCTCACTCATTGTCAGTCCGTTCCTGCGAGAAACAAGCAAATAAATTGAACACGTGCATCTCTTTTACGGTATAGGTGCATCGTTACGATGTCTGTCATCGGGTAGAATTGCTATTCTCGATCGATCGTGCATTCGCGATATTATCTAAAATATCAATACGAAATTATGCAAAGAAGTGTGCAGGTCATTAATGTAATGAATGCTATTCTTCGCTCATATCAGAGATAATTCCAGCATATTTCAATAATATTATTTAAATCCGTAATGTATAATAAATATATGTAATATTATATGCATAATATATAATAATCGTACGTAACGTAATATTATGTACGCTAATATAGCCCAAAGGTGGGGCTGAAGGCGTTTATAACTCCAACCGAAGTTAATAACCTTAAAAAAAAAAAAAAAAAAAAAAAAAAAGTGATACTATCTGATTTCTCGATAAAGTTGGAGGTGCGATTTAATTCTCCTTGGGCTCTCTAGAGAGATACATTTGTATCGCAAATATTTTCACGCGTCTCGAAGCACATTTTCATAACGGCTACTCGTCTTTAACGAACGCTGCCTCTCGCTCCACCGAGGATGTTTTGGTACACGGACGCCGAGGCTTCCCGTCTTTAAAATCCTTTCGTGCGCGTGCGGCAATATGATGTAACGCGGCGATGTACACGCGGCGGGGCCGTTCGCGCAAAAATACACGAGACGCACGCACGCACGTATGCACGCATGCTGGTATGCGCGCACGAACGAAAACACGCCCGTGTCTAAAAATAGTCGGGCGTGAGTCAACTCGTGGGTCTAAATAGGAGGTTCGCCGCATTTAGAGCTCGTATCTAGATTATATACGGTCCACATACGCGAAATAACCCAGAAAATACACGACTGAAAGAAGGTCGATTGTAACGCAGCCGCTGACGCGCGCATCCACGAAATGCGATGGGCCGGAATAAAACGCGACAAGATACACGCCTTCGCTTGGCGAGCGTTAGCGCCGCCGAACGGGTCGGGAATTCCTGTCAGCGGCAGAATCCGACGCTCCCTTCGTCCCGATTGCGATTACCCCGCGTGTTTGTTATTCATAACGAAATTTGCCTCCTCGATATTGGCAAGTTGCCCGTACAATGAAATAAAATGTTTTTTTTTCTCTCGCGTCCACACGACTGTCGCGAGCGCAACTGAAAGCAGAAAAATCTCGCGAGGGAGAAATCTCAGTCGGAATTTCGTTCGTTCGGCGATGATGTAATTACGACAATTTATGAATGAAACATTCGCTCTCTCTGATAAACGTAATCGCGGGGAACTTTGATCGCCGGGGCAAATCTCGACTCCTTTTCGCTGCGAGATCGAAAGCTATCGCGCGATAATTACTCATCGGAGTCTACGTCATGACAAATGAAGCAATTTGCGCGTTCGGGAGTATCGTACGCGTTTGCGGTCGCGGCGTTGATTAAAAAGAGCCTGGGATCTGAAGGGACCGGTTTGGGTCGTGCTACGTACGAAAGAAAAGAGTCGCGGGTGGGTCGTAGGTCGTAGGACGACGCGAGGGGGTGTTGGAAGAGCAAGTAAAGTCAGAATTACACGCGTCCTCCCGAGGAAAATTCAATTCGCGGTCACTTTGACGTCTCCTCTCGCCGAGAGTCGAGTCCGATACCCGTGCCGATACGGCACTCTCTCCACGAGGTGGATATGACCGTCTTTGTTCGGGCCGCTCGACTACATCGCGCTCCCTTCCCCCTCGTGCCGCGTCACCGCCGTCACCGCCGCCGCCGCCGCCGCCGCCGCCGCCGCCGCCCCTCGTCGTTTACGAGCGCACAATCTCGACAGTTTTATCCTGTTGCCTATATCGCGTCGCGTTCTCTCTCCGCTGGTGCCCGTGTATCGGGACACACGGGCACGGCCGCAGACTCGTACGTACGCGGGGCGGCCGGTAACAATTCCTAACCAAAAAGCCGGAGTCACCCTCGCCTCCTCCTCCTCCTCCCCTTCCCGGGTGCGTCTGACTGCGACCGTCATCGGAGCGCGGCGTCGAGACGGCGGCTGACGCCGGGGGTGGCGGCGGAAAGGGACGAGGAGCGAAAGAGGAGTAGGAGGAGGAGGGTACCAAACACCCGGCGTAGGACCGTGGAGAGAGGCGGAAAGGGCGAGAGAAAGAGAAAGGGGGAAGGAAAGAGTCGGGGGTTTCGGGGACACCCGTCCGAAAGAGGTGGCGGTGAGAAAAGGACCGATGACGAGGCGACGGGACGAGACGAGGGAGACGGCGCGATTGTCTGCGCGAGGGAGAGAGCGAGCGCGCGAGCGAGCCCGGGCGCGTGTCGACGGGTGAGGGGGGGGGAGGGGAGGCAAGAGGGAAGAAGTGGAGTACGGACCGACGGCGGCGGGCCATGGGGCCGCGGCTGGCTGGTGCCGGGGGAACGGGACTAGGTATTCGCGTGACGTTGCGTCTAGACGCCCCCTCCATCTCAACCCGAAACGACGGTACGGCGCGGAGCCGCGGCGGTGGCGGTGGCGGTGGCGGGTGGCGGTGGTGGTGGTGGGTGGTGGTGGTGGTGGTGGCGGTGGCGGCAGCGGCAGCCAATGTAGTCGAGCGAGGAGCGAGAAACGTTTCGGGTTTCGGCTCCCTCTGGTCCACGTGCACGCGAATTGGCAACGGTCGGCGTTTCGATCGCGCGTTGTTAGATGGCAACATGCGGGGTTCGCTGGATTACGAACGGACGTATAAACATGAGACTTGCCCAATTTGGAGAGGCAGATAGATAAATAAATAGATAAGAGGAGAGAAAGGGAGAAAAATGTTTTATCCGATTATTCGTAGATAGACACATGTAATCTCGAACTTCATTTATTCATTTATCGGATTTTGTTTTTCTGTGTATAAAAACTGAAAAGAAACTACAATGATAATCGGAAATCAATCTAAAAAAAAAAAAAAAACAATTTTAAAAGAGGATTTAGGTCGGTGACGATACTTCTATTAAAAAATTAATCTATGTTATACTTAAATCTCGCAAAAAAAAGATATTTTTACGTAATTATACAATTTTATTATTAATTTTCAGCAGCAAAGTTATATTTTTCTCACGTTGCAAAAAAGTAGCGCTTTCCCGGAGTTTTATTATTTTACGTTAGATCTTTATTTTTATCCCGTAGTTCTCAATTAACTTTGTTAATTGAGAAAGATATTAGCAACATATCGACCTCATTTGTTCGATTGGAAGATATTCTTTCGTTTATATGAAGAACTTAATCAGACATTATTTTTTAGGTGTTTTTTTTACCTTTAATATTTCTAGCTTTGTATCCATGTTTTATAGATGACAAGATATCACCATTTTAACATTTTTATCGTGATCTATCGATGATTTAATATATATCTGTAAAGAACACATCAATAATCTGTCGACCCCTATCTTGCTTACCAGACGGTCTTAATGTTGTGTCGGGACATTGGTCACCCTGTCTGGCATGTATTTTTTCACGTACACGCCACGCACACGTACTTATCCGCGCGCCAGACGGGCAAATAAAGCTCGATCCAGATTCAATGCCTCGTTTGGCTTCTTCAGCCGTCAACGAGAGCTATAACAATCGAATACGTGACAAGCGGTAGTTGCATGTGTTTATGACGATCGCAGTCTGCGCTCGTAAAGCTCGATTGGCTAACTCCTTAAGGCATCCCTCGGTCCCCATGTTCCTTGTTTTAAGGCCGGGCAAACGCGCGACCAACTTTCCTAACGGGGATTATCGATGCGTGCCACCGGGATGCGTGTGGCATTAATTGATTTAAATACCAATTCGAAAATTAAATGTATTAAAGACCGTACGTATCAAACTAATAGATAACAAACATTCATTAAAAAATTGGTAGTATAATTGAAACGAATCGTAGCGCGAGAACTACTTGCCTAAACACATTAAACTATAACCTTATTTTTTTTGTTTTCCAAAGAACTTTGTATTTAACAAGTATATCCATTCATAAAAATAAGAAAATAAAATTGACTTTTTTTATAAGCGATATTTTTGAGATAAAAAAAAACTAATTTACTATGGTTCAATCATACGTAATCTCATATGTAATTCAACGGCAATCTTGTTTACGGTTTCGCCAATAGCATTAATAAATAATAGTACAAATGATACACAGGATAGATGAAAAGATTGTACTTGAAAGCAACGAATAAAGGATTGCTGAATAAAGGATTAAGTACGTAACCGACTGCTCTTGTATGCAACATTATTTCACGCCCGTTTTTTTTGTCAGTCGCTCTACCGCGTCGTTCGCAGAAAAATACGTGTTCGAGGGAAATTGGATTCGAAATGTGACCGTCGAATCGTGTCACCCGGGGTTGTCGCATGGGCTACCAACAACCGATAAACGCAAGCGATTCGATTTGCGTTCGATTTCGCCGAATACAAGGCGTCTCTATTGCGAACGGCGACGATATCGCCGAGAGAAATTTACCTAAGGTGATTCGCTCGAAACAGGCACGCGTATGATCGGGAGACGGAAATGGTGGAAAGAGGATGTAAGAGAGAAAATAGGGGATGACTGGGATGAAGGGAAGAGAAAGCGCGCGCGTTATCGCGCTTTCGAAAGGGGACATTCTTTGCGGTCACGATCACAGAAAATAGAGGAGGAGATTGCGCGCTTATACAGGCAGGCTTAAACTGTTATATAGAATATCGTAAAAGGAACGGATATCCTATCGACGAAGAAACGGAGGAGATTGAGCGATTGAAGTGTACGTTTTATAGCCGTATCAGCGAACGCGAGAAGATACGCTTTAATTATTTAGCTTCTATTTTGTTCCGGAAGACAAATTCACCGGAGATAGATAAGAAGGTCAATTTTATTGAGTTTTGTAAAAAATAATCTAAAGAATCTCGCCCAAAATGGGCCATTGGCGTACAACATTGAATTATATGCCATTTTGTAGGTATTGTTGTGTACATCATTAGAAAAATAAGTTTAGATTCTGGGACGGTGGGCGAGAGAGAAGTTATATATAACCGGTTCAATTACCAATCTTAATATATGTATACTTATTCATTATTGTCTTCACCGTTATAATTGTCAGAAAATGATATAAAAATATCTTCAATATGCTCCGACAGTAGCTTGATTCTTGCGTTTGAGTGTCTTTTTTCTTTCGGCCGAAAAATGTAAACCGGCCGCAAGCCTGACTTATTGTTAGCCGAACAACTCAATATATTATTTTGTATAAAGTTAGTGATATTATAATATTTAAGTTAAATAGGGTAAAGTTTTTAGTGCTAATTAGCTAATATTACATATGGTATTATGTGAAATTCACGCCCCAGAAAATATCTTTTCCAACGTTTTTGAGACTTGTGTGTGAGACTACTATTATTATTTCTATCAACCTCCTCTACAAATGCATATAGTCAAGTGTTTACGTTCATGGCTCAAAACCCTTTAATAAAATGAGCGAGATTCTTTTATCTAGAAAATATCTTATGTATAATATTAACATTTTAATAAAAATTTTAGATGAATTATATCCTATCTTTATACGTGTATCTGGAGACCCAAAAACGTACATATTACAAAAAAATACGTCGATATATATATACATAAATAAGTGCATTAAAATCGTTTAACAAAATTGATACTCGCTTATATGATTGGCGGAATCGAAGCAATTGAATCCGATGACCCTGCAGAAGTGGGAGTCGACTGGCGAGAGGAAGATGTGGATTGCGAGAGGCGAGAAGAGCCGTACGAAGGAAAGTACGGGAGAGGAGCGTCTTCGTTTTGCAATTAAATTTAGTCGTCGACCGAGAAGCACGTTTTTAAAATAGTTCCCATTCTTAGCTAGTTAGCTTGCCATGTAGGCACGTAAGCAACGCGACGATACGTCCTAACGGCGTCTTTAGTGTTATAGTCGTGACGCGAGGATCTTCTCGGTTGATTCCAAACTTCCCGGCGGTATCATTCAGCACGGAAACCAAAACAGCAGCGTGTTTCTGAAAATACGTTGGATCCTTCGCATAATTTCGCTTAGTCTGCAGCCTCGTTAAGGGTGATCCGTACAAAAATGCGCCCTTCTTTTCACTTAAATATAGGTATCTCTATTCGTAATCTTCGTGTTTTATAAAGTTTACAAGTTACGACACTCTATAGTTTACTTTCGTACATCTTGTCTTTTAAACGTGCAACTTTTTTTTAATTTCGCATGTATATTTTTGTGTAGATTCGAACTGCGAAATGTCTTTCGTCGATGACGTGCGTTTACAAACCACGAGTGTGCGTTCCATGCTCTCGTGTACGCGAGGCGATGCGTGACGCGAGTGACGCGCGTGTTTCACGTACTTCACGTCACTCTTTTCTTGCAGCTGCAGGATATTATTATCCTTCGGTTGTAGTCATAATAGAAAATAGTAGCGAGCCGCCTTGGACTTGTGTTAGTAATATCGCGTGAAATGGTAAAAAAAAACCGTAGCAGATGCTGCACTGTTTAGTCTGAGACCCACTTAGCTCGAGTTTACTACTATAGTGCATATAGAGTGCAGTCTGACATATCGCCCCATATTGAACTATCGACGTATGTATATGCGAGAATGCAATCCGGATCAACGCACACAGAGCGTAAAAGATAATAGGGCGCGCCTTGCTTAAACGTTATAACCCTTGTGCCTATGTCATTTGAACTAATTATTCGCAATTATCGATTGGTACGTTACTCGAGTGATAATCCAACCGTGCTATGCGATTTGACGATTAACCATAATTATAAGTGATTGTTCAAAATCGCCTGCGTAAATGTCATTGTGCATAATTAAGCGCGGTATTGAACGCCTAATTACGCGAATTATATTATTATTTGATTTAATGCACACATGCAAGGGGGATATTTGACAACGCATCAAGTAATATCGTAAAAATATAAACATAAGAGCGAGAAATTTAGTCATAAATGAAAGAATTTTTTAAAGATAAAATGATTTAGAGATAAGGATATGTCTAATTGTAAGTTATATCCTTATTTCTAAATTATTTTATGGAACGTTTATCTTTAAAAAATTCTTGATTATATTTTTACGAGACATGCGGGTCATATTTTAGGATTTAATAATGTAAAGATAAATCTTAAGAAATCGTGTATGTGACACACGAGGGAGACTTACGGGAGTTCAGCCTGACATGAAAGAGGCAGGTCGTTTTCAAGCAGGGAAAAAATATTAGGTACTCTGGCCGAGTGTGATATTCGAGTGTGAGTACATTTTATTGTAAAAGAATCGGAACATTAATAAAATAATGTTTGGTTATTTGTAATCAACTAAATAAGTAATTAATTAATTGTTACAAACATTTTGGTAATTTGACATGATATTCTGACGCGTCGGCGTACATATCGGAATTAACAAAAGACAGAAAACTTTCGATGTCATATGCTTGAGATAAAGTAGATAGGGCTGTGTGCACGCGAGTTAAATAAAATCGCAAAATCACTTACTATTATTCTATTTGTTATATTTATCATGTAGTTATACTTTTTCTCTCTTTAATTTTTTAAAATTAAATTCGCACATACAATAGTAAAACTTAATTTTTTATTTGGTGCCAAGCAAATTTTATTTCAACAGAATTTTAATTTGAGATTTAGATATTTAAAATATTGGGAGAGGATATATCGTTTGATTCAATTTTCCAATAAATACCATATAACTATAATTATAATATAACAAATATTCTATATACATATTAGCTATATAAATATTTTTTATACGGTAAATATTTATTCCAATATTAATAACACTTATCGCGAAAAGAATGCCGTCGATATGAACCGCCGTGCAATATCGCCGCGCGTATAAATCTCCGATCGAGAACACTACCCGTCGGTGGTTTACATCTCGGCGAGAGACACGCGAACGAACGAGGGAAGGGGGGGGGAGATCGCGACAAAAATGTCTTTGTCGGTGCCTCCGCGCACATACTTCGACGGCCCAACAATTACATTCCACGCGTCGTTCCGCGTCGTCCATCCCCGAGAGTTCGTCTCTCCTTCGACCCCCCCCCCCGGCGCATCCCCTCGCCCCCGTTCTATATTCCATTTGTGCAATTCTCCGAACGGTTCCCGCCTGGAAAATTTCGATACACGAGACGCCGCGCCGCGCCGTACGGTCACTCGTGAGATCAAAGCTGCACCCTTTACGTGCCCGGCATTTCAATACGTCTCTACCCTGTCTTCGACGGACTTGGCCCCGGATTCCGCTTTTGATTTTCGCGCGAGAGGGTGTCGCGGTGCCACGTCGCGCGTCGTGACGTTTCAATTTGTACCTTCCCGGGCAAATTTATGGACGACTTTGGAGATTTGCGCTGTATTGGCTGGCGCGCGTCGCCTCGGGAGCAAAAAAATCTCGATCAGCAACTCTCTCTCTTTCTCTCTCTCTCTCTCTCTCTCTCTCTCTCTCTCTCTCTCTCTCTCAGCAATCTCTCACACGCGTTGCTGAATTAACAGTTTCACCGGACAGAAGGTTTATACGCAAATGAAATTTATGCTTTATGTGCACAGACGTGGAATGCTCTTCACGAATTAATTTACGGCAACGTTACGCGCACATATGTTCCAAATGTGCGAACATAATTTTTCGAAATATTGATAACGGCTGCCAAATGTGAAATACGATTTGAATGACGCTCTATGGAATCATGTGGTAAAATAATGGATCTCCTCTCTTGGGTGTATTTTAAACGTACTCGCAGTCGCTCGTATAATATTATTCTCTCTGTATCTTTCGCATATTATCCCGCGCCGTGTAATGATACGGGTGCGTGCATATGTACCGCGTGTGTGAAGAGCGCGCCATACGTAAATGCGCATGCACGCAATACATACAGTATTTACCTTTACATCCGTAGCGTCGTGCGAATTTTAGATTTTCAAGAAGTTGAGGAACAAGACATTTGTTAACAAATGGAATAGATTAAATTAATTTCCAATAACTCGTCTACGAAATGGATCAAGATATACGTCATCAAACCGTAACGAAATGTACTCTATTTGATTTTTCTTGTTTCTACATAAATCAGGTATCTGAGTTCAAACGTTAAACGCGCAAGGTTAATTGCTTGTACGGGGACACATGAGTAACGGAGACCCTTGTTTTTTTATCCGTCGAACAGGCTTGCGGCGAAAATTTATTTGGCTAAGGGCATCGTCGGCGAGGCTGCCTCTCGCTACGACACTGTACTCGCAATATGTCTGCTCGCAGTCTGAGTGGTGGTGTAGCGACGGCGGCGGCGGCGGCGGCAGCAGCGGCAACGGCGGCGGCGGCGGTGGCGATGTTGGTGCAGACGGCGTTGCTCCGCTGCCGGAGAAAGGGTGGAAGTCGGGGGTCCTCCCGTCTAGACTAACCCCCCAGCTTCTCCCCCGATCCACCCCCGGCAGACAGGCCAACCAAACCGTTCGAGTGAACCGCTCTCTCCGGCTCCTACTCTGCACTGCCGCCGCGCACCCCCTTAAAAAGTTAAAATACTCTGTCCTCGCGCCTCCGTCTACCAACCCCCTCAGACTGCTCCACCCGTCGCCTGTTCCCGGTCCCCCGCGCTGCACCGATCGTCGGTCCGCACAGCTCCTTCGTCGTCGTAGTCGTGCTCGTCTCGGCGTGTGCCAACCCTTCTAGATTTTATTATTACCATTTCTAGTAGACACCTTCTTTCGCTTTCTCCTCGTTCTTATCCGGCCCTCCGCTTTCTCCGCGCGTCTTTTTTGCGCGGGTGGGAGGGCTGGAGGGCACACAGGGGCAACCTAGCGTTCTCCCCCGACCGACGTGGCTTCTTTGAATTTATTTCGCGTAGACGAGGCGCGGCTGAGTGCGCCCGTCTTTCAAATTGTTTTAATGGAGGATGCATTGTGCGCGCCGGTTCTCCCGCCGCGCCGCGCCGTCCGTCGTCGGGCGCGATCACACCACTTGCGAATCCCTCTCTGTCGAGAAAGCCGTCCTCTTCGGACGGCGAAATAGATGTCTGACATTTAAATGCAAAAGCGCCCGTTAATTTGAAATTCATTCCTTTGATAGTCGGCTCCTCTCGTTTGACTCGCGCGCGCGAAAGTTCTGTTCGACGCGGGCTTATTTCCTCCTCCTCGTCTCAAGTCTTTCTCTCGTGTAATGCGTCTGTCGCCAAAGTATCGAGTTGACTTCTCCATTCATGAACTAGGGGGATGTATGAAATGTTTAAGTTGGCCTTGATCCCTCGCGGAAGGTCGGATGAGTACTGTTCCGCCAGCATACTTTATAAACTCGACAACTTTTTTCTTATATACCTCTTGAGGATTGTTGTACACACGAGGTCATGAATGTCTTAACACATAAATTCAGAGATTCAGACGCTTATCGGGGCTTATATAGAAGATGCTCCGTATATATGCTCCGATATGTGCACAAATTGATTAGGACATTAACGACCTTATGTGAACTTTTAAAGAGATATTGTTTCGAAATACTTGAATGTCTAAATGAATTTTAATGCCATTTCATTATCGCAATTATTATTGTCACCATAAGACAAAATTTAACGTGGAGGAAGGAAGATTGAGTATTAACGTGTATATTAACTTTCCGTCTGAATCCATTTTTTTTATATCCTCAGAGGGTATATGTGGGTCTGTCACGTTCGGCGTTATTTTTCTCTACCTTAAAGCATTTTTTTTTAAATATTTTATTTTTAAGAAATCTGAAAAAATCGTGAAATTGATTCGTCTGTATTGTAGTTGACGATTTTATAATCATTTTGATAAACATCGTTCATTTAATATTTTCTGACAGGCTTGCAAGTTTTACAGTTACGGGCAGATATCATTTTGGCTCAGACGCCATAGACCCACATAAACAGACGGAGGATTAAAATTTCTTAAAAAGAATCGCAAAAACTATGTTTTTCTCATATCAATCGACAGCAAAAACACATTACGAGAAAGGAATATATGGACTAGTCAATTTTTATCGATAAATCAATAAGGTGGGGAAGATTTGGGCCTGTCCTGCCTTGCCTAAGAAAATCGCAACCCTCCCTCATCACGCTCGACCTTCCACCTTGAATACCTGGAACACAGATCCGCTCGACCCCGCCACTCGTTGTTCGCGACGATTAATCGTCAACCGATGAACACGACCCTCGTTCCGCCGGCGTAACTGCGGACAATTTCATTGACAATTGCCACGCATCCAATCACGCACAGACACAGCATGCACCCAGTGCATGCACACGTCCGCACACTTACGCGCGCGTCGGTCCGTGCATTCGTACTCGGCCAGCAGCAATCGAATCGCCGCCGACGGTGCACGGTGGTGGAGGAGGCGGCGGCGGTTGCAGCCTCATCGGTATCGCGCGTCCCTCGGGAATCGGCACCCGTCTCGCTGAAATTCGCGCACGAGTGTGCGTTCGATGGACGTGCAGATAGGAGGAGTACGATCGAGGTCAAGAGAGACAGAGGGAGGGAGAGAAAGAGGTCCGAAGTTCTGTCTGCGCGCAACCGTGACGGACGTTGCATTCAAACGACGATAAGTCTCGGGGCTTTGAAGACACCGGTCAACAGCGGGATAAGAGGCGGCGAGGAGGGGGGGTCAACGACTCGTTGACAGCCAGACGGGCGGACGCGGGCCAGACCAGTGCATCAGTCTGCTCGGGGCGATGGAACGGTGGGGTTGGGGGGAGGGAAGGTAACGGGCAGCAAAAGAGAGAAAGAGAGAGGAGGATAGTGTGTGCGCGCGTGCGATGCAGAGAAGGAAAAAAGCGAACGATCGCGGACAAGGACGAGGCGCGGCAGCGGCGGGGTTAAAGAAAGCCGTAGAGAGAAGGAGTATATCGCTGTTATTATCGCCATCGACTTTTATCGCCAGACGATAACTCCCGGCGCTCCTGACGGCTACCCTAGACGTTCCGGCGATGCTTTTTTCTCGCTCTTGTTTCCCTCCGCTTCCCTACTGTTCCCTTTTTTCACGCCCTCGGCCCTCGGCCGCCCCCGTTTCGCCAACGCTTGTTTCCGATGCATCTCGCGTCGCAATGGGTCCTTCGTTTCATTTGCGCCTTTTTTTGTGCCACCCTTCCTTTTATTTCTCGCTCTAAGGCTCGGATATATATTTGTTTCATTTTTAATGCAAAAAAATGCAAGACAATGTTGTTAAAGTGAATGAATTTAATAAAAGTTCGAACATATCAAATGAGGGATGAAAACCCTTTGTTCTTCTGCTTATTAAAACGAGCGCGATAATGCACTAACAGAAATGGAAGTCAGAATATCAGGAAACTCGAATTTCAATGCTATATAAAATTGCTCTGATGCGATTTCGCAACACCGGTTAGCGCGACTCGCAATCAACCAAAGTAAATTATTTATCCTGTCTGTGATTTAGCAATTAAACACTACTATTTGAAAGTTTACTATCAATCAATTAATTTTAATTAGCAAACATAGAAATAACTCTTACAATAAAGTGTTTTATTATGATTTACGATTTAATTGTAAATATATTATAATAATTTATTTTGATATAATAATCTTGGTAATAATAAAAAATAATCTTAATTTATTTGTTATAAATATAACAATTGATATAAGATACATTTTATTGTTCCAAGAAAGTCTCTAAATAAAGTTGAATTCTCTGAAATTATATCAATCTATTTACAATCATATTTCTAATGAAAAACTTCGTTGAAATTAATCTTGAGGCATGATACTGTTTAGTAAGTAAATCCTGAGAATTAATTTGATATTCACAAACGGGATAGGCAATTTATGTTATTTAATTACGATTAATGTATTCTCTAGAATGTATTCGACTGATTGTGGAAAATAAAACTCCCACACATGAAATTTAACATTAAAATAATGTATGACTGTTGTAAAACACTCCGCAATATTATCCAATGAAATAGATTTCACGTTATTAAAATATTTGTATCGATTCTTATAAAGACAAGTTATCAATAAAGGTTACAAACAGGCTAAATAGGTTACAAAAAATTTCAATAGACTGGCTTATTTATTATAAAAATAATTATAATTAATTATTATTGGCATACTTTTTAATAAATAAATTAGTTAATATAAAAATATATTACCTGACAGTGTATATATTTTCTGTCCAGTTTATATTTCTGTTTGTGACATGCACTTTGAAAAAAAAATATAAATATTGTTTTCTCTTATAGCAGCTTATAATATTTAATTTTGGATTAAATCTATGAATAATTAAATACAGATCTGGAATTATATTTAAAAAACATTGAGGCAATGAAAATCTAAAGTAATGTAACTAAATTGACAATTTTTCTCTATCGTGTTATATAACTTTTTTTCATTTTACATAAACATACATAGAAAAATGAATATTTTATTCCAACTTTATTATTTATGAGAGACCACTATAAAGGAATTTAACTATACATTTTATAGTACTCTTAAAAAGTATCAATATTCTATTAGATGCCATTTTCTTTTTCTCTCCTCGTTTCTGATTATAGTCATAATTCAAAAATTGACTCCGTTATGAACCAGTCAAAAACTCGCGATACGAATTAAGTTATATAATAAATACAATTATTAATATATTTTTTTTAGTGTTCTAAATTTTGAAAATTTGAATCGTGTTGGCATAATTCGTGTATAAAACAAATTGATAATTTTAATAAATTGATAATTATTTTAATTCTAAGATTAAATATTTGTACTAATCTGTCATAATCCATGCACCTGTTCTCATAGATAATAGATCTCTACGAAACGTTACATATATGTATATTCTTATACTCTATTCTTATATGTTCTTCTTATACTTGTAATTTGATACATACGTCTATGTACACATAGATATAGCTGATATAATTGTACACAAATCCGTTGCTAAAATAAAATATAATAATTTACTGATCTCGTGGTTAGTGCAGCGTTGTTTGATGCCTCTCAGGTTTCCTCCTTCTCCTCTCAAACTCCTTTATTACTGTCATACACAACACTCACGAAAACACAGTTAATTACGCGCGTACTAATTGCCAGAACAGAATAATCATACACTTTGTACGGAATTTTCGACATTAATCGTATTTAATACTGCAATCAAAAATTAAAGCGGAAAAGTATGTAGCCTTATGATTCAATGGGTATTATTAATAAACGATCGATATATTCGAGTATTACTTTGCGCTCTTAACCCGCAATGAGCAAATTGGTGAGAAATTCAAAATGTAACGCGAGATACATTTGGAGATCTAAGCATTATTACCGAAATCATTATCTCGGCAATTGATTAACCGCGCGCGTTAATAGCTTGTACGAAATAATCGTTTTGGGATAATAGATAATGCGACGATACACGGAGCGGTATGCTCCGCTAATTGCCGACTCGAATCTCACCTGAATGATAACACGACGCGCGAACACCGTACCTTTCGTTGTTACCAAAACAAACACCAGATTGTACGCCAGCCGTTTCGCTCCCACGAAATGAACATACATACAGTGGATCAAAAAAGTATTTGCGCGCACCTAGTTTTCTTACAATAACTTTATTCGAAGGAATAATCAATAATACATAAGTATTTACGTACGAATTGTCCTTAAGTAATTTATTACATACAGTATATGTAATAAGTTACTTATGGACACAATTCGTAATTATATATTATTCTTTCGAATAAAATTTTTATGTAAGAAAACTGGGTGTGCAAATACTTTTTTCATTCACTATACTTGGAAATAAATGTATGTTGAATATTCTGTTTCTTGTATTTTAAGTTCATTTCAATAACTGAGCTAGTCATCATAATACATCTTGTATTTTATTTCGTGGATTTATTAGCATTATCTTATAACAAATTCTGTTCAAGAGTTTTGGAATAGAAATATTGTTACTAATATTATAATTTTGAATTTGCTTCAATTCGGTTGATATAAATGTATAATAATATTAACGGCAAATTGTGACTTGCATCCGAATTATTTAGTTCTTTTTTTTATAACAATTGCGATTTAATTTCATTCTTTTTTTCTTAATATGTTAAAACCACACAATTTTATTGTTCTCGGAACATAAACTTAGAAAGAGAATAATAATAAAGTAACTATAAATACTTTTTTAATCAAAACGAAAATAAGCTTTATATTTCAAATGAATAATAAATTTATTATTGCTATTATATTCATATCGAATTTGTAAACGATTTTTTAGACAAGCCAATATCTCATTCAAATCAATATGCAGTATAAGAAAATTATCATTTAGTGTTACTTATATGTTATATTTCTCTCGTCAATTAGGATTCAAGCAACGATATTGTTCTTTCAATCCAACGGAATTCATTATTATCTTAGACAATGCTAACAAGTTCATGGAGCAAAGCAATAATGCGCAATGACAATTATTGAAATTCATTTAAACTACAAGAATAAATGCAGAATATTCGGTGTTACTTCATAATACGTTCTACATACATATATATCTATATAGTTATTTCATAGACGAAGTATCTCGTGGAGCAAGACGGCTGGAGTATGGCCTTGGTGTTTGTTTTGGTGACGGCATGCAAAGGCTTAGGCAAGGCCACCGCGCGCCGTGTTGTCATTCGAACGGCGAGACTTGAGGCGGCAGGTAGCAGCGCGAGTTGCACCGCGCATGTTGCAGTTGCATGTTTCACCGCGTTATGCACATCGAGACGCAATTGCGTCGAATAGCAAAAGACACCGAATTCAATTATTTCTACGAACAATTAATAATTAGTAATTATCAGCGCGCGCATTTAATTAACTCACGTGATTAACGTATCGGCTATTGTCGGAACGAATATTTTGCGTAACTTATTACCTCATTTACACAGGGAACGAAACGATAGGTAATGGAAATTATAAATTATTGGTTTGTTACGACTATTTGCGGTCGATAATGATCGTTGTAACAATGCTTAGTTTCAAATCGTCGAGTTTCGAATTTATCGCTGATTTGTTCACTTTCGGATTAAAAGCACGAAGTAATACACGCGTACATCGATCATTAATTATCTATTAATAATACACATTTCATTGAATCAGAATAAAGCTTATACGTATTTTTTTCGTATTATTCTCTTGTCGCAGTATTAAATACAATTAATGTCGGAAATGTCGTACAAAGTCCTGTGTGATTATTCCATTTTGGCAATTAGTACGTGCGATTGTAATTAACCGTGTTTTCGCGAGTGTTGTGTACGAATGCAACGGAGGAGTCTGAGAGGAGAAGGAGACTTGAGAGACATCGGACAACGGCAGAGTAACAATGAGGTCAGTAAATTATTATATATCTGTAACAATAGATCTCCGTGAAAACTATATCAGTTCTGTATAACATGTAGATGTAGATATAAAGATATATGTAGATATAAAGCATAAGAAGAGTATAAGAATATATATATAACGTTTTATAGAGATCTATTATCTATAGGAACGGATGGACCATGACATATTAGTACAAATATTTAATCTTGGAATTGGAATAATTATCAATTTATTAAACACTTTGTATACAGGAATTTGGTTTTAACATTTTTTTTTGTTAAGCGGTATTCATAATTAATGTAGAGAATCTAAGCCGATTTTTAGTACTTTTTGAATTTAAAAAAAAAACCTAAATTTGAGAAAGTTATAGCTTGCTAAAGTTTCTTTGATGACGGCAACTTCAAAAGGTATGACGTCATTTCTTATATAAAGTATGACGTCACTTTCGTGTACTATATTTTCTTCAATTTTGAAGATATTGCAAAAATTCAAAAAGTTTACAAAGAAAGTATGCCATGATCTATCAGACCGCTTAATAAAAAAAATTCATATTAAAACCGAATTGTGTCAACACGATTAAAATTTTCAGAATTGACAAAATTGAGGACACTGTAAAGACATAATACATTAATAATTTAATTTAATTATAACTTTGTATCGTGAATTTTTAACGAGATTATAATAAACTCAATTTTTGAGTTTATAGCTGGTTGGATAAGTAATCAGAAATGAGGGCAAAGAGAAATTAGTAAAATGATTGATAAGTAGAATATTGACATTTTTTGAAATATAAAATTCTTATTTAAAATTTCCTTCGTATATAGTGTTCTTATTATATTATATCATGGATAATAAAAATTGGAACAAGATTTTTATTCTTTTATGTATATTTATGTAAAATAAAAATACATTTTTATATATCATAATAGAAAAGAATTAATTTAATTTATTAGTGTAAATATTATTTTATTTTCCCCTTCCGTTAATAGTTTTTAATATAATTCAAGATTTTTTATATATATCCGAGATTGGATATTATATAACTTGACATATAGGAAAACAATATTTAGATTTCTTTGATATACATTTCATATATATATATATATACATTATCATACATATATATATATATATATATATATATCATATATATATATATATAATATATATTCTTAAATAAAAAAAGGTAAAAAATATTTAAATTCGACCATTAGACAATGTATTTTAATTAGTTTAGTTAATTAAAAAACATGCTAATGATTATTAATTATACTTATAATTATAATTATAAACAATTCTTTTTGTTCTCTTTCATAACCCATCTATTTTTATTTTAATTTATTGATAAATATATTTTATTGCTTGAAATAAAAGCCTTTAAAATAATAATAATAATAATGTGAGGTCCAATATAACTATCTCATCGCAGATTTAGGTTCACGAAATGTTCCAAATAGTTGTACGATACTTTAATACAGTCAGATTTCGCCGGAATAATTTCGTTTCTCCACTATCAGCAAAATTTCTTATCAAATTAATGTGTTATAAAATGTGACTGATCAAATTGTCTGTCTCAAAATATGAAACTTTATTCTGAGTATCTCACTTGACACGCTTTCTGATACGAGATTCATGTAACGATTCACTATAAATATACGGGCCTTAATCTGAATACTGAGACACAACGTGAAAAGTTTACGGGCGAATAGAGGGCTATAAAACATTAATGACATTTATTATTCCCCTCTGTACTTCAATTCAATATATCGTCTCTTAAATTAGCTATGAGAGAAAGAGAGAGAGGGAGATCTCTGATGCGGATGAAGCGAAATGGCTACGTCTTCATCTATCTATAGTAGCGTTTAATGTTTTCATCATTACTACCGTCTCGGGTGTGCGTCTTTTATCGTAATTTCAAAAGAATTATCGCTTAATTCGTGGGCGTCGTTTTTTCTGTTTGTCCAACGTCCACACGCGTCAGTATTCTCTCTCGTACAGACATTTTTCCGCGAAAAGCAATAAATGTCCGTCCTTCTCTCTCTCGTCGTCTTTTAGCGCCGACGTTTGGCGATAAGAACGATGCACACAAAAGAACGGAGTCTTTTTCGCGGGATTCGTTCGGATCTCGCGTTTGATTACCCGTAATCCAATTTACGCGCAGCGTTTCGCGAGAGGCACATATGTAAACATACATCATATTACGCACCGTCGAAACGTATTTTTCAACGGTCGCGCCGGGCTCGTTCGGTCTGATGCACGGGATATACCCCTATCGGGATGCGGAGTCGTCCAATTATCTGAAATGATGCGTATCGTTGTGATCAAAGCGCCAATAAGGAAGGAAAGGGTCATCCTCCGCCCGTCATCGCACTCTTGTAAACAACGCGAGCTCGGCGATGCCGTCACGTATAACTGATGTGCGCGCGGCATATCAATTTTTTACGATGCACTCGGCGTGATATTTAACTTTTCGCCGTCATGTGAGCCCCGTCGCGTTTGAAAGTCCGTAAATTGAATAATTGGAAAGAAGTAATGGATGGATTCAAATCGAATCGAGTATCAATTTTGTACACCCGTGTCACTTTCCGTATATATTTATTAAAGCATCGACAGTCTAAATTAATTACATCCGTTTTCATATTCGCCATCTTTTTAACAGTGATTCTAACGGTACATATAAAGATAGAAAATTGTATCAGCTATTAGTGCTAACGAATGTTGATATACGCGCTCTATGTTTTAGCACCACGCCTGTAAATTAAAATATGAAATTTTTGATATTTTTTATGTAGAAAAAACAGATGGCATTTTGAAGGAGAAAGAGAGAGGAAGAGCAAGAGAAATGGGATTATTTTCACGTCTCCCATTTAACGTGTAAATTTATGATTGATTTCTCTGCCATGAGACACATGTTACTAACGGTGATATATATTATTCAACATAATGTAGCGTAATTACACATAATTTATATATCGCGACATAATATACGCATAATTTAATTACGGATAATTACATCACATGCGACGTTGCATTCAATATTGTCAGGGTTGACAGGTGAGTAACGGACAAGTCGTATGTATCTCGCTGTAAATACGGAGCCTTAAATGCAGACGAAGAGTTCGTCGAGGTCTAAAACCGATTTCCTTTTTCGCAATCGACTTGTCTTGTTAACCGCGGATTCGCGCGGTCGATGCGTATTATAAGTACGCGTCACAATGCCCGGGGCTGGCGAGAATCAAAGCATCTGCTTTGTCACGACGAACGTGATCCGTGCGCCTACGTTTCTTTTTCTTTCTCACCGCGCCGCCGACGACTCGCGCTACTTTCTCTCTCCCGCATTCCCCCTCGGAGCGCTGCTTATCGCATTGTCAGTTTAGCACACAAGGCTCGTCCACGTACGCCACGCATGACGAACGCGGCGATATGACGCCGCTCGCTGTGCGTGACGTTTACGATCGGTGTCTTGAAACCGGCAGGTGCAGCCACGTACGTCGCTCGTAAAAATTCAGTTTGCTTGCAGAGTGAAGCCTCCATGCCTTCCTCGTGCGTTTTTCTCCCCTTCTCACCGAGCTCCGCCGTTTGATGAGATAATAACGTTAACGCTTAAATGTGTGTGCGTGAAAACACCGCGCACCGGTCTGTATAATAGCTTGTAAACTTATTTTACAATTATGGACACTTGACAATACCAAATGTGTTTTTATTGTATTAGCTACAATGTTAATTAACAAAATTATTTTTATTATACATATACATATACTTCGAGGAATAATAAAATACGTTGAAAACAGCAAGTCTTCGGTCACATGCTGTTTATTCGTGAATGTTTATTATTATTAAAAGGATCGTGAGCATGTAATTATTGGAAGAATAAGATGCGTTTCAACAGATATTGGTAGAAACATTACTACGAATCGTAATCAAATAAGTTTTTAGTCTGTATTATAGCAAGTAGTGTCTAAAGTACCATTTAAATTTTATTTAAAAAGAAACAAAGTATATTAGCTAAAATAAAATTGATTAGAGTATAATCGAGAGCGAGAGAGAGGCGGGGAAGGAAAGAGAGAAGAAGAAGAAGAAGAATCGACTTCCTAATAGCGTTTGACAAAAGAATGCACTGTTTGTTCCTGACACCTTGAGATTAAAATGATGGGGGTCACACCCGTCTCGCATAGGACATTCCAAACGTAACAATGACTCCGACTCGATTGTTTCTTGTTATCTGCGCCGAACCAGTCATGCATGAATTTCCATAAGAGCATAAAGATAAACGCATAAGTATCGTCGCTGGTAAAAGGCCTGGCGTGAATCCCGTAGAATGCGCGACGTTTCGCGCTTATGCACCTCGCACGCTCACGCTCACGGACGTTATGCAAATTCGCGAAAATCAAATCGTCACCTCGGGCAGACGCGCGAGAGCATTTGAACAAGAAGGGAGGGGGGGAAAAAATTGCGCGCTCGCGCGAAAGGATTGACTGTCTCTCATCTGGCGACTAACGCGCACGGGATGCGAGGTGCATAAATAAATTCCGGAGCCGAGGCCGAAGAGCGATGCGAGGCCGCGGAGTATCTCGCCGGGGCATCCCGTATAGATCGCTTTTGCCATTACGGGACATCATGGGGCCGCCGACAAAAATAAACTCGCCTTGACAGAGACAGATTGCCTCGCTCATCCGCGAGTACTATACGCGCGCGCGAATGCACTTCGCGTCTCTCTCTCTCTCTCTCTCTGTCTGTCTGTCTGTCTGTCTGTCTCGCGCGATCGATAGATCGGAGCGGGCGGGGAAACTTAGTTGCCGGAAACCCCGGCGAGTGGAATTGCGATTGTGCACCAGGATACGAGAATGTTCCGGTTCCTTTGGTTTTCTGGTTACATTTGCCGCCGGTGCGCGTGTCCGTCCGTTCGTTCGTCTGTCTGACTGTCTGTCTGTCTGTCTGTCTGTCCGTCCGTCCGTTGGTCCGTGCGTCCGTTCGTCCGTTGTCTGCCCCAGCGCACTTCGGACGAGTGCATCGCCGTCTGGCCCCGGCCAGAAGGGTCTTTGACCGATTATCACTTGGTCTTTATGGTCTTTGAGGTTCTTTTAAACCACCTCGCCGCTTCTCTGCTCCGTGTCCGTCTGCCCTCCTTCTCCTTGTCCCCTCTCGCGTCTCCTCTCGCCCTCACCGTCTCGCCGCCGCTGGCGCCGACACGGCGTACACGGGGACCGAAGGGAAGAAAATCGGCGAGACGAGGAAAGGTGCGAACGAGCGACGAGGACGGCCGGCCGTTGGAGGCGGGGGTAAACAACACCGTACATGTACCCGCGAGTATACCTTCGCACACAATGCGAAAGCTTAATGCATCGCCGAGTGAGCACTCGGTGCGCGGTCATATCCCGTCGTCTCCTCGAGTTTTCGGCGCGGCGACGAGCGAGGGATTAAACCATGTTTATTGTTGTAACGAGCGTCGATTTGGCAGTTAGCGCTCTCTTTCCGGACGAGTGCGTTACGCGCTATATGTAGAATCTGAATGTGCACTGAAAAAAAAATTTGTTAATCCGAAAAAATATCTAGTCCGATACATGCAACTAAACATGTTAGTTAGATAACTAAACATTAGTTGTTTCAACAATTATTAAGTTGCACTAAAAAAGGTATAGTGCATTCGTGTCAACCATCAAAATTTTTTTATCAAGAATTAATTAATTCAACTAATGTTCATAGTTAAACTAATTAATATGTTTAGTTGCACGTATCGGACTAAATATTTGTTTGGATTTACACATTTTTTTCTCAGTGTGCAAAAGAAGATATAATGGATATTGCATTGTATGCAGTAGATATGCAAAATATACGAAATAGATGAAGTATAAGAAAAGTTAATGAATAACGGATCCAAATTGCTAGACGTGAAATGGAGAAGCTAGAGTGTGTAATGTGAAGGAATCCATGAGAGATTAGAAATTAAAAGATTTCGCGAGACCAAGATTTTATAAGATGTCCGTAGCGTAATTAATGTGACGTTTGTAATATTCTGATACGCATCTCTTATCTTTATCTCATATATTTTGTACACTTGCAACGTGAGAAAATT
The DNA here is from genome assembly GCF_030848805.1 of Temnothorax longispinosus. Lineage (NCBI taxonomy): Eukaryota > Metazoa > Arthropoda > Insecta > Hymenoptera > Formicidae > Temnothorax > Temnothorax longispinosus. The sequence goes on from NC_092361.1 coordinate 14,621,273, forward strand.
ACCGTATTGCACGTTCTTATTTTTCTCCGTAATAACGTTTGACATTTCGCTTATGCGGTGCAATGGCTGTGTCAGACTTGGTCAACATATAGATCGCACGGCGATAAATAACGGAGCGGCTTCGATCGGAAATAAAATGTGCGCGATGTCGCCGTCGGGGGAAGCGTACTCTCCCTCCGGAGGAGTACTTCTGGATTCCTATGTCGAGAGCGTCACGAATTCATTAAGTAGCGAATTATTGAGGCCGATATCGCGCGCGGTTATGCTCGACTCTGACGTCTTTGTCGCTAAATAAGGAACGGGCCGGGGTGTCGTGACACCGATACCGTAATTTCGCACGACGAACAAAGAGAGGGTTGTGCAAATATACGTACGGAGAAAGGGATCGTGCCTCGTAGATACGAAAACATGTGAGCGCGTATCGCCGCGGCCGCGCCGGTATCTATTCCATGATTAACCCCGACTCTCAACCCCCCCCCGCTCCCCACCCATTAATTATTTTCACTGACCCGAAGTGTGTCAGCGTATACGAGCGTATGCGAGCGCACTCGGAGGAGATACGTTTGTTTTTTTCTTCACTCGGCGAAGCGACAATCGACAAATAGACAAATTTAATTCGATCAATGCCAGCCGAGATATCCCGCTTCGAACGGTATATGAGTCTGTCATTTCGAAAGATTGACATTTCGGAATTTTAGATACGGATACATATACCAATCAAGCAAAAGGTCATAAGACTCGAGTGAAAGAACCTTTCTTATGTCACAGTAGTCTTTTGACCTTTTTTGGCTTTCTAATTTTCTTGTTTTCTCTTTTTCAATTATATATACGTACATATATCAATTCGTATTATTTTATTTGTTCTATTCAGACTGATTATTTTAAGGGGGAATACGCAGTCAGAGGCGCAAAAAAAAGAGGGATTTTCTCGAATTTTTTTTACGTAAACGTATTAACTTTTTTATTCAGAAACTTTTACTTGATATTAATATGTTTGACGAACTTTTTGTATTTTTTTTTAGTAGAAAATAATAGTTATTATAATTTTGGCGAATATTTTAATACAAGTCCTAAAAAAAAAGTAGCATTCCGGTGAACATCATATCTCGAGACAGGATTATCTAAAATAAAAAACCAAGAAGATTTCGTTAGTAGATGACTTTATCTTCCGTATGAACGAAGGATTTCGAAAAAAATTGAATTTTGAATTTTTTAGAGAACTTTGAAGTTCGAGTCACGATTTTTACTAAAAAAAATTGACCATTTTATTTTTGTAAAACAAGTTCTAATCGTTGAAAAAAAAATCCTTCGTCCACACGGAAGCTTAATATGTATAAAAGAAGTGTGTAAAATTTCAAAAAGATCGGTGCAGTAGATTTTGAGATATCGTGTCCACCGACTTCAGTATATGAATAAAAGCCAAAATTATTCGCCAAAATTATAATAACTATTATTTTCTACTAAAAAAAATACAAAAAGTTCGTCAAACATATATTAATATCATGTAAAAGTTTCTGAATAAAAAAGTTAATACGTTTACGTAAAAAAAATTCGAGAAAAAATCCCTCTTTTTTTTGCGCCTCTGACTGCGTATTCCCCCTTAATACTTGATTGGTGTCAATCTAAAGTATTTCGTAATAATGATTTACTGTATAAACCCGAATCTCCGTCTGTCGGAAGAGACGTTAAACCGTTGGTCCAAAGGATTAAAGTGAGAGGAGAAAGGGTACATAGTAGAGGTTTGGGTAACGTACCTAGACAAAAACGCCTTGCAAACCTCGCGGGGATAAGCAATAAAAATAGTTTAGTATAAACCCGAATCTAATTGTACGACTCTTTTTTTAACATAATATTACATTATATAATACGATTTAATACAGTATCGCCATTCTTTCTTTTCGAATATATTAATTTGTTAGTCGACAATGCTCAACAGGCACGAATATTATATTCAATAAGTGTCATCGAATAACATGCACTATTCTATTCAAATTGTTTATTTTAACACTTGATTTGTGTCTAACGGTTTAATGTATAAACTCGAATCTCCAATTACAGGACAGCGCTTCTTTAACAGAATATCATAATATAATACGATTTAATATAGTAAAGTCATTCTTTCTCTTCAAAGATATTAATTCGTCGATCGACAATGATCAATGATCAACAGACACGAATACAAGCGTCACCGAATTTCACGTAAGAATTTCGCCACCCCCGCGGGGGTACGGAGAGATGCGCGAACTTTCAGCATGCACTTGAGAGAGCCGAGGCCGGCGAGGCCGAGAGGAGACGATGCACGTCGCGCGGCGCGGCCGCGGAGCGGAGCGGAGCAGCACGGCGGAGCATACCCGCCGTAACGGAAAGGGGCGGAAAGCGACGAGCACCGCCGAGACGGGACGAGACGCGACGAGGAAAGACGACGAGGGCCGACGAGGGTCGCGCACCGCGGCGCTGAACGCAGTGCCATCCGATAGGCAGCACCGCTTGCTCCGCGGATCTTCGGCTCGCTCCGGGTTCGAGCTCTCCTTGCGCTCGTTCAAGCTCCGCCACGCTCGCTTCCTCTCTCTCTCTTTCTCGCCCCCTTATTTCTCTTTTACTCTCTTCTCTCACGCACTTTCGTTCTCTCTCTCTCTCTCTCTCTCTCTCTCTCTCTCTCGATCTCTCGCTCTTTCTGTCTCTAATCCTGCTGTATCGGCGTGGCGCGACCGCGGCAGCCGCGACGACGACGACGACGACGAAGGAAAAAGTCGTGCCGCCGCGGGTGGAAAACGCGGGACGCGTGCACAGCGCGAGAACGCATCGCCCCGCATGTGTCCGGCAGCCGCGTGTGTTGCGCGCAGCGGGCCTATACGTGTGTGAGAGCGCGCCCGTCTGCTCGCTGCATTGCGAGCGTGTATGTACGTCGTCGTTCCTCGTCGCGCGACCGAAGTGTTGGAGGTCTCCCTTCCTCCCCCTCCCCCCGATGGATGCGCGGCTGGCTGTATGGTGCGTGTGTGTCTATCTTCTGTCTCCCTCCGCCCGTGCGTACGTCTGTAATCTGCGTCTATCTCTATCTTATTTATTTATCTAACCGTCTGTCTGTATCCACGCTCGTGTGCTGCTTCTCTCTCTCTCTCTCTGTCTCTCTTCCTCCGTCTATCTCTTTGTCGCGCACCCTCCGCTCTCTCTGTCTCTCTCTCTCTCTCTCTCTCTCCCCCCCTCTTTCTCTTTCCAGTCTGTTTGTCCTCCTTCGTTCGTTGATCTCGCTCCGTTGCGTGTCGTAGCGTCCGCATCTCGCGATCCAGACGCTCCGCGCAGCGTGGCGTTGCGTTGGATGAATCGGTTTACGAGACCATCGCGCATCGCGTCGGCTCCCGTCGCCGCCTGAGCCCGCTTTTCTGCGCGCATGCAAAAGACGCTCGTTCTCAGAACGCAACGGAGACGCAGCATGGCCGGCATGGCCGCCTCTAGTGCGAAACAAATCGGAGTCCCTCGCCGGCGTGTCCACGCTCTCGCCGCCGCTCCGTCTTCTCGCTCTCGCCACTCTCGCGCTGCGTCCCTTTTCCTCTCGCCCTTCTGCGCGTGTATCTTCCTCCTCGCCGCCGCGCCGCGTTAGCGCGCTCCTCTCTTTCTCTCCTTTGCGAATTTGCAGATTTTCTGTGTGTATATTTACAATAGATTTTATACATGTACCCATTTTGTGCGTGTATACACACGCATACACGCACACACACACATATGTATATTTATCGCGCGCACATCGTTTCTTCTTGCATCGTCGTGAAGCTTTCGCTCTCGCGCTTCATCCGCGCGCGCGTTGGTCTCGCTTGTCTTTACGTTGCGTCTCTGTTGCGCGAATACGCAACTTTTCCTTTCGCTTTTGCTCTCCCTCTTTCCCTATTCTCCTTCCTTCTCTTTCCATTCGAGCCTCCTTCGCGGCAACTCCTCCGTCTCTCTTTCGTCTCCTATCTTTCTCTCTCTCTCTCTTTCTCTTTCTCTTTCTCTTTCTCTCCGTTCTGCATCTCCTCTTTCACTGCTCGCATCACTTCTCTTTCTTTCTCCCCTCGTTCCGTGAGAGGAGGGCCCTCGGCTCCGTCTCCCTCCCCAACGGCTTTTTCTTCCCCTCCTTAGGTTTCTACATTAGTCTCTCGTTCGTGTCCCCTGATCGTGTGTTTCATTCGAAAATAGAACGTCAGCGCGCGTGCCGCGCACGCATTTTTGCCGCGAAAACAGCGAATTCCCTCGTGCGTATGCAGCGTATGCACGCGCCCGATCGAGCCGAGCGGGCAGCGGGCAGCGATCGGCTCGGTTACCCCTGAACGCGTCCTGGTCCTGAACTCGCGCATTTTGCAAGAGTTATGCGACCACCTCGTAGCGAGCCGAGGGCCGAGCACGCGTGCACTCACGCGCCGGCTGGGCGCGTCTCTTCCTCCCCCTTTCCCCTCGTCTCGAGAACGTCGTGTATTAATCTCGCAGAAATCGCGAGAGGCTTTCACGTAACCCGTGCGGACGGCTTGGGAAATTTAATGAGCGTCGTCGTTATGCCGATGATAATGCGCTGAGGCACGCGAGCTGGGGCTAATTTGGAACGTCGCTTCTTAGAATTGCGATAGAACCCTCGTCGTTTTTAGAATCTTCGATTTTATCGCGATACAATTAGTATCAAATTAAGTTTTTTGATAGCGATGTAATACCATTTGTAATCTCTCAATCGTAGATCTCATATAGACAGGTTAAAAAGGTAAATCAGACTTATCGCAATTAATATAATTAAATTTCAAATTATCAAAAAAGATTCGTGACTCGTATTCCAATTAATCGAAGATAGATTTAAATACGACTGAAATTCTATGAAATTCTATAAAAATGAAATCATTTTTCCGATATTATATATAACATTAATGGCTATCTGTACGTCGTGAAGAATACGTCTATAAATATAAGTAACGATAGAACGTAAAGTTTATTCTCTCTCCACGTTTTCGAATTTACCACAATTTCGCGAGATTACGTTGACAATCGAAAATTTTCTCAGCGCGGTCTCGTTTTCTAAAAAATGTTTTCCTAAAATCAACCGTGAATCGTCCTGGCGACTCGTTCACAATTCACAAATCGAGGATAAAATACGTATATATTTTTTTTTAACTCCCTATCGCACTTCATTCCGAATCAAGCTCCGTCAAATTATCTGTCGTGCAAACGGGATAAAACGCGTCACGTAACACAAAGGTGAACGCCTGTCCTCCCGTCGAGTAGGAGCGCGTGGCAGACGCGCCACGATATTTTGGCGGGAGAGTCGTAAAAATAGTGCCTCCGCGGTTTCCTTCCTTCAGCTACGGGACTATAATTAGCAGGTATTCCGCGTTTTACGTACGGCGGATACACGCGTATTCGCGCGAGCACGAGCGCGAGAGTGCGCGCGCGCGCGCGCGTGATCTCGCGTTGGGGATAAGATCAATCGGCCGTGTGCCGCACCGTGTCCACCGCGCGAGACAACCGCGACGCGAAAGCCCAATCGTTATCAAGCGGCATATAACACGAATCTCGCATTAGACGAGCCGAGTGGAAACGGAAACCCGTCTACACGTAGTATCCTCGTCTTCCTCGAGGTCCCTACCATGCCGACTCTCCGTCACCAGGAATTCGAAGCGATACGCTCCGTCTCGTGACCTCCCCGCGGAACTTTGGGGACGACTTCTCGAAAAGAATCTCGCGGCGCCTATAACTTGCGGCTAACTGACGTTAAAGACGATTTAAAGACATTAATCTGATTTATTTAGCAATATTAACAATATTAAAAACAAGTCAACAACAATTAGTGACGAAAGTAAATTTGTGTCTCGTGACTTTTATTGAAAATCGCATTATTAAGCTTTTTTACATACAATCGACGAACGCTTGAGATATTTTTGGTTTAACATAAATAATTGCTGTATACAGATTTATTTATATGAGTCAAAGGTGAAAATAATAATTACTAAATAACGACTTTTTAATAATTTATATTAAAATGACAAATATATCAGCTTGTTTATTACATTGAAAACTATTGTTATCGTCTTCTTTATACACGATAAAATATGTAAAAATTCTCGCGAAAAGAAAATTTCTTCGATCAAGTATTTCGCTCTCTTCGAAAATGATGTTGATAATAAAATTATCGAGTACATGTCCAGCTTCGGTCTCGATTTGATTTTTACGGTTGTACGGCGTGTCGTAGCGATGACGATGATCGCGACGACATCAAGTGATGACGACTGTACGACCCGGCCAACGGCGGCACCGTCGAGACAGCCGATCGGGCACAACAATGTCCGCGCGGCGCGTGCTCATAAAAATAGCATTTTCGCGGTTTCTCCCTCCTTACGGCTATACTTAGCCCCGGGCACCGGTGTCCCTCGGCGTAGTAAACAAATTTCAGGAGGGTCGGTCCTCGTGTAACGAGAAGCGCCGCGCCGTCCGTATATTCCTCACTCACTCGCCCGTCTATTTTTTTTCTTTTTCAGCGCGTGTCTTAAATATTTTTAGAGATAGCGTATTGTGAATTTTTGCCGTGTTGGTTCGAGAAAATATTCCACATATAATTATGTCGTAACGTACGCGAAGCGCGATAGCGCTGCGCTGTCCCGAATTCGCTATTCATCCTTTTAACATTGAAAGTCGAATTAAGAGTAATTTGGTGAGATTAATTTCAATGTAAATCCGCATGTAAATTGTACTTCAAACAATAATGTACTTTAATATATTTTTTTAGAAATTTTGAAATTGGGAGATAATCTAGAAATGAACGATTGAAAGTAAAAAGATGTTAATGAGTCAAATTTCGAGATTATAGAGAAACAAAATTTCAGTTAATTTTGAGTGGAGTTTAATAGTTATTTGGAGCTTAACAGCTATAGCTTCTCTCTCTCTCTTTCTCTCCCCTCCCCCCCCTCTCTCTCTCATTTTTCCCTTTATATTTCCTCCGTTACACTTTTAGATCAGTCACTCCCATCTAGACGCTTGTATTTCTGTGTTTCTTCGCTCTATGCAGATGGCTTGCCGTGTCACCTTTATTATGCCCAGGGATTAGTTATTTAAGCTATTTTACTGCTAGCGAGAACGAACGGTGCATAAGCATTTGAAATATAAAGCACGCGAAAGCGATCGATTCTTTTCGTATCGCATTTCCAGAATTGGAGCGTTGATTAATGAATGAATATCGAAAATGTGGTAACCCATTAGAGATGAAAACCGAAAACCGAGCTTCGCTGTATTGAGATAATATAATGATATTTTGTGACGTATAAATGATGCTTACTTAAGAGATATTTTCTTGTAGCAAGAAAATATCTAAGAATTTAACACAAATTATAATATAAAAATAGCTACATACCTTCGATAGATTTATTTTAGTGATTATTTAATCGATAAATATTTACTACGTTTACGCGAGCGTTACTTCTGTAGTAACTTACGATAATTCACTCGTTTACGCGGAGTAAATAATCGTAAGTTACTACAAAATTCCGTTTACGCGAAGGAATTATCGTAAATTACTACAGAAGTAACGCTCGCGTACACGTAGTAATTATCACATGTCTCAGTGGTCGAATTGGTAAAGACGCCCGTCTCGGAATGTAGGGAAGATCAAATTCAAACCCTCGCTGCGATGATATTTTTCGCAATAAATTCGTTACAGTGATTTAATAAGAATGCTTATTAGCATTAAAATTTAAATTGATTATCGATTTAAATACGTGGATTTACTGTTCCAACAAAGAGCGGTGTTTTGAAGATCGATAAAAAACTGACAGTTTATTGAGTTTAGAAAAAGTATACAAAATTCACACAACATTATTATTATACACGGGTAAAATTTTATATTGTGTGATTTATAATACAATTTTAAATTACATTTTACTATTTTTTATATTATCGATGGACCATCATGACTTTGTAGAATAAATTATAGTACAAGATAGTAAAATTTAAAACTAACACTTATCTAACATGTTTTATCATTTGCCATAGTAAAAATTTGTATAATGAGAGAAAAATTCAAATTTTTTTCTGATTAAAATAATCAGATAATCCGTCTGAAAATTAGCAGACGAATATTACCGATCTTTTTCGAACAGCTAGGTTAGCACCCGATAAATCCGCTCTCTCAGCCGGTCACCCATCTAACTATATAGTAACCGCCGCGCTCGACGTTGCTTAACTTCGATGATCGAACACGCTAGCAGCAGATCCTCTGACTCTGATGCTTCTTTCTTTCTTATACTTGTATACAACACATCTTTATAGGGTTCAAAAATTTTGAAATTATTTACTAACTATCAAATATTTAAAATAATGCCACAACAATACAGTGATATACAATGAATATTAATCTTATCGAGCATGAACGATTTTGTCGAATAATTAAATGCGGCAGTCAAAGGCGTAATATTATACGCCATTTGATTTTTAATCGTTTTTAACTTTGAGAGAGAGAGAGAGAGAGAGAGATTTAATTCATTAAATAAATATAGTATAATAAAGTTAATGAGAATAATGAGAACGCCTAAAGGCACTACCTGATGGATACAAGGTGAAGATTTTATTTAATGAACCAAATTAAAGTTAAAAACGATTAAAAATCAAATGGCTTGGAGCTTGGATATATGTGTATTATAGCTTTGACTGCCGCGTTTAATTATTCGACAAAATCGTTCATGCTCGACAAGATCTTGCAAACTATGCTTATCGCTTTCTCTTTTCCCTCGAGTTTTTAACAATAAGTTACCGAATTTGAAAGGTTTACATGACTTCGATGTAATTTTTACTATGGCAACACTGCTTTTTACCATATAAATAATAAATAAACTTTTGCTCAAACTATATTCTAAAGTGGAAAGAGTTAATTTTTACTATGGTGTACAGTAAAAATTTATTCGGTATATATTTTTTACTTTTCTTTGCAATACTAACTTTTATTCAACAAGTTTTTGCTGTGTAATATAAAAATTTGTACTATGAGAAAATGTAAAAATTGCGTTGCTATATTGTTTTTAAAACAATGACTATAGCATTTAAACTTATAACTCCTTGATGGTCCGTGGTTAGTATGACATCACAGTAATATTTAATATAAAATTTTCTCCGTGTATAGGCTACCAAGATCCAGTCAAGATTGTAAATGTGGTGTTTTTCCCTTTAATTGATTGTACATCATATCGGTTCCTTTTCACTTATTATTATTGATTATTTTAACTTCTGTTATTTTCTCGAGGTGAATTCCCTATAGTGAGCCTTACAGGAAACGTATGTTTGTTATTTACATTGAGACACACGCGCGCATGCATTATTACACCTATGCTTGCGCTCGTTATTGGACTATTTAACCCTTCTGTTCCCGACGGGGTAATTGCGTCCCGTGAATAATTGGTGGCAAACGATACACGTGAATTTGGTATTGATCATGTTATGTTAACATCTCACGTTAACTAACTGACTACCAGACAAGTAAAAAATATATCCAATTTTGTCAACTTTTATCTTAATATTACCTCGTTCATCATATATTTTATAATTAAATATTAAAATCAAATTGTAGTAAAATTTAGTTGTGAATATAATTGAATAAAGAAAGAATATGATTTTGTTATTTACTAAATTTGTATAATACTAAATTTACAGTTTGATAATTTTTTATGTTACATATGTATATAATTACAATAGAAAATTAAAATACAACTTAACATAAAAATTCGTTTATTTAACTATTACTAGATATTAAATAAAATGAATTAAATTTTAAGAAGAAATTAAGATACATTTGTTGATAAAATTTTGATGAAAACATATTAAAAAATAATATTTATGAGATAAACAAATAAAAAAAAGCAAAATTATATATACGAATTTTATATTAAGATAATTACTTATATTAAATTGAAAAATTATAAAAAGGAAGAAAAAATAATAAAAGATGCGCGTTTTTACAGAAATGATCCATCTAACAAAGAATTAGTTAGAAAGATCTATCGATTCAGTCATGTTCAGGTTCGAAATCTTTTGATTGTTTCAGATTGCGCTGTAGTCCTCTGAACGCTATTTGGATAGCGTCTATAGGCAGCGAGGACGCGGAGAAGGAAACGGAGGCGTGAAGCGTGCGAGCGGAAGATGCCGTGCGTCGCAGCCGGTCAACGTCGATGCGCCGAGCATCATCGGGACGCGAATCGCGGCACCGACTGTTCACGGGGTGCGCGATGATGGCGGAATGCCCGTGGACAGGGTGCGCATTATCGTCCGGTCCGTCGATCGAGTATACGGTGGAGTCGATCGCCCATCGCGGCGGCAACAGGGGCAGCAGCAGCAGCACGTGTCTAGGACGCGCGACGGGATAATAAATGCCAGAACGGCACGACGCCGGCACGAGCCGAGGTGGATCAAACGTGGGGACGCGAAACACAATCGTCGAATGCGGGCAGGTGCTCGAGCAGGACTGCTGGATCGCGTGGTTGCGTGTAAATCGCGAGGAAGACGAAGGGGAGGAGGAGGAAGAGGAAGAAGAGAAGACAAAGAGCGACAACAAGGTTCACCGTCGCGAGCGGATCGCGGACAGCCGGATTGAACGCGGATTCTCATCGCACGGCAGGGGGTAGCGGGAGCCACCACGGGGGCGGGGGTGGGCTTGCCCCTGCTTCTTCTCGTTGTTGCTCTTCTCGACGATCTCACGCACGCGACGACGGCCGCGCCGGTGGTACTCGAATCGTTGAATAGCGCCCACCCAGCCGACGTTACTACGCCCGTTTACCTGCCGTCGCGATCGTACGATTATCCGTTCGCGCCGCGCCCGTTCCGGAGGGCGATTAAGCGCGCGTCCAGCCCTAACGACGTCGGTGCCGAAGGTCACGCGAATCAGGGAACTCTGGATCATCTTACATTGGCGACGCGCCTTTCACCTTCGTCCGCGCCGCCCTTGACGTCACCCCTGTCATTAACGTCGCCGTTATTGTTGACACCGCCGCTGTCGTCGTCGTCGTCGCCTCCGACGTTATCGAGTCCGTCGCCGTCTTTAACGCCGTTGAATACCGTCGTCGTCGTCAGACATCGAGATATTTCCGTTCTGACGACGCCGAGTCATGACAACGAGAACGAAGGGATCGCAGCGCGACGAGGAAGAGCGAAGCGAGCATCGATAAGCAATAGATCGAAGCTGAAAGATCAACCCTCCCCGAACTTCATCGACCCTTGGTCGCTGGAGGCATGGCGACGTGTTAACGAACACCCTCCGCAATCTCGCAAAGTGGAACCCGTCCTGTCAATCGATGAAGGGATTCGCCCTGCAGTCCAGACTTTCACTCCGCTGTTAGAACCTGTCTTCAAGTTTGGGGAATCGATATTGCGTCCGGAGAGCTCCCTGCGAGATATCCTACTTCACGAAAGTGCTTCGAAGACAACGGCGACGACGACGACGGCGGTGGTGGCGACGGCGGGAACGATCGCGCGGAACATCGCGTACCTCGGTGTGACTCAACGAGCCGGAAGCATCGTGCCCGAGAAAAATGATGTCGGCAGAGTGACCGAAGACCGAGTGAGGGGTGATAAGAGCGGTAAGAAGTTGGTGCTCGTGGGAAACGAGAATAATGGTGCGGTCGTAGGTGGTGGTGGTAGTAGTGTCATCGAGTGGACCACGACAACAGTCGCCGGGCCGATGTCATCGTCGCGGTCGGCGTTCTCCGGAGACGATGTGCAGGTGGCCGAGCGTGTAAGGGTGCGCGCGAGTTCCGAGCGAAGCTCATCGAAGGGCGAGGAAGACGACGAGGAGCAGATTAAGGTCACCATCGCGCGCGACAACGAAGATTCGTTTACATCGTCGACGTCGACGACGACGACGACGACGCAGCATCCACCACTGACTCAAGACACCTCTATGGAAGCACGTAAGTGTTGAATGAATTAGATAAACGTCACATTTAATATTGAAAGGATATATGGCACGTAAAACTAACTTTTCGAAAAATTAAAAAGAAAATTGCGTCTTGTACAGAGAAATACAATAGAGTTTTTTTCCATAAAAAATGAGATATATTATCTACTTTATTTAAAATCTTGTACAATTGTACCTAGAAATTTTCAATATATAGAATAAAATATACGCGTTATAGAACCATATATCCTTTGAACATGAGTGGGCTATTTGTACTTGAAACATTTATAAAATCTCTTTAGACAATTTTATAAATTGAATCAAATTCCATTAATTAAATCGCAACATTTTTATATATTTACTGAACATTAAAATTATATACTGATAATGAAAGATATTAGAAACTTAAAATATCTGCTAGATATTATAATATATACATTTGAAGAAATGCTTTTCTAATTGTTTCAAGTTATATTACAATCGCAAATTTGTTTAATCGCGATACGTAAACTTTCGTCAGCAACAAATTTTGTAAAATATCACCCCCGTTTGTTTTCAAATTAAAAAAACAAGAAACATCTTTCGAGATGTCTTTTGAAAGTCGCCATTCTATGCAAAGCAACAAGGAGATCTTTCATTCTGATCCTTTAAATGCGTCTGAATGAGACTCGCGCGCACATCTTTTCGCTGGTTTACCGCCTCGCTAAAATCCCTCTGGATCACCGGTTCGCATAGCGCCATGCTCGTTTTGCCATGCTCGAGCTCGTGTTTACAGGAACCGCAGGATCTTCGGTCAGAGTTATTTTTAACTATTCCAACAGTGCGCGCGGGCCACCTTCCCCATTCCGGTCCTCCTTTGCGCTCCTTTTTTTGTTTTGTATCTTCTCGTGTGCATCACCTCACGCTACCTTTCGTTTACGACGACCAGAACAGAAATCGGAGCACCGTTCACGTCCATATTTTCGGCCGGACTGAAAGAAAGGAGGCAACTTCTTCGAATTTACTAATCTCCTTTTCTCCCTTTTTTTACAAATAAACTTTTTTTTTGTTTTTTTATCGTGCTCTTTATCGTGAAGTGAAAATACTTTCTCTTGCGCGCGTAGAGAGTGATAAATTTTCAGATGAGACACTTTATCCATTATATTTAATTAAATCTTTGATTATGAAACAATAACCAATAATGATTATATTTCCTAAATCTTTTATTGTTAATACAATTTTCATCGATATTGATATCAAAACCGGATATTTTCGTATATCAGTTAAGTAATAAATACAATATGTTCGATGTAAAGAGTGAAAAAACTTTCCCAGACTTAATCTGTTTTGTGCATAAACACGATAAATTTATCATGCGTCATCACAGGTTAGATTAAGACTAAGATAAATGTGACGTAAAGATTAGTGTGCCAATGAAAAAGGCAGAGAGAGAGAGAGAGAGAGAGAGAGAGAGAGAGAGAGAGAGAGAGAGAGAGAGAGAGAGAGAGAGAGAGAGAGAGAGAGAGAGAGAGAGAGAGAGAGAGAGAGAGAGAGAGAGAGAGAGAGAGAGAGAGAGAGAGTCGACGCAGACCGCACAGTTCGCGTGTTTTATCTCATGTTTTTGATTACGTCTGGCTACGTACACGAGTCGTGACTCCGCGTACAAATCAATCGATTAGTTCCTTCGCGCACTGGCCGAACGTGTACCTCTTCAATTTCCCAGTCTTTACTCCTTTTATATCCTGTCACGCCTGTCGCCCTGCCCGTCCACGTGCGAATTATACAGCGACTATAACGCCGGGCAACTAAAACGATGGAAACGACAATTGAATCCTCGTCACCGACGACGATCACGCTTGACTTTCGATTCACGTACGAGAGGCAAAGAACGAAGCTCGGGTAGCTCATCGTTAAAATTTAAGACCGATGTTTCCTTTACAAATTAACTGCAAAGAGATATTTTATTATCTATTAATGAAACTTTTGCTATAACATTTTAATTCACGATTTATATGTCATAATTTTAATAAGGAATAAAGCGTTGTTTACTACGAGCTCTTCGTTATATTTTGTAGTCTGTAATACATATTGTATAGTCAAGTTAATAGTTACAAAAGTCTAGATTGTAGTAAATGGCAAGATAAGGTATATCAGTTGCAATTTATTTATATCTACGAATATATGGAATATATACCGTCACGTTAATTTAATAATCCGTCTCTCAAAAAGACTTTCTGATGTTTGTCAACGAATTTTTACTTTTACGCCGGCCGATCCCCGCGTTGAAATGCACGCTGTTCGTACATTTGTATCATTACTTAACGCGTTTATTTCCGTGCTCCTGCAAGAGAGCGCAGAGTCGTCCTTCTCTTTTACGATCTAATTCGTGATCTGGACAGTTCCCAACGATGAGTTCTCGTGACTGCGCGATGCCCAGTATACCCGGTATAAGAGGAATGACTAAATGGTCTGAGTAACCGGTCAGGCATCCCAAAACTCGCGATTTATTTTCGTATCTCTAGAAAAGAACTGACGCACCGGTGCATGGTGGAGAGAAAGTACTGTTCTCGTATGAATTCAAAGAAATACCCCGGTAAACTAACGCGTATTCTTTACGAAAAAACCCACCGGACAAATTTTAATTTTTAGCAATTACCACATTCTCTTTCCGTACATTATAATGTTGGAATTAGTGGTAATTAACGTGTCCTTCAGATTTAGTGAGAATCATCAAGTAGGTATCTCTTTACTTTAATTAGTAACTTTTTTATATGAATTTGCACCCCACACATAGTTCTTAGAGAAAATAAAAATTTTGCGATTTAATCACATATTAAAAAAAGAATCTTCTGAATTGAAAGATTAGAGAATCGTACTTTTACGCTGAACGATCGAGCGATCGACTTGGGCAATTTCCATCGGTCCTTTTGGTTGGCTATGTCGCGCTCATGTTACGACGTATATCTCCGGGATTCGAGGCCGATACGACGCGTTAAGGGTGGTGGCAACGGCAGCCGGTAGGTTACCGCAGAACAGGGCAAAAGGGGGCCCTGCGGGCGAAGAGCGAAAGGGCTTCGTCGCTATGGAAACCCTGGCTCTTCGACTACTGTGGGGTGCCTCAAGTTTTTTATGGCCCGAACGATCGTAGGGTCGAGACTCTAAAAATCGTTACACAGACCTAGATACTCGCCACCTCGCCCCTCCCGAGACGGCGGCGTCCCTGTATAACACTCGCCACCCTTCCGGTCACGGACCTTACGCAACAGCGTTTCCGCACTGCGTTGTTTCGCTAATTACTATCGAACAATTTTTTACGGGCCGCAGATATTAGTTTTAAATATTCGGCACTGAGGACGTTTATATCTCGTTTATATTCGCTCTGTTGCAACTGATTTAACTGGAGAGGTACATCTAAGAATTATTCATTCCTAGTGAGAATTACATGCGATTATTTTTTGCAACAGTAAGTAACTCCTTATCTTACTACACTTCAACACTTCGATAAAATATGTACATATTGCATATTTTATTTAGTTCTGTGAATATATCGAGCCTTGATTATTCTTGCTACAGAAAGAGACTTAAGAATATCTTATAATATTTTCTAATTATATACGCACTCGAACAATAAATTTACAATAAGTGTGACGAAGTAGACTATAAATATTTCGTAACTTATAAATCATCTTCAGAAATATTGGAATATTATTGCGAATTGTTTTTAATAATCGAATATGTGACGTAAAAAGCTTCTAGCTTTTTAAAATTAATTTTTTAGTTTCTTCGAAAAATCTTCGATGTAAAATTTACAATAATTTTCATAAAGTTTTTAGGTATATATTCTTCCATAATTATATCCTCCATTAAAATGGCGAGCACAGCAACAAAATTCGAATCATAAATTATCCTTATATAATACATAAAACTCGAAAATTAACTTATTTTCTATAATTAAATTCTGAAATCAATTTCTTGTTTTTTAACCAAATGTTGATTAGTAAATTTCTTTTTGAGTCATCCTCTTTTACACGCTCTACTCTTCGTGCACGTAGAGGACGTTCGCAGACCGACAGAGCTCGCGATACGTCGGTCGTATTTGCGCGCGGCGATGGGCAGAAAGGGCAGGAGGAAACGATGTAAAGCCCCTGGTGCTCTTGGCACCCTCCATGACGGCTCCTAGCGAAGGGAGTGGCGCAACGAGGGGGTGATAGCGAAATACGAGCGAACGAGCGAGCGAGCGAACTCACTTCGAACTATAAAGTATTGACTCGCCCCGTTGTATGGAGAGCACTGTAAGCACCGTGTCTATAATGTTGGCAGACGGCTCTCGGGACTTCGTTTTCATCCGGAAGGAATAACGCGACTTCCGGGAGCGAGGAAGTAAATTTCAACCGTGCAACCATCCGCGGAGCTTCACGCGAGAAAATTGAATCCGTAAAATACCGCTTACGAAAGATCACGCGCCGATTTTAACTCTTTTGACAACCTCAGTTCCATCATTCCCAAATTTAAAAAAAATTGCTTTTTTACTACAACTTGTAACAATTTTGTATTTTTGTTATTTTTAATTAATTATTTTTTTTTTTTATCTAACGCGGTCTCCTACTAATTGTTTAATGCAAAAATCGCGATATGAGAATAGAAGATTCTCGAATAAATATACTAGGAATAGACACGGAAGGAGCCAATTATGATTGTTCTGATTTTTCCCTTGCGAAGGGGATTCGATTGTTACACCTTCCGCAACAATGCGAACACCGGAAAATTAAGTATTCGGATATTGACAGCTTCTCTGTGTGCGCGGCAATTACACGCGGCGGTAGTTTTGAGAGAACACAGAGACGCGAACGACCGACAGACTAAACAAAAATAACCGATCGCGGCGTGTTCGTTGCATAGGTATATGCACGTGTAAAGGACGTTTGGGTGTGCGTGCAATATCAGGCGATGAAGTAGCGGAAGTATATGGCGCGTTGTAAACAACTGTGTGTGTGTTGGAGAGACCTAACCGGGTTTATCGGGCTATCCATATTTATCGTCGATATTTTTACTACAATATTAATACTATCCTCGACCGTATAGTTAAAGTATCGAGGAACTGTCAATATGCTGCAGGAAGCAGTTTCGAGAATGTTTATCGAAGAGATATTTTTCATCCTGTCGATTAACGCAAGATGTTAGCGTGTCAGCAATGATTCTGGTTGTTGCTCAAATCCGAATGAATCAACTTTTTCTCGAGCAAATCGCTTTGTAAGCAATCTAATGATATTCGCATTCGTGCTTCATTTATCGCTAAATACGGCTGCGTATGATTTTTAGAACCCGACAATATTTAACAATACGAGTAATTATATGTATGTAGCTGAGAAAATCAGCTTTTTAAGATAACATAGTTATTTTGTATGCATATTTTTCAATTTGGTTTATTATAATTGACATGATTTATCTTTTAATGTACTTCCTACGAGTAACATTTCGCTCGAGTATTGAATTTTTATACGTCTGTATTACTAAACGAATTCTCTCTATTTTTTCATGTCTATGTGATACGCCTCAGTATTTTGCTCAAAGTTGCGCTTTATTCATGTAGAATCAATTTCAAATTGTGCTCCGCAAAAATGAGGAGTACCTGTCACATTAATTCCGCGACATGTTCTCTCAAGCAGAAGTGACATTTTCGTGGCATCGATTTGCACATTCGTAATTATATCACCGAGTAAATATTCCAATGCACATCAAAATTAACCAGGTAAAATGTATGATTTTTAATGTAATATGATTTTTTTATGTAATATACCGAATATGAGAAGCTAATGTACAATATTTTTTTAGATCAGATTATTTTTGCATTATCGTTCTAACATTATGTACATTTCTAAAAGAAACTATATTTAATTTATGAACAATTGTTGATACGAAGAAGTCAATATGTTTTTATCCCGTTTTATCCATTTCGCTGAATCTATATTTTCAAAAATATATCGCGATGATATATGTAGAGCATATAAGTGTGTGAATAAATTACACACATTTTATTGCGATTAATGACTTATTCATTGAAGAGCTAAATCTGTACTGGAAATCTACTGGAAACATCTTACTTTGAGACTATATTTTATTAAGATTGATTATATACTCGATCAATGCTGAAGCAGGGAAGAACTTTGTCGTAAATTTCTGAGGGGGAATTCACAGCCGGCATTGTGCTTTGGTGTACAAAAATTCAACAGTGGACTAAAAGAAGTAAGCAGTGGACTATAATATTTGACGGCATTGTCGTTAATGGTTGGTAATAATAATGTCAGTGGCAATAATAATGACTATTGGTGGCAGTACATTGAGAAAAAAAAGTTGTTAACTTGACTAAAATCACCTCATGTTAGATTTAATAGATCGTATTTAATTTAAATACATAAATATTTCAATTAAAAAAATAATAATCAATTGAAAATATAACAACTTTTTTTCTCAGTGTAGCAATGCAGGATGGCACTGCATAGCATTGCTAAAGGCAGTGTCCGAATTTTATTCGGCATTGGCTCGGCAGTACGGCAGTGGGGTACAAAATTTTCGGTTGTGAATTCCCCCTTATACTGAAGAGTAATCTTTTTCATATCGCGTGCATTCTATATCATCGACACGATTCGTTCTTTCGAGAGGCGTGCAACCGGTTGACATTGACACGTGTCAAATCAATGTTAGGAGAACAAGACATGATCTGTCAGCGCTGATATGGAAGAAACAATAGCTCGACGATGAAACGCGAGGAAAGGGAAGCGCGTGTACGCTGCTCTCGTTTGCAACTCTGACGAATGTCAGGGCGCTGTTCATATGCGTCATACTGACGCATTGGTTCCCAAACTGGGGATACATATGTCCTCTGAAATGAAAAATAGAAAGAAAATTAAATGGGACAAAAGTGGCAGAATGTCCAATTAATATAGAAAATATATGCAAAAATTAAGGGAAATGTACTTTTCCTGTTTATATATAATTTTGATTCTTTTATACGATTTGCGTGTAAAGGTGATGAGATTAATCATAATTTTTCCTTTATATTATATATTATAAAATAATTAAATAGAAAAATTATATTAAATTTCTTAAAACTGATAGAAAAACAAATAAAAATATAAAAATTAGAAATATCAGAAATAAATATGCAAATATCATTTTATTGGTCGACACGTTTACAGTTGAATTCTATTGAATTCTGCATATAAATTTGTGTTATATATAACGTATACATGATTGATGGGAGATGAATAAATGCGTCAAGGTTTTCACGATATTGAAATTGAACGGACTACTGGAAAGTTTGGGAATCCCTGCCCCGGAATGCTGCCCAATGTTACGCATCGGTCAAACGCGCGTCGTGACAGATACAAAAATAAACTATAATTACCGTGAAAAATCAAAGTATTAAAAGATTATATTTATCTTGCGTTTATTCGGTATAAGCTTTTAAATGGGCTAGGTTATCAATTTGTTTGTTCCTGTATTCCACGATGTATTTTATAAACTACATTTCTCGTTTCTTAATCATATTACCCTATTGAAATATAGCCCTCTTATACATGAATATATATATATATATATATATATATATATATATATTCATTACAATTACTCCAAAGAAAAAGAAACGTCAAATTGACAACATAAAATTAATTATAAGATTATAACATAGTATGTCAGAATTTTTAGACATGTGGGATATAGCTATACATCTCATTTTTGATTTATTGATCATAGGAAACATTCTATACACGTGTCTGCTTAAATGTCGCGCATAAATCACGAGCATCTTATGTTATATCCTGGGATTAAATAAAGTGCGGCGTGATAAAATGTGTATAGAATTGGCTTGAGAAATGTTTTGTTATGTGTCAGAGAAGGATACGCGAGTGTGAAAGTGAGCACGGCGAGCGTGGCGAAATAGCTGGCTGTCCGTCCACGCACGTCTAGTCCTCGTCTGCTCGGCCAAGGTCCTTGAACGAAGGTCTGTTCTAAAAAAGCTGCACAATTGGATAACCAATCAGCCAGACAGTATCGTATATCAAAGAGCATGACGAAACGGAATTTACAGACTGTTTATTGTTCCGTTGTGTTGCGATGATTGCGATGATTACGTTATACGTATATATAGAATGCTCCGTTAAAATCTATTCATTCTCTCTTTGTCGCGCGGAAATTATTCGAATGAGAAACAATTCTAAAACGCGTTAACACGGAAAAAAAATTGATTTTAAATGTAGAATTGTGCGTGGCGTAATTTGTAACGTCAAAGAGGAGATCAATTTTGAAATTGATAATTTTGTTGAAAATTATAAAGTATAAAATAAAAGATTATTTGTACATATAGAATAATTCTGTGCAAATGAATAATTTTTATATAGGCTTGAGACGAAACTTATTGACGCAAACCTATTAATATGCGAGAATGGAAGATGAGTTTACGTGCCGTGCGTGGCGATGTAACTCGTTAAAATCGTGGCGACTGACGCAATATGCGTATGCGTATAGTAGACCTTGAGCCACTATTACACCGGCTGTTTATGTCGTTATGCAATCGAGACGGCTTAGTCTGCGCATACGGAGTTTAACGTAGTAAATAATGCTTTCCACCCGTTACCCCCCACGCTCGTAAATTCGCTTCGGCATTTAAACGTCGGTCTAGCATTTAAACTCCTTACATTTGCTAGTTGCACTTTCATGGAATTCTTGTGCAAGATGCGGTAATTAATGATGCGTGTAATGGAGAAGTCATGCTCCGTCTCGTAACATTGCAGTCTTGGTTTCATTAACTCGTGAATGACGATGCCAATTACATTCGTTCACGTTAAAATAGTAATTCTATTAAATACGATTTAAATTGAAATAGTAAATGCATTAAATGTGATTTACATTGAAATTGCGAAACCAGTTATATATTTACTGAAATGCAACATGTATTGACATATACAGATTGATAAAAGTGAAATACTATTAGTGATTTTAATGTAACCCACACTTAAATACTCACACATATGAAATGCTTTTAAATATTTTGAAAAACTAAAATATTGATAAAAATAATCGAAATTATGCTGTATATCTATGTATGTGCATAACCTTTCATATAATTATAATGCAACAATCATTAATTACAGTGAATGAAATGCCATTGTATCGTTTGTACAATTAATGTTTAAAGTAAAATTTGGGTATACAGATAAAAATTAAGTGAGGTAATTATTTTCTAATTTCAGCGGTAAAATAAAAATGTTAAATATAAGTTTCAGAATATTTTATATAAGGAACATTAGCTGCCTCTTATAGAGACTTAACGATTTTTCCAAGAGAAATTCGCGTAATTACTGTAGGAAGGGAATGCAAGAAGGCTCTCGCGCGGAATCGCACGGGATAGAGCCTCATTCTCCGCGACGTCGTCTTCGAGATGCACGCCATCGTGCATCGCGCCGCACCGGCGGTCGGTAGACGTTCATGGCTGGTAGTCTGTAGTCGATAGTCGGTAGGTAGGGAACTTGGTGGTCGTGGATGCTGATGAGATCCGGGACCAGTCCTAGGGAGCCCTGCGAGATCGCTAATTTCGATCCAATTCACGCTCGAGTGACCACGCTCGTTTTTCCGATCTCTTATCTTCGTTGATTTATCGCGTTCGACCGCTCGGTATGCGATCGGCGTTTCTCTCTTCCTTCCTCCTTTTTTTTCTTTTCCTTTTCGCCTTCCACCTTCGTGCACAGCCTCCGAGAGTCGTCGTCGGAGACGACGACGACTTCGGTTTCGCTCCTCGAAACGATGACGCGCGCGCGCGTGTGCGCGGGAACAGGAATCGCCGGGGCGCGCCTCGTATTTACATTCCGCGGCCGTACTTTCAGTTTTTCCTTTTGCAATCGCGCGACGCTCCCGCGTGCCTCGCCGCGATTTGTCAGCGGGGAATTGCATCGTGTTGACTTAACATAGAGTACTCCAAAGGTTTAAGCATGAAGACGCACTCGAGGGAGTAGTACATCCTGTTTCTTATTTTTTTAACGTTACTTCATGAGACTGTAAAGGTTCTTAAGAGAAAACAGATATATCAATTAGAGAAATATTTCTTCTCTTAGGTATATTTGATCAACTATTACATCTCACACAAGTTATCTCCAGAAATGATTATCTCCAGAAATGAGTTTCGTTCATTGTAAAAGATCAAAAATAAATTTGCAGAGAGATTTGCCTCCGAAAGAAGAAATTACTTACCGTGTTATCAATTGTATTTAATAGTCTACTCGGTAGGACTTTACGGCGCGTTTCCTCGGTATCGGTGATATTCATCGCCGACAACAGAAACGCGACTGTCTCGCGAACATCCCGTGCAAGACTACTTGACGTTTAATGCGAATGTCTATCCGCCGGCCAAGGACGCACTTGTCGACGGCGCAACGCGTAACACCTAGTGCGATAGAGTTACGCGCCGCTAATGTGTGTCACGCGTACATCGATTGCGTCACGTCAGCCTCGCTCGGAGCCGACTCGTCTTCGTCGTTGTCGTCGTCGTCGTCGTCGTCGTCGTCGTCGGCGGCGGCGGCGGCGGCGCATCGCGGCAGCGATCCAGACCAGAGGTAATCGGTGTCAAGTGCCAAAGGAACGGAACAGTCCCGGAAATTGCGATTAATCGCACGGTCATTGTGGCGTACAGATGTTCGACGCTCCGACGCGATAAATCAATCTTCGTCTTTTATCCGCGAAAATTGTACGTAATATATCTCTGGACAAGCGGACATGGTTACGCTCGCTCAATTAAATTGTACTGTTGTCGTATAGTAGCGTTATATTTTTTTATTATGTTTTTTTTTTAAGTGCAGCCTTTTGCGTATAATACAATACGAAGAACTTTATGAATTTATTTTCATACTGAATAGTTTGTTCAATGGAAGAATGCCTATATACTCTATTATCTTTTATTCATTTAATTAAATCTGTACTTTTGAAGAGGTTTGGTCTTTGTTATTACTATTGTTTTTACTATATTTTTATACCTATGACGTGTAAAAAAATCTGGCTTTTTAAAAAATACCGATTTAAAAGTGCATCTAATTTATTTAAAAAAGCTCAAATTATCTCTGAGGAATAAAATTGTTTTTGAAAAATTCTCAGTGATAATATACAGAAGACATATTTCCAGGAAAAATGTTATCGTCCGTCTAGACTCTAGACCTTTTTTTCTGCGACGTTATCGCAGGACGTGATATATCGTTTCCCGCGTGGAGAACACTAAAAAAAACATGAATCTATAACAATTCATTCGCATGCAGCCTTGCATTCGCATTAACAAGTACGTCATGTCGACATACAGTAATATACGTGTTGCGTCGCGTTGAAATCTCTAAAATTTTATCTCGATAGAAAAGAGCGTATACACATCCTTTAAGTAAATATTTGCTGTTGCTAATAGCAAAACCGATCCATGGTGCTTTCATCCGCGAAAGATAAGTTAGGATGCACACGTGCGCCGAACGCGCAGCAAGCGCGTATAGTTTAAACCGGACTAGTCTCTCGCCTAGACACTCGACAGACTCCGCGCACTTTGCACAATAGTAGGAAGCGCTAAAAATAATCCACCCCGGCTCCACACCGCGTTCTGGCCTTGGCCAGCTTCGGTCCTCGCAACCTGACCGGCACTCTTCACGAGCCTTCTCCTCCTTCTTTTCCCCTCGCGCACGCTCCACCTATACGCATTCCCGCACGTGGACAGCCGCTGCGTGGGCGCGGATCTTGTTTTTTTCTTCTTTAGAGTCTTCCTCGCCGCGGCGGATTGATTAAAAGTTTGCTCTTTTCTTTCACCGCCTCGCCCGCCCTCGCCACGGTCTTCGCTTAACCCTTTACTCGGTAGAGATAGAACGGAAACTGAAACAAATTCGGCTTTAACTCTGTCCTGCGCCGCGTTAAAAGATGCTTCTAGGATGATTAAAAATATAGCGAATGTGTTGCTGTTACGTCGGGCTTTAAATTGTTTCGTGCGTTAGGTATAAATAAATGTCTATATATTTTCCATATGGTTGAGGAATTTAATGGAATATAATTATGGAATGTTATGTATTAACGGAAGCTCATTAAAGCTTACAACGTTAGCAGTCGGCTATGAAATACAAGAAATATGTAAACATAGATCTGAATTTAAACAGTAATCAAAAAGATGGAATTTTTTCACAATTGTTAGAAATAAAAAATAGAGATAAATTGTATAAGACAGATTACCGACTTACTAATTAATATATTATTTTAAATTTGTTTCTGCGTTATTGCCGCAGAAACTACATTTCGTAAAATTAATCAGAATTTACGAAACTTGCGAGAGCTTCACCGAGAACAATCGAAATTTCGGTAAAATCATACTGAACGAAGGATATACCGAGAATATTACCGTTAAGGACGTTCCGTAGTATTAAGCCAACTTCGACGACCGTAGATCGTCGTTGAAGAGCGATCATTAAAGATGTTTTAACGAGCAGCCGCACAGACGGGACAATAGCGGCAGGAATCACGAGGGTCGCCACATCTCTCTCTTCTCTCCCCCTTGGCCCTTCCCCGTCCTTAGATCTCTATTGGATGCATGCGAGCGTCTGTCCCGACTCCCGACTCTCGACTCTCCGTCTGCGTGTGCTCTCGCTCGGTGCATTCGTCGCAGACTCTGGGAGGGAGACATTAAACCCTTTGCCGCGTGATTTAGTTGACAAAGTAGCGTAGTTACAGTCGCCTGCAGAGACGGGACCTGCAGCTTCTAGCCCAGGCCCGCAATACCGTCTTTCGTGGCATCTTTACGAACAATGCCGTGACAAACACGTCGGGAAACACGACCCCGCAGGCTATTTTAAAATAAAAAAGTCATTGTTTAAGCGTCTTTCGGAATCCGATATCCGTATTAGTGTTTAGTCTGGCGTCGCGTTTCACCGGGTAGCAGACGCGCCGGCTCGTACTGCACGTGCCATTTTCTCGATTTTACTTCTTCTTCTCTCTCTCTCTTGTCCGCGATCTGTCTTCGTCGCGGCCACTACGTCGAAAATTTAGCAATCAGACATTAATTAAACATTCTTATGATTGGCATTCTTTGTCAGATAGAAGTGCTTGCTGTTACTCGATCCTTTGAAATATGAATTTTGTTCGCTATAACTCGCAAAATATTAGCGGCCTGACATTTTTATCCGCGAATAATTGATTTGAAAATCTATCGGAGGTGCGGGGACTCCTGTTTTTAATTTAAAAACGGTAGCGCGCGATATAGAACATCCTATAAAATATTACTAAAAAATTTGTCAAAGTAATACCGTGTGAATTCTTGAATCGTTACATACATTTTTCACGAATTGCATTCACGAATTAACGTTTTCGAAGTCAAAAGAGACTCGTGAGTTCTTCAGTTTACTGCGAGAAGATAACGAGCAGCGAGATCGGCGGCGTAGCCTACCTCGCAATCCCTAACTCGTAGATCACGATGGCGACGTATTGTCTCTCCCTCTTGCTCGTCACCATCCGCGCGCCTATTATCCGATTCTATTTTCCAATCTATCCTCGAACGAGGCGCACCTTGTCTCGTCCAAGCTGCCACTATGCACTAGTCTTCTTCTCCAAGTGAATGCGGAGCGATGCGCTCTTGTCTCGCGGCACTTCAAATAGGCGGCACTCGAGACTCGGCACAAAGAGCGGCGTACCCGTACGGCCGTGATAACAGAGAGCAAGAAAGCTCAAGATAAGGCCGAGGACCCTCGCAGCCGCGCCGCTCTACGTCGGCTCATTCCCGGGGAAATATACACACATGGTACGTTGTCGTGATTGCTCGTGTGTTAGCTTAATTGAATCTCAGAATCATCGTACCACACACCATAGCGAGTTTTTTATCATTCTAATATTACATAAAGCTTCGAGAACCTTATTCTTCGACATCGCTGTCGTTTTCGCCGAATACCGATATATTTATTTTCTAAAGATTGAATTTAAAGATAAAGAGGCAAGCATAGGTATTTTCAAAAAAAAATAATCGCAAGTATGAGTAAAAAGTATTAATATAAATATTCTCTTCCGACGATTATTCGATTCCTGTTTTCAACGTCCCTAGCTCGAACAATCGGGCAGACTCGTCCTTCCTAACGCGATGCACGCGATACTCGTGGATGCACTCGGCGAAGCCGCATATACGGTGCATATACGGAGTGCGCGCTGCGCTACGCTGCGCTACGCTGCGCACGTACACACAGGCATCGTGCGCTCGTAGCGAAGGACAGAGAGGGAGAGTCGTTCAAACGAGGGGCCCGCAGCGCCTGGGCTCTGGGCCTCGTCGCGTGTTTTTGCCCCCCGTCTGGCCCCCACCGCGGCTCATCGTTTTTTGTCTGGTGCACACCGCATGCTCTGCACAGCTCACCTCGCCTCCTCCTCATCTCGGTCGACGTACCACCTCCTCCTCCTCCTCCTCCTCCTCCTCCACCGCCCCCTTCTCTCTCTGTCAATCTCTCTCGTCGTGCCCCGCTCGCGCTCTCGCTCTCAATCAGGGCCGGTGTGAGTGGGCATGCTCGTGATGCTCCGTTTGCAGAGCGTCCGATGCTGAATATTTTCGATATGACGATATCTTACCTTCGATGTAGCAAAAACAGCGCTGACATTTCTTTCATAGAATGTAAATCGCAAATATGCACACGGTATATTTTTATAATTTATATTAATTCGATTTATCTGTTCGAAAAAAAATCGAGGGATTTTTATATCACAACTGATACAAGGTTTTTTAAACTTCTCTAGGAAAAAGAATGCGATAGAAATTTATGAATTATTCGAACTTTTCCAGTTTCAGCTTATAAATTTTTCTCTGAATCCCGTGTCGGCAAATGTTTTCCTAGAATTTTCTTTTTCCATTGGGAGGAATCTTATACAAATTTGAAGAACATTGAAATACCACGAACCATTTTTTGAAATGGCGGTTGAAATTAGAATTAAACAGATATATTTTTAATATATTTTTTTTATTTCGGAGTTATATGATTTGTATATAACAACTTTTGACAACTTTGATAGTATTATCCAGCTAACTTAATAATGGTATAATTTTTGAATTGCGCCGCATAATCAAAAGCGAAATACCTCATTTAATTCTCGCGATACTTCTTGTTTGAAACTAAATTTCCGATCTAACGAAACGTTCGCGCCGTCCCTGTTCTCAATCTCATCGTCATCGGTCCTCCGTCGCACCGCATCCGGGCGGTATCTCCCCGAGCCGAGACACGCGCACGGACACGCGTGTCCCTGCCGCGCGGTAGAGGAGGAGAACAAGGAAGCGATGGAGGCCGTCGGACGAAGCCAGAGATCCAAGCTGTTCCGCAGTCGCTAGCGAGAGGTGATGGTCGGGGGGAGAGGGGTACGGGGGGGAAGGAAGATGCGGTCGTTCGATCTCGGTGCACCTGCCGGCGTTGACGTCCGCGATGCCGAACGGCGATTCGCGATCAGACTGCTCGTACGATGCACAAAAAGGATCGCAGGATCACGATGGAAATGATTTAATTCTTTTCACAATCTGAGCCCGCGAATCCAACGTAATCGTTAGGTCTTAAATCCATCGAATTTCGATTAATTGTTTAATAGTGTATGTTTGAAAATTGTAGATGTTTAATAATAGGAATTTTAATTAAAGTACATTGTCGTTATCTTTTAACGGTCGAATTAATTTTTTAACGACGGTGATTTTTTTCTGGAAAACTTTTAATATGTTTAAAAATTAGATGAAAAATATAAAAAGAGATTGTTCGTGACTAAAATTATTTTATGTACGATAAAATGTTTGTTCCAAGAATAGACGTTCGCGTTAGTCAATTAATTACCTTTCTATTAATGGTGCATGTAACTTGTTAAGTTATATGATTTGACAGTTGAGAACGTATTATGAGGAAACCTCAAAGAAAATTCTCGCATGATACGCCAGAGGAGAATAAAATTCTAATATCTTCATATAGCATCTCATTCGGAGTCAAATCTAAATGTAACGTGTAATCAAACACTAATTATTGACCAATTAGCCGTCATAGATCAATTTATTACCGCAACACGTGCGTATGTTTCACAATTTATGTGCGTTTAACTACGTTCTAATGCTAATGAAATGATATTACATGTGATTGATAACATGATTGCTCATACGACATTCTTCGTGTGTTTCGCGAAGCGCATCTTGGCGATTACGCTCGCGAGAGTCCTTGGCAATAGCAAGGTTGCGGAAAATGACATCTAATCGTTTCCACGTGTCGATGATTTGTGCTGACTCTACGAACCACACACAGGGCATTACTCGCGTCATGATCGTTGAAGTTCTAACAACTTAGTCCTGCAGACACCACACACGATTCAAAGAGACGGGCGAATATATCTTATTGTTAATGCTTTTATACAGTTCATTTTTGTAAGTAAAATGTAATTTGTCTTTTTTATTCGCATTATCATTTAATGTATACTGTTCTCATTTATGTTACATAACGCATTATTAAAACGATGATTTCATTACTACATTGGTAATTGGTATACATATGTATACTTATATAATATAGTGACATCGTATGGATCACACGAAAACATTGGCATTAAGTCGGTTAAATCTTAATGGTGACTTCAAGAATTAATTGTAATTAAAATATTTCATAAATAAAAAAATATATGTATATATCACTTTAAAAAATTTCATTAAATAACATGAGGGGGAAAATGTAAATATTACAGAGAGATCAATATTCCTTCGAGTGTCAGTAATCATAACTCACTGAAATTTTTTCACATCCTTTGAATAATTCATTTTCACACTAATGATAGTCTTATCTCTCCGCTTCGCCACTAAGAAAAGTCGCGGCAGTTGCGACATATATATGTAGAACTGAGAACAGATAAATGCGAAAGTTAGGGAGATTGACGTACGACGAAGTTTCCGATCAAAATTATTGACCAATCGCGGTATCCGATTTCCGGTTGCAGTGGGTGCGAGCGGCTACATCGTCTCGGCGGCGCTCGTGCTGATAGTCGGAGCACTGGTGGGTGTCCTGGCGACGATATCGCGTCATCTTCATCATCGTCGGCTGTTGGTGCATGAGCCGGTTCCTCCCGGCTCTGCCTCCTCCGCTTCTGCCTCGATTCTTCACCACCATCATCGGCATCATCATCATCGTCACCGTCATCGTCGTGAGGAGCCACCGCCGCCGCCGTTACAGCGCTGTCTTCTACTGCAGGATCATTATCGTTATCCTGATACACCCGTGAGTACCATCTGATCGTCGAGGATGCGTGAAACTTTGAGAGAAATTACATTTCTACGTAGAATGTATAGAAATTCGATTTCAACAACGATAATATACATCGTGATGTCGGCATATAATAATATGGTTAAAGGGATAAAAGATAAGTAACGCGATCAGACGGCGGATTTATTTTTATACACGCGCGCTTTTGAAATAACTAATATTAGAGAACATTAAGAGAAATTTATTATGATAACCAGGAGAATTACTAAATTGCGTCGCTGATGGATTTATACGTGGATCATCACATATATCTCGAAGCTGTTCGAAATAAAATCCGAAGCACACTTCCGCATATTCGTTGTAACTGTATACGTCGTACTAATTTTAGCAAACTTGACCGAGTTCGTCGAATAGCTTCTTTACAAATAACGTCTCGAACGAGTCGCGACGAACGTCGCGTATCGCATTCTTCCCGAAACAATCCTCTTTCTTATTACTTTCTGTCGCATTTCGCTGAACAATCGCCGGTCTCATTACGCATTCTTGATATCGCGCGTCACGAGTCCAAAAGGCATACGCGCACGCGCTATCGTCAGCGCTTTTTTTTTCTTTCTCGTCAGGCAATAGATACGCCGTTGTCATTACGGCCGCAGTAGCAGGCGAGAGTTACGCGGGGATCTTGGGAGAGGGGGGAGGAAGTGCGATTTCCTATCCAGCGGAGGTGGTTATCGGCGACGTTGTCGACCTTCGGCAAGATTATTACACGATTCGTGGAACGTCGAAGGCTATCTAGGAAAAAGCTTCCGATATCTAATCTCGGCAGCCGGCCCGGCCGTGCTTGGTCGCGGCACAGCTGCATCTATCTGGCGCGCGCGTTATTTTTTCCGTCTCTTTTTCTCTTGCCTCCAGAAAAGCAGACCACGCGACGACGCGACGACGCGACCTCGCGGCCGCGCGTAACTTCTCATTCCTCCACTTTTTCTTTCGTTTCTGTGTCCCGATTCAATTATTTTAAACGCGCGATAACACGCGCGACAACGAGGCCGAATCTAGGACGAGCATGATTTACGAGATCCACCTGCAGCCGTAATCGATAGTATTATAGTGTATAGTATTATATTGCTGCGAGTTTTCAGATGAAGAAGTCGCGAATTGCGTGAAATAAATCCTTCACACGTAACTTAATGCGATATAATTCGTTTGACATTTAATTATATCACACGTGCGTGGAAAGTGGCCCATGACGCGCGCGCAATAGGCCACTTTCCACGCACTTTGTAATATAAAATAAGGTGTGTAACACGTGCGGGTTGAGAATTGGACACGCGTGCGGGCTCGTGCGTCCACTCCGCACCCGTGTCCAATTCTCAACTTCCCGCACTTGTTACACAATAGTTTATTATGCAACACGTGCATGGAAAGTGCCTCATTACGCACGCTACGCGTGCGTGATAGACCACTTTCCAAGCACTTGCAACATAAAATAGGGTGTGTAAGTCGTGCGTAAAGATGAAAATTCCCGGGTGCGGAGTTTACGCACGAGCCGAAGGCGAGTGCGGTAACCGCACCCGGGAATTTTCATCTTACGGCACTTGTTACACAAATAACTATTTCGCTCTCGTGTTGAAACTGTTTTTAAAAATATTAACTCTGATTTTTAATTAAAAAATCGAACGAAATAATTTCATCATCTTAAATTGAAAAATAATAATGGCTACGAGAAATATTTTTCCGAAAAATATTTAATTCCGTTCACAAATTATTTTTGAAATATCCGCTGAATGTATGAAATAATCGATGAAGTTTTCGGTGCCCAATTTTTCTTTCGTGAACATACTCTGAACAATATTCTCTAGACAATTTTCCCCAACACAAGTGTTACAATTCGCATGAGCAACGTCTATGCGCTTCACTTCGCGACGTATCCGTCCCGATGGCGAGAGATTCCGGATCCCCGGCATCGATCGGTGGCGGAGCCCTTTCCTCGGCAAATACAAGGACGTCGACGGTGCGTCCACCGCGCGCTTCGGTTTCCATCGGCATCGGGTGATGGGGAACTTAATTTGGAAGTTACCGGTCCCGTGATTACGTCGAGGAGAGTCGGCGGAAGTTCTATCCTCCTCGTCGGCGCGCGGCGCGGCGCGGCGGCGAGACGTTGCGATGCGTTTCGTACAGCCCAGCCGTCACGCCTGCCCCCTTTCTGCCGCCGCTAGCCGCTACCGTCGTCGCCGCCAGTTCCGTGAAGTTGGCACCCGACTTTAACAAAATAAATTTTTAAAAAAAGGAAATTGTAGCATTTTCTTTGTAGTTGTTTGTAGTAACAATAATTTCGTTTGTAGTTTTATCGATTTTGCAAAAACAAAGATTTTTAAAAATCACTCTTGCCTAAAATTGAGATATTTGAAATTTGCTCGCGCCATGTGTTTTAGAATCGTTTGTAGTTGTTTGTAGTAACAATAATATCGTTTGTAGATTTATCCATTTGGAAATAACAAAAAATTTTAAAAATCACACTTACTCAAAATTGAGATATTTGAAATTCGCTCGCGCCATGTGTTTTAGAATCATTTGTAGTTGTTTGTAGTAACAATAATTTCGTTTGTAGTTTTATCCATTTGGAAATAACAAAAAATTAAAAAAATCACTTACTCAAAATTGAGATATTTGAAATTCGTTCGCGCCATGTGTTTTAGAATCGTTTGTAGTTGTTTGTAGTAACAATAATTTCGTTTGTAGTTGAATAATATAAAAGTTACAACGTATTTGCAATATACAAATAACGTATCTTTCTCAATTTTAAAGATATCTCGAATCCGTTTGTGCTATGTGTTTTAGTATCCTTTGTAGTTGTTTGTAGTAACAATAATATCGTTTGTAGTTTTATCCATAAAAAAACAAATATTTTAAAAAATTACTCTTACCCTAAATTGAGATATCTCACATCAAAATATTTTTCCTGTACTTCTTAATGTATTCGAACGTTTTCCGAAGAGTTCTGTTCATAAACATTTGTCTATTTTTCAAATAATTATCGGAAATCGACTAGCGTGTCTCACTCATGTAGTCGTAAATGCGGCAATAACAAGCGGATTTCAGATATCTCAATTTTGGGTAAAAGTGATTTTTAAAATTTTTTGTTATTTCGAAATGGATAAAACTACAAACAAAATTATTGTTACTACAAACAACTACAAACGATTCTAAAATACATGGCACGAACGAATTTCAAATATCTAAATTTTGGGTAAGAGTGATTTTAAAAAATTTTTGTTTTTGCAAAATGGATAAAACTACAAACGAAATTATTGATACTACAAACAACTGCAAACGATTCTAAAAAACATGGCGCAAGCAGATTCGAGATATCTTTAAAATTGACAAAGATACGTAATTTGTTTATTATAAATACATTGCAACTTTTAAATTATTCCACTACAAACGAAATTATTGTTACTACAAACAACTACAAACGATTCTAAAACACATGGCGCAAGCGGATTCGAGATATCTTTAAAATTGACAGAGATACGTTATTTGTTTGTTACAAATACGTTGTGACTTTTAAATTATTCCACTACAAACGAAATTGTTGTTACTTTGTAGTAGAACTTTGTTTTAGAATCGTTTGTAGTTTTTTGTAGTAACAACAATTTCGTTTGTAGTAGAATAATTTCAAAGTTACAATGTATTTGTAATAAACAAATAACGTATCTCTGTCAATTTTAAAGATATCTCGAATCCGCTTGCGCCATGTTTTTTAGAATCGTTTGTAGTTGTTTGTAGTATCAATAATTTCGTTTGTAGTTTTAACCATTTTGCAAAAACAAAAATTTTTTAAAATCACTCTTACCCAAAATTTAGATATTTGAAATTTGTTCGCGCCATGTGTCTTAGAATCGTTTGTAGTTGTTTGTAGTAACAATAATTTTGTTTGTAGTTTTATCCATTTCGAAATAACAAAAAATTTTAAAAATCACTTTTACCCAAAATTGAGATATCTGAAATCCGCTTGTTATTGCCGCATTTACGACTACGCATGAGTGAGACACGCTAGTCGATTTCCGATAATTATTTGAAAAATAGACAAATGTTTATGAACAGAACTCTTCGGAAAACGTTCGGATACATTAAGAAGTACAGGAAAAATATTTTGATGTGAGATATCTCAATTTAGGGTAAGAGTAATTTTTTTAAATATTTGTTTTTTTATGGATAAAACTACAAACGATATTGTTACTACAAACAACTACAAAGGATACTAAAACACATAGCGCAAGCGGATTCGAGATATCTTTAAAATTGAGAAAGATACGTTATTTGTATATTGCAAATACGTTGTAACTTTTATATTATTCAACTACAAACGAAATTATTGTTACTACAAACAACTGCAAACGATTCTAAAACACATGGCGCGAACGAATTTCAAATATCTCAATTTTGAGTAAGAGTGATTTTTTTAATTTTTCGTTATTTCCAAATGGATAAAACTACAAACGATATTATTGTTACTACAAACAACTACAAACGATTCTAAAACACATGGCGCGAGCGAATTTCAAATATCTCAATTTTAGGCAAGAGTGATTTTTAAAAATTTTTGTTTTTGCAAAATCGGTAAAACTACAAACGAAATTATTGTTACTACAAACAACTACAAAGAAAATGCTACAGTTTCCTTTTTTTAAAAATTCATTTTGTTAAAGTCGGGTGCCAACTTCACGGAACTGTCGCCGCCGCCGCCGCCGCCACGACGTGGACCATTGTTACTCTAGATTGCATCGCAAATTAGATTACGGCGTACTACGGGACCGCCCTTATTCCCGTGCGCGCCGACGCCGACGCCGACGACGCTGTTCTACGCTTTTTGGCGGAGACCGAGAGGATGCGGCTTCCTTTTGCTCCTCTCAGTCGCGGCATCCTCCCGTCCTTATCTCGCCCCCGATCCGTACCAGATTGCGACACACACGAGCCGCCGCCTTCTTCGCGTGCATACAGATGTACCGAGCGACGACGCGACTTCGCAATGCCGACTGCGACTGCAACGTCGAAAATTTCCTCCCGAGCAGAGATCTTTTTCTTTCCGATATTCTTCCGGTAAAACTTTGGCCGTTGAAGATTTTAAATTGGATAATTTACAGAAATTTTATATTTTTGTGTATAATATACTTTTTTTTAGACATAGTATATATAAAAACCGATATATTAGGGGCAAACTAATTTTGTTTTAATTTTTATTGCTTTAGCTGTAGTCTTTTTCTGGTTTTTCTAAATTTAGTGTAACAACAAATCTTCATTTTGCTATCGAGATTAATTATAGAATACCATTATCTTATTCCATCAATCTTATCTTAGATTCGTTCTCGATCTTCTTGTTCCAATTTCATTATTGCGTCAGATATATCGCTTGGGTACATTATTCTATTTACTCGGAACAGTGGCAACTAAATCTCATGATGATGTAGCTGATAATATCCTTCAGTAATAATAACGATGATTAAATTAGCTGGTGTTAAATTTTATTAGACAAAGTTCAAAAGTCTTTTCTCAGTTAATTTAAAAAGTCTTTCCGATGCGCTTTCGGAGTACTTGTTTGACCTTCCGGTCGACCTTCCTGATCCAAGATAGTGATGAAACCGTTGACTGTGTAGATAGCCGACCGTAAAAGAGAGAAGAGAGATTAGTCGGGATGGGAGTAAATATTATGTCTAGCATTTTGTGCAGCAGTAGCCTCCGATTACTCCTTCGCAGACTGACATTGTTTTTCTCCTTTTACCTTGCACTCTTTTCTTTGCGGGAGAAATTTCGCGGACAAGTTGATCAGACATTTCGAATTAATTTTTTCTGTTTTCTTAGACAATTCATAGCATGTTCCTAATCAAAGGTTCATGAAAAACATTTTGTGTTTATAACTATTTTAATTCTGTCAATTCTGATTATTATATTTCGAAATGTAGCATCATCTATATTTATGTTTCTTATGTTTTATCCATAGATGAAGCGATCAAGCGAGCTTATTCAGCCGAGCAAATAAAACGCGAACGAAGAAGATTAATCGAACGGATTAAACGGAAGACTCGAACACACCGGCATTTTCCACGACACGGCTATACTTCGCCTCATCCTGTGAAAAATGCCGGTGTGTCGCGACACGCGACCGTATATAGCGACGACGTCGGAGAGTGGTGTTTATCCACCGTCGCGTCGTCGCCGATGGCGTCGTGGGGGTATCGTGGAGAGAGGATGCACCGTCGTAAACCACTGCGACGCCAACGAGATGCGACGCGACGCGACGCGACCCGACCCGACCCGACGCGACGGTGCGCGACGGACGTTACGCGGACGTTCGCTATGCGAGAGCCGCTGTGTAAACCGCGCAGATCAAGCGACACCCGGGCTTCCCCCGGTAACGTTAAGCTCGCGAGCGGGGAAGCAATGACCTGATTTGCAATTTATTACGTTTGGGCGACGTCCAAGTACGGCGCATTGGCGCCGCTGCCAAATCGGCGCGGCTGCCGATCGACGCGTATACACAGGCACCGCGAACGTTCCCACGAGCGTGAAAAACAGGAGCAGAGTGCGAGGCGTGTACAAAAAAACAAAAACGAGAGAATCAACGCGCGCGTACCAACGGGCGGGAAAAACAATCGGAGACAAGTAGGCAAACACAGACAGCCGCGTATATGCCCCGCGCGAACGGTACGCCCCGAATTTCAACGTGAGCCGCAAAAATCGCGAATCGAGATTCCCGGTCATGTTTCCGCCGCGGTGTGTACGTTGTCGGTGAAGTAAACACGTCAAGCGTGACGCGCGTCGCGACAAATCGTCTCGTCGAAACGTTTCGATCCGTGACCGTCGGAATTACTTGTTCACGTAGATTGATTTCTTGGCTCATATTCAGTAGAATCATGAAATCATTATCAATTAGATTGCTCAAGATCCCTTTCAAGCTCCCATTTTTTGCTTTTCTACGCAACACACACGAGTAAAAATTTATAGTCTTTTTATAACACATTTTTATCATTTCATTAAAATGTTTAGAAGATTCTTGTTTATTGAGAAGTTGAGCGATGATAGTTTGCCGTTAAGTTTTTTCTAGGGAAAGATCAGCTTCGATTTTGCAAACAAGTGAAAATGAGGTCGACGAGCTCGAAACGCCGGCGTTGTAAAATAACGTTGTCCAGACGTGCTAAGTGGCATTTGTACGGTACCTACTTTCCGCGACCATGGGTTACAGGTTATTTATTGATTGATATTTTTGAGCAGGTGGCCGGTACGTTTCGTGAGCGGTACCCACATATGTCACGGGGATTTGTAGCTTGCGGGTGGAAGTTGTGGAACTAGAATATAACGTGCGATGACGTAACGAGACGACCGTCCGCCAGTGACGCAACGCGTCACTCTCGCGATAGCGCGACAGTACGAAGATCGCGATACACGTACGGACCGCGCGACGCACGTGTCTCTATTACCTTTTCCGGGAAATAACGACGTCTAGACTTACGCGTGAATCATCGTCCGCCGATGCGAACAGTAGCAGTAGTGATAAATCGTGACGCGATGATGAGATCGCGGCAGTAAAAAATGCCCATAGCTCGCGGATTAAAGATCGCGGACGCTACGATCTCAGGCTTCGTGTTGAGAACAAAGATATATCCAGAACGATCCTCGATTCGTGCTAATTGATTCTATAATAGCGAGTATAAATTCAGAGCGCGGAGGAAAGTGTCACATAAACGACGAATTATCCACGTTTTATTTCTCGAGTTACGGCAAATTATGGGTGACATTTACTTTTGAAATTCTCAGTAATATGATTTCTTTCAAGGTTTTTTTCTTTTGCTATCAATGAAGCGAAACGTTAAAGTATTCTGAATGTGGCATATTGAATCTACGGAATTATTCGGAAACATTTTATTCTCTATAAGAGAATCGTTCACATAATTTAAGGAGTTGATTGACTATTCCGAGATTTTAGGGCAAAACGAAGGGAATTTGGGGCGAAGCTACGCCAATGGTCGATGGCTACGCGCACGTGCTAACCGCGACATAACTACGCGAGCATCGTCACGTGCTGACGTCACAATCCATGGCACACACGATGCCGAAAGTGGTGTCGACCGCGTCTACGCGACGTCGAGTCGCGACGAAAGCAGAAGGGTTGGGCGTTTCGTGTGAAAAATCTAGGTCGAGTCGGTAATAAAATAACATCTTCATCTTGTTGCGTAAGCGTAACGTACAGGGTTTACATTTCTTTCACTTCTTCGCTAAGTGTGTATATATATATATATATACACACACACACGCTTAGCGTAACTATATATATATATATATATATATATATATATATATATATATATATATATCTAGACTTATAACTTCCAAGAAACGTATAACTTTTTCTAATCTTATTTACACATAATCAATACTAAAAGAAGAGACAAAAATTGTCTCTCCAGTTTTTTCATAATTTTTTTCAATCCACAGACAAGCTATGAATTTTTTTAAACTTACGCAACTAAAAGAAGAGAGGTAATCTAAATATAAAAAGAAACCTAAAACAGAAAAAGCATTTCAATAATATTGTAACCCGGAGCTACGTGACATAACGTCTTTTTTTTATTTGTTTACGCACACGCGCGTCTGTATCAGTAATTTAATCAACGCGTTTGACACGATTAAAAAAGAGAAATGCCGTCTCGCCGAGTCATTTGCGCTACAATGTGTCTCCGTTTAACGGTAAACGTTCATCGCGACATCACGCAAATATTTACACTTGTGTCGCAAGAAAGAACGCACGTTGCAATGATAAAAAGAGCAAACGATATATCACTCTTCCCACTCGATCAGAAATAAACCTTGCAACTGACATTAATTCCAACAGCTCGAAAATAATTCCGACGGAAATTCCCGAAATTGCGGAAAGCCGAGAACTGAGGAGACAATAATCTCTCTCTCGTTCTCTCTCTCTCGTCTGATCCTCCCCTCGTCGCGATACGCGTCGGGGATCCCTCGTAAAATATTCCACATAACGAACTCTCTTCGATTATCTCCCGTGGAAGTGCCTCTCGCTACGTTGGCCGATATATCGACTATTCACCGCCGCCACGCCGGTACGGGTGGCAACCCGATTTCTCTATCGACTTTCCCCGTTCTCTCGTGGCGGCGACCCTGACCCAACGACGCGCCCGTCCTCCATGGGCGAGCCAAACATCCAACCAACCACCAACCGCCCTTCGAATCGACCACCCGACGAGCCTACGGCGGGCGTGCGCTCGCGGCGACGCCGACGCCGACGCCGACGTTGATTTTGATCGGTCTCGAGACTGTGCTCGCAGGTAACCCTCAAATACGACCTACTTTTCTCTCACGCTATATGTATAGCGACGCGTCGCGAAGGGTGGTGAGTGTTACGTAGAGGTCGTCTGCCAAGCCAAGGGTACATAGCCCGTCTTGTCGCGCTTAGCGAGGGCGAGCCATTAATCTCATGAATTTTCTTTTTTCAATTCAATATTCGATTTATAATATCTCCAAATCAATAATAACATTCTCGTCCCTTCTCTTTTCAATATCGTTACATATTTTGTGATATATTGCATTTTGTACGAGACGTACGAGACTGTTATTACGTTTACGACGATCAAATATCATTATCAATTAACGTGCAAGCACGCACGCAAATTTTATATATCATCCTTTTTATATCCCGTTCTTACATATCAAGATAGTAGTATATCTATTTGTCATCCAATTTGAAGATAAATCGCGAATAATTAACTCTCGAACGGAAATATTAATCTTTGAGATTTAATCGCACATTTACGTGAATCATAACTGAAAGTTCTTCAATTATATAATTACGTATACGCTTATTTGTTGGCTCTTAGCTGTTGCTTTGCTAGCGCAATTAATTAATAAAATCATTACTTCATGAAAAGTATCTTCCGCATGGATTACGTATTTTCGATTAAATATTTTTGGTAAATACTGATTAAAGATTAAATGAGATTAAATAACTAAATAAGAAAGGGTACAAATATTTTCGATAAATACTGATTAAAGCTTAGAGATTAAATAAGAAAGAGAACGATGATAGAGTCGTGCGTTATCGATTCTCCCGTAAATATCTATCTCTACTCTCTTTCGGGGAATTAATTCGAATCTTCACACTCTCTCTCGCAAATCTTGCGAGTCGACGGCTAGCGAAGCGAGAGACTAACCGTGAGAAGCGCAGGACAGGCCGCGAACCGCAAGCCGCGTCTGCGGTCCTTCCGGCGACGACCGCTCTCCGGCTACTTTTCAGATTCGCCCGCTTCCTCTCTGTTTCTCTCTCTCTCTCTCTCACTCTCTCTCAC
This sequence comes from Temnothorax longispinosus, assembly GCF_030848805.1. Classification (NCBI taxonomy): domain Eukaryota; kingdom Metazoa; phylum Arthropoda; class Insecta; order Hymenoptera; family Formicidae; genus Temnothorax; species Temnothorax longispinosus. Next base: position 14,660,737 of record NC_092361.1, read on the forward strand.
TCTCTCACTCTCTCTCACTGATTGTTCTGAGCCCGCACCCGCCGCATTTATCGATCGCTTCACGTCGGAGTTCCGGACAACGAATTAAGCCGACTATGAAAATGAGCAATCAACAGCACTCTGTAAAAGGCGATTATAGCGAAGCTACAAAGCATATTTAATCGCAGTGGAACAGGGCCCAATATAAAGTTCATTTCTCTAAATCGCATTTCGAATTTTCTACGAACGGCGTCGTTCTTTTATTATAAATATATAAATAAATAAAATGCTAAAGCTATACTTGTTATTTGTTATATTGGCCGATTTTAATATAGCGAAATAAAAACTGCAAATTGAAAGTAAGAAATATAGGATAAAAAGATATAATGGAATTGTGAACTGAGAGTTACTGTATATAGACGTTACTGTATTTTCGTGAGTTAATGTTTAAGATACATTTAATGCCTAGTAGACTATTAAATTATCGCTACTTAAACTTCGCGTACACAAGTAAATAAATTAAGGCTCCTAGATGGTCACCGCGGCCATATTGGATTCTTACTATCGAGGCGAGGAAAACACCCAATTTTGTTGTGCATGCCATTTTCAAATAAAAAGACATTTCAATAAAACATCGCTATAGATCGTTTCAGAACACTTCCGAAATTGGCCGAAAACTACCCTTTTCCCTCGACAATAAACAAACAGCCATAAAACGAAGCCTAAACATACGGGAAAAACAGCCGTTTAACGACTATCGAAAGGAGGTGAAAACGTTCCTTCCGCATGCAAATCTTACTTTTCGGCCAATTTTACGACTTTCACGAATACGTTAAACGTTAGAGCACAAGCACAGAGCGAAAAATAAAGAAATAGCACGCACAACAAAATAGGTTGTCAACATGTCACAAAGGACAGAATTCTCCATTGGAGAGAGTTCTGATTTCTGCCGCGACGGTACGTCGCCACCGCAGAGTTCTCGGCTGACCATCCAGGAGCCTTAAGAAATTTTCATCTCCGGCACCCGTGAGGAAATACACTGTTAGTTGTCATCATCCGTCGCCCTAGCGTATAATAAATTCGGGAACTGCGAAATAGCAACACGCTCAGAATCGGGGCAACGAATGGGAGATAAATCTCCGAGAGACCGTATTTCGAGAAAACCTCTTTAATTCCGAGATGAACGACGCGACTGTTTATCAACAAGGAGCGTCGGTTCAGCGACCGGTCTCGTTTCCAACCGAGACATAAAAGTAACTGCACGATGGTAGCTGCGCATATGCGTATTCGCACGCGTGTACATCGGTCCCCGCTCCCTGCGGTCAGCTCCGCTTGCGCGCATTTGGCACGTGATCGGGCTTTCGCTGATCTAGCACTTCCACTATTAGAAGTCACGTTTCGATGCGCGATATAATTTAGCGCTAATTAATCGCTAATTCCTCGATCTAATCTCGATTTTATTGCCATTTCTCTTCCATACTAAAATAGAATAGAACATTAATTAATACTGCTTAAATACTTTCGACATCTGTTTGGGCTATCTTGGAACAATTAAATAGCAAATAAATTTTTTGTATCTCTTTTTTTGTTTTACAATCTTTTGTACATTTTTTTTTTTTTTTAAGAAACATGTAATGACTTTATACATGTATTACTTTATTAACTTCAATATCAATTTTTCGTTAATGTATAGAAGCATTAAATTCGAGATTAGGCTAATAAATTTGCAATTTCTTAGCATCCAAATATGCTGTAAATCTGAAATTGATTCCTAATGGTAAACATATCAAGTTATAATAGAGAGTAGAGAGCAGTACCCTCAAATAAAACATAGTCACACGAAAAATTGTTCTCTGGCAGAATTATGTAACAGATCTCGCTTATGCGGATTCGAGAAAATCTGATTCTGCGTGTATCTTCCTTCTCGAAGGCGCACACGAAGCAACGACGATGCGATCGCACTTTTCCGACCGCCGTCGGCCGTCGCGCGACTTAACGAGGTCGATTAACATAATGGAAACATTTGCATTCATTATACGGCGGTGTAATGCATGGTAACCCTGACGAACGTTTGCCTTAATTGGCCTTGCCTCCGTAAGATCCGCGCGATGCCGTCGTTAATAACGCGGCTGAATCTCGGTGCGTTTCTAGAACGACAAAATAAACCTTAAGAACTCCCTTCTGTGTATGTCCTCGCTGCTTGTTATTAACAACGCTGATAACATAAGTCCTTGTTAGTGGCTGTCAGTTCAGATCTTTCACATTGATACTAATTGTCTACGCTACGCCTTAGTCGCTATTACGCGCGGATAGTTTAAAGGAACTCTGCGATATTAAACATTCCGGTGCTAAACGACAAACAACGAAACGGCGGATGACTTATTCTCGTCGAAAATATCGAATCCGCCTGAAAACAGGAGGAATCCGAATAAGACGGCGGGAAGGACGTTGCGAGTTAAAAAGACGACAGAGACGACCGGGAGGAGGGGGGGGGGAGGAGAGACTGGTTGGAATTGATGCGGACGAGACGACACTTCTCGCCATCCGCCGTCGTCTTACGCGGCGGCGCCCACGACCGTGACTTCTTTTATGGAGCGGGCCCCAAACAGCCTCGTCTCAGTCCCCGGGCGAGGCCGCGACCCGAAAGCCACAGTAACCGGGTCTTAACCTCGGCCTCCCCGTTGTCCCCGCTGGTCTTTCCGACGACGACACCGCAACGTTCATGTTTGATGCCGTCGTTATCGTCATCGTCGTCGTCGTCGTCGCTGCTGCCGCCGCCGCTATCGTCCTCGCCGTCTTCATCCTCGTCTTCGTCCTCATCCTCGTCCTCGTCCTCGTCCTCGTCACTCGGCACGAGCAAAAATAGTAAACAGGACGAGTTAGGGATTTGCATACAAGGCCCGAAACAGCCTCGTAGGACGACCTGTCGCGTTCTCGTCCCAACCGGCGGACGAGTCCGGCAGGAATCCTCGTTAGCCGCAGGAATACCGGACCTTTATTTACGGGCATGCCTTCGGTCGTTCTCGCAAGGGGAATATTTTCAGTGGAAGAAAATAGCTCGTCGTATCAGAAAATTTTACGATTTACTTATCACTGTGTGCACCGTGCAAAGTGTTCCACTTTTATCGTATTATCTTTTTATGATTCTCGATTCTTTTACGAGATTAAAATCGATTTTTGCTCTACGAAAATGTCGAGGCAAAAGGGACCTATAGCTGATTAGGTGAGAAAATAAACGAGATCATATCTTACAACTACTTTCGGATATATTTTACTTCGGTGGGATTTAAAATTGAGATTGGGTTATATAAAAACATACAATGTTATAAATTTTAAACGTTGTTATAAATAATGACTTTCTCGGGTATTTTTGCAGAAGAAAAATCGATTTTACAGAATAGTCGAATCTATCGTTAAAAAATAATACCGCTCAAATGGCAAATTCTACATTTAATGAAATATATATCTCTGCAAAATATGGATGCACACTATATGGAGACTTTCGGAATATTTCATGAGAGTCACTCACAATCGCGAGTGTACGGCGAGCACGACGTACAAAGAATATTCTCAAAAAATATGAAAAATTCCATACATTTGTGAAAAGCTGCTCGTTAGAACGCCTATGATTTCCCTTGTGTTACTGAGATAATATATCTCTTTCTCTCTCTGGTCTACCTCATACACATAACTGGATGGTATAAGGTTTAACGCCTACATATGGAAGTAGCACGAAGGAAGCATCATGAAGATAAAAAATTATTGTTGATTATATTTAATTCTCAATTCTCTATTGAAAAAGATTAATCTTGACACTCAGTATGATCAAATTTCGATATCGTAGTTATTACGATCAACTTGATTTCCGCGAATAAATGACATTGTAATAACCCTAGACAGACTCACTTATTTTTCTCATACGTGAATGACTCACTGGGGTCTTAAAAACCCCAAACTTGTACCGCGTGTATAATATTTCCAGAATGTTCTTAGAAAACTTTGTAATAGATAATTTTGTTTGTTGTTTAATAGGGAAGACGATAGTAGTCATCAATTTGTGGTAGTAAAAAAGGAACAATAAAAAAATTTCGAAAAACAAGAAAAAGAACCAAAAATTGGGCTGAAATGACTATTTTTATTAAAAATGTTGTAGTTTTTCATAAAATTCACCGATTTTAAAATTTCCAACGGATTTTGAAAGACGAATAGACAACCTTCAAGGGCATGTAAGCGACTTTTTCGTTTCTTAAAAAAAACATATTTCTTTGAACGTCTGAAGTAGAGGAAATGACGAAAAACTATCGGATGGGAAAAATCGCAAGAAATGGAAAGTAAAACAGATTCTGTCGATTATTATTTATTTGAAAGGTAGTCAAAAGTTATAAAAGTATATGGAAACAGTAAAATTAACTCCACAAAAACTTTACAAAGTTTTAATCAGTTGCTGTGCAAGAACAGCAAAAATGAAATAATTGACCGAATTTTAAACAATTATATATGAAACAGGGGTAGAATTTTCCGGGGAGTGCTATAAAGTGTATAATTTTTCGTTATCGATTTTTACAAAAAATCTGAAATATACTTTACTGTGGTAAATGTCGAGCGTAAATGACTCACTGGGGTCTACGAGACCCCAAACGATTTTCTTTTTCAGTCACAGCTGCTGCACGGATCTAACGCACTCGCTGAATCACAGAGGTCGATTGCCGGATGACTAAACTGAATTATGGTTAGGGTCTCGGTATGAAAACTAACCTTCCTAAAGCAGGGGCTCAATTTGAATTTCGCGTGGGGTCCCGTAGACCCCAGTGAGTCTGTCTAGGGTTAAGTGGCATATTAATCGTAATAGAATTATATAACAGCCGGCAGAAAAAAAACACAGATTTACATACACGTGGCATTAACAGCTTATTATTGATAATTCGATCTTTTTCTTTAATTTTTTTCAATTTCGTATGAAACTCATTCGATATATTTATGCCTACTTAGACTGAACAATCACCTCTCTACTATATTTATATGTAGCGTACATATTTTGTGTTATCACGCTTTATCACGGCGGACGTTTCCGGAATTGCGTCTCCAAAGGCCCTGATAGCATTCATCTCGCATCGATAGACATTCTTTAGCAGCCGCTCGCTCTCGTTTCACGTTCCACGTTATTCACAATCTCGTGATTGCGCACTGGATGATGTTCATTGGGAAGGTGACATATCTGCGTGATTACGCTTACGTGCGCTTCGACGGCGTAATAATATCCCGGTGTCGCGGTCGGTCGCGCGCTCGTCATCGCCATTGACTGCCACGCGTAGCTCGTCCTTGGTGAGTCGATAAGAGCGATAAAACGCGCGACGACCGGCTAGTCTAGACGATTACGCAATCCCCTGAAAAGGCATTGATTGACGTCCCTACGGGGGCAGAAGCGGGGCGGAGCGGAGCGAAGTGCAGCGAAACGAGACGAGACAGGACGACCATATACGCGGCCACCCGTCGTCCCCGAGTCGTCATCGAGTTACATCGTCGTTGCTTCGTACCCGTTCGCTCGTAAACCGTCGCGTATTCTGCAACAAGAAGAAAAGAAGGGGAACGGGCGCCACTCACGTGTGTCTATCGCTGTCTACGCACGTCTGGCACGGACCGAGAAACAACCGCGAATTCCGCAAGGTGGAAGGAGAGAAATTCGCGATTGGAAAGACCAGCGGTAACGACGACGAAACCGCAAAGCTATAAGCGTGCGATTTGAAAAAAAAAAGCAGTTCTCGGGAGTGAACAGCCGGGCGCGTTTTCGACGTATCAAACGCGCGGCTAAGCTGATATTTCGCGGTCGTAGGGATATATATGTACATTGACGATGTCAAAAGCTAGAATACATTATCGGAGCGTGTTGTATTATAATCTATTGACGATCTCTCTCTCTCTCTCTCTCTCTCTCTCTCTCTCTCTCTCTCTCTCTCTCTCTCTCTCTCTCTCTCTCTGTGTTAAAAGACTAAATTGGGCTATCAGTCGATTACGCGGTACTATGGGTATTTTGAAGATCTGTAATGGACTCGGTTAATAATGCAAGCGCTGGTCTCCATATTCTCATGCCGCGTTTAGCGCTAAATGCGGCTGTCTGATCCTCTTTTCTCGTGCTGACATTGAATGCAATCCTCATATTAGACTTAATTAGACCGATAAATCCCAACACATCAGCCGAATATATTTAGCGTTAAATGAATGCACGAGTACGATACGAGACACTGAATCTTCTATAGGATTTTAGATTTGTAAACCTAAAGACATGCAATATATACATGCATGTATGTATATATGTAAGTTATTACGTGCGTATTCCGATACATCTTTTTGACAGGCAGATAGATAATAAAAAAAGACTATATATTTGCGGCGCGCAAAGTCATCGCTGGTTATATTTAGATCGCGAGCGGAATTCTCTTTTTAAAAAAATGTTTATTGCCGCTAACCACCGACCCGCGAACAGTTAAGAGATAAGAGTTAAGAGATTAAGCGTTAAGCTGGTTATGCACGTTCGAGCCGATGAGTTTTAAGTCCCCGCTTTTACGCGGACTCATTCGCGCCGGAAGGGGCGGCGATCGTCTCGACGGTTGATTCATCTCGGCGCAACTCTCTCGTTATCCGGCCGTATTGTCATTATGAAAACGAGCAACGGCGCGCACTTAATCGGCCGGCGGGATCCGAGCCGCGACGGCAACTACAATTTCCGTGCTTACGCTTACGCGCGCACCAGCTATAACATTCGGAATATTTAATAACCGGTAGCACACAAATCAATGTACAGGGTATCCCAGAAACTAGCAAGTCACCTTTTATCCATAGATCTTTCTTAGGGGGGGATCCCCAATTTGGAATCGATCTCTCTCCTTTTAATGTGTTGTCAGTTATCTGCATTAGACATCTCTATAGTAATCCTCGAATTGTTATCTTATCAAAGTCTAGGGATTATATATGGTATGTATATACATAAATGGGTAACGCAAAATAGACATGAGGGTACATAACCGGGCGCGAGCTCGTACATAAGCAAGCAACGCGGTATGTAGTTGGAATTTCCTTCTTATTTTGTTTTCCTTTTAGATAAACTAAACTTTAATAACTATATGTATATTATAAAATTGATAACTAACTGCAGCTAACCTATTATTACGCTGCTTAACAACCGGCACGACTGTACCGTAACCGCGCGTAGACGGGGCTGGTTACGCGGCCGCGCGCGGCGCGTTTCCAGACAACTACGTCCTTACGTCGCGATATAATCGGATCGCCGCGATAGCGTTATTACACGTTATTATTACCGTCCGCGAGACGTGACCGTAATCCGCTTGCGGGCAAATCTCTGCTAGTTTTCTAGCTCGTTAACGCCGACGTACCCGGCTGCCGCTGCGGACGCATTTCGCTATCCGTTGTATCGCGCCCATCCATTTCTCTCCCGTGAACACCATTACGTTCCGTCGCTGCTGGCTCCCAGGGCTTGATCGGTGAGTTCGAACCCTCGACGATATGGGGGAAATCTTTTTGCGGCGGCATCATCATCTTACTCGTATACATAAAAGATGAGCTTAGTCTGCGCGGTAGAGTCTGCGAAAAATTCGGGTTGTCGTAAAAAGGGAGTTTGAGTACGGAATTGAATGCGTATGTATATTGCAAGGAGGGACACGCGTGTCTTATAAAAGAGAAAACCTTTTAAGAATAAGAGAAAGCTTTTACGTTTATGCGCTTTGTTTTACAAGGAAAGATTGTTACTAATAAATTAAATTCCAATGCGTTCTTGAACCTTTAAAGGAAAATCGATACAATATATTTTCCTACATAACAGAACATAAAGAATACAATTTGAATTTTCCACCTGGAGTAAACGTGACTTGTATGTTTCCTTCGCGATTAGGGGAGACCGGGGCTAGTTGTCACACTTTTCAAATACTGATTTTTAAAAAATTGTTAGCAATATTTTATAATATCGTATACTACTTTATAATGTAGCTACATCCTTTAGGTGTAAGAAAAAAAATATTAGACTTGTATATATATTCATACACAAAAAAGTTATTTAATTCTAAGCAAAACCGCGCAAGTGTGACAACTTACCTCATACCCAGGGTTGCTTGTCACATGACTCTGGATTGATTGTCATGTATCTTTCATGTAGAGGAAACATACGACACATAGTTCCTGTTTTAATATTTTATTAAAGTTAGTGCCAGTTTTTTGTAAATTTAACTTAATAATATATTGCAGCATGAATTAAACGAAAAATTCATAAACTTTGTAATATAATTCTCATAAACTTAGAGTAAATAAAAGAATAATAATTATCATAAACTTTGTAATACTTTCATAAACTTTGAGTAAATAAAAGAATAATAATTCTCATAAACTTTGAATGCCATCTCATTTGAGACAACTTACTCTGAACGGTCATTTTAAACAAAGAAGATTATATTTATAAACTATGTTGCAATGACGGTTAACTAAATACAGGAAAAATTATCTAAAACTATAATATTTCTTATGACCCCAAAAAGAAATTACGACTATAATAGTAATTCCAAAAACCAACGGAACAATAAAAATAGAGGCAAGAAAAATTTACTCACAACCTCCAATTTTTAAAAAGTGCTCGTAAATATCACATGCGATGTTTTTGAAACGAGCTATTTCGTACACCCGGCTAACACGATAGGAGCAACCTAACTATAAAGAAGAATATTTCACTCAATCTATTAAGTAAGATATAAGCTTTGTGACAACTTACCCGCGTGACTTCTAGCTCCGGTCTCCCCTACCGATCTCCGCGCCCGACGCCCCTCGACTATAATGTATCTCAAAAGAAATTACGAACGGAATATATCAATTATTTTATATAATTCTGCACGTCATGAAATATCGCGTGACTTCATCGTAAGGTATTACTTTTTGAAACTCAATGTCCGAGTCGAGTTCGATCCCCCCTAAGCGCCATCGTTACGGGGGCAATAACACGAGGGGGAGATTCGCGTTACATCGCGGCTACGCGATCGCGTTCGTCGGATCGGTATCCCGATTACGCGCGCGCGCACGTACGCACGCGTTATCAACAACGTGGCTGAAACGTTCGCCAGCTCGCGCCGACTCGGCAAAAAACCGGCCGTTGACGTGGTCCCCGATCCTCTTTCCCTCTCGCTGTCTCTCTCATTGGCGCGGCCTGACCGCGACGTCGGCAGGCGCGACGTCGAGGTCGGTCACCCTGCGGAAGATCGGTCGAGGAGAAAAAGGGAGAGCAGGAATGCAAGAGAGACACCGGCCGGCCGGCCGCCGCGCCTCGCCACGCCGTACTCGCCGTAGCCGGTCGGCCACTGCGTCTTCGATCGTCCTTGCGCTCCTTCGCGCGATCCGAAAATAATCGCTTCATCGTCGCAGCTTAGATTTCGCACACACCGCTCCGTACGAAACGATCGTCCGTAATCTGATCGATTAATCGATCTGATCTGTCAAGCGACGAATATGCGCTTTTAATCCTTACGCGGTGAAAAATAAGCCGCGGCCGCGCCGTCGGTTTCGCCGATCTCTCGATCCGCTCCTTCGCTTACTTCGCTTCTTTATATCGCTACGTATATCGAGGAGATATCAATAATAGCTGAGTGAGCTGCGATTTCCATTTGATATCTTACCAGAAGTTTCTTATAACGAATGGCAATCAGATTATAGTCAGATTAATATGATAGTTTCATAAATATATCTTATTTCACATTGATATCGGCGCAGCGATATTAAATTACCATTATTTTAAATTAAAAGATAAGGTAATCTATTTAAAGTATTCGGAATTCAAGAGAAATTAATAAAAATCGACTATCAAAATCTCTGTTTAATATTTGAGTTAAATATATGAAGTACGAGCAACATACGTAGGTCAAGATTCTTAAAGAAAGAGAATATTAAAGCGGGTAAATATATCATTGCATCGAAAATAAAAATAAGAAATCTTAGTCTCTTTAAATATTGAGTCATGACACTTTTGCCGTTTCACAAGACTCTCGTGTTTATCTGAGATATAATAGTAAAAGAAATAATATCTCTCACTTTCTTCTTTCTTTTTATCATATCTTTCTATATGTCGAGATATCTGCTTCTTTATCGAAACGGGAAAAAATCCCCAGTCTTGCGACAGATTTTTTAATATTAACTTACGGAGCCCCTAAATATTTCAGGTGTCATCCCTATCTTGCGTCTCTTCGACCACGAATCATATCCACACCCGGCGGCGATTAATCGGTTTTGACGCATCGGCTTTTACGGGGCACGAAACGGACGGTGAATTCTTCCGATTATCGCGGGGTCAGCCGCCTTTAATAAATCACGATGTGTTCGAACAGTAGGCACAGGCGGGCCGGGCCAGGCCAGGCAGACCGGCGGCCGTTCCTATCCCCCTATATATAGGGGTTTCGCAAGCGGACGAGATTAGCGTAAATCCGCGAGCGAAAATACGTGACGTCGACGGCATCCGCGACTTTGCGCACTTTGGCACGCGGTTTAATCGCCGTACGATTACGCTTCCGCGGTTGTTTTCTGGGCGAGATTAATCCGGACTCACGCGTTCGCCTCACGCACCATTCGTGGCACGTATCCGTCGAGAATTATCGTTTCCATTAAAGTTCTTATCGTGCTTTCTCGCTGTCGTACGATTAAATAAATCATCGTGCCTCGACTCCGCGAGACTCTTTCACTCGGTACGCCGCGCCGGCCGTCGGTCGGTCGCGATTGCGTTTATCAGAGTAATTAATGATATTATTAGAGGCGCATCCGATAAGCGCGGGGGAGCTCGCCAAAACAAGTCTCGCAGGAAACGTAATACGCTATCAAAGTCCCTGGCTTTAAGAGAGCCATGCGCGCGTATACGTTATTTATCTGTTTTTCCTCTCGATGACGACAACGGCGCGGCGCGGTTCTTATCCGCGTGTGTAACTCGTTTGCTCGCGCGCGTCTAATGCATCGTTAATTAACATCGACACGATTGCCACACGAGCGATTGGCACACGCGTGACCACTCTCGCTCACGGTCGCACGTTTGTTTACCGTAATACCGCTCGGGAGTGCTCACGGACTGCCGATCGCCGATACGGGATTGAGCACACGACTTTCGTTCTGTGCCCCACGTGCTGCTGGCAAACGGTACCGGCGGCATTAGAACTTTGGCTTCAATTCAGCACACGGAATACGTTCCAAATGTATTAAGCGTCGAATCATTAAAACTTAATTATCGTAATAAAAGCGTATCACGTTACTACGTATGGTACTATTAATGGCACTCAGAGAAACGTTTCTTTTACTTTACGTTGCAGTTTTTCGCGGTGTGCAATGTAAAATGATGTCGAAACATGAACTTCCGTTTAGCGTTGTTATCAGCATAAAAGCCTGTAATTTTATAATAGCTGCTTTATGCGCTTAAAATAATTTTAGCTAATTATGACGATCATAACGATTATGATGATTATTCTTAATTATGTCAATATTTGTTTATCTTTCATTATAACTATTACAAATTATCCTAATATTTTGTCATCAAATTATCGCTTTATTTTAGCGAAAAAGGCAGAACGCATGTGCTCATGTTTCGAAATTATCGCTGCATTTGCGAATCGACGTGTTAAAACTCAAATTCCAGTCATATCCGGCGGTTTATTTCTCGATCGAAAAATTATTTATATTAAAGGCATTGGTCGACCAGAATTACACAAATTTACACATATTTGCTTATTGAATTCGAATAATTAACCTCCTAGTGACCGACATTTTATTTTTAGAGAGACGGCTATTGATAAAAATGACATATGCAATTAAACTTAATAATGAGAACATAAATTACAGATTTTATTGAGTTCATGGATAAATAGGCGTAAGGGTGTTTTGTGCAAAAATTAATTTAGTTGTACATAAGATAGTCATAATTATTCTTGAGCAAATAATTATAAGAATTATAAGAATAAATAGTTTGAATTTTTATCGAATATAGAGGATGTACGATTGTGAGGTAAATTATAAATGATCATTGGTTATATATTTGAGTAATTTTTAACGATTCTTATAAGTCGCCACTGCTGCTACTCAATATGTCGTCAATTTAACTAAACAAATGGAGTTAAAAAAATACTGTTTTGTGTTAAAATAATAAATTTCAAGATAGTCGTTAAGAATGGTGGTTAAAAATAACAAAATGTAACTCAAGGTATTGATTTAAATTTTATCTTTTAATATTTAACACTGTGCACAGTTTATAAATTCGCATCGGTCAATTCGAATATCGTTGCATAAAATTCATTCGTTCGCGTTTTTCATGTATTGCGAGGCTGAGACCGCGAAATTATTTTATAAAATCACGCTTTGAATTTGCGCACAAACAGGCACAGACATTGGTATCCGCCGTGCATCGCGGTAAATCATCTTCAATTATTCGTGACAACGCGACACGTTGCGTTGCGGGCGGCCAACGGCGCGGCGCGGCGGTAACAACGGTTCGGCGATGGCCAATGCGAAAGTGCACGCCAACATTAACGGTACATTGCCAAAAATGATTATAATACCGCGGTTGTGCGATGCGCGTTTTCGCCAAGAAATCTCACGTATTTCGTGAATCGCCAAAGAGAAACTGTTTCGCAAAACGCTTCGGCGGAAAATAACTCGGGCGAGAGAATCTGAAACCGCTCGAAAGATCATTAGATCATCAGAATATTTCGCTTGGAGGTGTATTATTTGCTTCGAAATATATAAATGTACACACACGTGCGCGCTTATACGTATCTTAATTTTGATTATATTTCGGGATTGAAAACTGGATTGAAACTGTATGTATTTCGTAAACCGCGAACCACATTTTTTTCGACGATAAGTAGAGTAGCGAATCTAAATCCGTTTGAAGGACGCAAAATGTAAAACGCGTCGGGAGAGAAAAAAGGAAAGAGGAGGGCATGAATTCTTTATCGCATCCCCCTGCGTTTGAATCAACGAACGTTTGCGACGAGTTGACGCGCCTCTCGAGTGCATCGCTCCTGATTGAAGCTGCAATGAGCGCTCGCTCCCCCTTCGCCGATAACGCGTCGAAGTCTTCGCGAAGGGCAGATAAGAGCAAAAAGAGCGTAATCGGAAGAGGACTAAAAAGAGAAGCGGTGGAGAGGCGAATAGAAGAAGAGTTATCGCGCTCGTCTGGTCGTCGTCGCGCGGCGGAGGATAAGGAGGCAGAAGAGCAGCGAGGAACGACAGAACACTGGAGAAAGAGAAAGAGAGTGAGAAAACAAGGAGAAAGAGTGGACGACGACGGGATGGAGAAGAGCGGAGAAGAGGCTGGAGGGAGGAGAGACCGAGAGAGGGTGGAAGAAGAAGTCACGAAGCAGTAGTGGAAACGAAGGTGGAGGTGGTGGTAGATGGGTAATGCCACGATCAGCCGTGTGGCGAGGATTGCACATCCGACATTATTTTATATTTAAATAACCTCGTGTATACATATAGGATACATTGTCTCTATAAGGACTGTCTTATTTCAAAGTCGAATTAAATTTCATTTTATAATTATCTCATGCCTTAGAGAATTAATTAGATAATATTACTCTTTAAGATAATTTAATGAGTATTTGATCGAAATTGTACTGTTATATACGTAATTTTATTTATAGGTCTGCGTAAATATGACTGCGTCTTTATTTTATACAATTAGGAATATTGTTATATTATTGCAAGGGGATATTTTCGACAGGTATTTAGGCGTACAAATTTTGATATTTATATATTATTTATCAACTTTATATGTTCGCGGGCACCACACACAGGGGGGAGGAAAAGGCAAATGCGCGGATTCTCGCCGTGGGCGCGAATGGCCGTGGTTACGGATCTGGAGGTGGCGATATCGGCGGCGGTGGCGGGTAGGATGGTGGAGGCAGAGGTTACGCCGCGCGCGCGGCGCGGATCGGCGCGCCGCAGGCCGCAGGGACGAGAAAACGGCGTACGAGAGTGCGACGAGGAAGACGGCTGCACGGAGGAAGGGGAAAGATCGTCGGAGAGGGAACGGAGGACCCGCACCGACGACCCTGAGATATGATAGCCCAGGGGTGGCCAACCGACTCTGAAGCGAGCCCTCTCGAAGGTAATCACCGGCAGCTGTCGAAGCTGGGGAAGTTGCACGAGCTTCTACGCAAATCTACTCGCATTGAGATGAGAGCAGCTAGCGAGGCCGGTGGCCAAATTGAACGTTCTCTCTCCCTCACTCTGTGTTTAACTATTACATAATAAAATTTGCGATTTAAAAAGACTGGAACTTTATCGAGCAAATTGAGTTGCAGATAAAAAAAAAATGCATTATCACCAAGCAATCAATAGCAGATCGGTGTATCTCGCGGTCTAACAATAGTCTTTACCAAAACAAACGAGTGCTTGTACAATTGTTATATAGAAGCTCGATAAAGATTTTTTTTTCTTCTATACGCGAGAAACATTCTCGGAAAGGAACTGCGAGCAAACAAGCTGTCGGTGCTCGATGCATCCAGCGACTTGGCCGCGGCCGCGATGGATGATCACCCCGGTGATAGCCGGTTATCATGCCTCCCCACTCTCCCGTCTCGCGCTGCCCTCCCTGGCCTTTTTCCACCTCCGCCGACGAGCAACGCCGTTCCTCGGATCCTCGGTCCCTTCACCGCGCCGTTGTCTTTCCTCCCACCCCCGCCGACCCTTGCCTTCGGTCCCAACAACCTTCCGTCTAGACGGCGCGCGCACGCACACACACCCGGAGCGGCCGTCTCTACGCTCTCTACGCGCGCGGCGAGATACGTCGGCCGGTGTATTAAGCGGCGTTCACACACGCGCAATGTCACGTCGCTCGCAGGCACGCGCCGGCGATAAAGTCTGAATAGGAGAGACCGCCGCCGCTGCCGTCGTCGTCATCGTCGTTAGGTCGTACGTGAATCGGAGGAAAAGCGCAATGTTGTGCACGCGCCGTCTGCGCTTGACGGCACGCTCCGTCTCTCGCGCGCGGCTAGTCGTTGTCGCGCGAGGTACAACTGTAAGGTACAACTATAAAATCTCGCATTCCGCAAGTAGCACCATCGTGCAATAACAGTTTCGTCTCGTACCAGCGAAAAGCATGAGCTTTGTTTTTACAGCACTCGTTCGTTTCAAGATGCACCTGCATCGCTGCATTTCGAATTACAATAGCGTTGTTACAGCTGTCTCTTTAAGAGAAGAGAATTCTCTACCGAGGAACGTCACCATCAGATTTCGAAAATCTCTCAGCGTGGAAATTTACATTGCCGAGTTTCCACGTGGACGACGAAGGACGGCTTTCCTCGTCGTTTGGTCTGGTCCCGTTCGCTTGGCGCGAGACGCTAGCACGAGACGAGAGGAAAGACATGGAGTTAATTATACGCGTTATATCGCCGGGCGTATATGAAGTGGTTAATTCGGGCTGGTAAACAACGACGTCGGAATTCCGCGAGCGTGCCGCGAGCGCACAAACACCGGCTGCGGTGATGACAACGACGGCGGCGGCGGACTTGCGCTCGTCTCGTAACAGCCGGGCGTCTGCATGTCGCTCGGTAAATAAGGCCGAGAGACGCGCGAGAGAGGAAAGACGTGCCTCTGCCGTTGTACCGCCTTCTGTTTCTCTCTTTCTCTCTTTCCTCGCGCGACGATGACTATACACCGCCACGCGCAGTGCGCGCGTACAGACGTCGGGACCGCCGACGAGCGAAACAAACGTCGAAGACAGACGGTTCGCCGACGACGGGCGACCTTGGCCGCAGCGAAGGAGGTGAGCGAGGTCGGAGCGAGGGCCACCGAGGCTCATTCGTTCGCTACATTCGCCGCTGGGTGCCCCTTAAGGTGCGACTTCGCCAACGACCACCAGCCGGATAACGTCGCGAAGGGTGCCCTCTCGTGCGCGGGCAGGAGCTCACCTTTCTTTCGTTTTCGTCTCTTTTGCTCCTTTTCCCCCTACACCTCTCGCGCGCTTTATCCGGTCGTGTTTCTCTTCCTCCTCTCTTTCTCGGTCTCCCTTACTCTCCCTCGCTGTTTTTCGTCCCTCATCGTATCCCGACCGGCGCGGCGCGTCACCGCCATTACCAGCCGTCGCGTCCCGGCTTTCTCTCCCTTCTACTTTCTCTTTCTCATACTCACGCCGCCGCCGGTCGCTCTTGGACGGCTATGCGCTCGCCCAGCTCGGGTCTCACGGGTGCGGGTGTGAGAAATCGTCGGTGAGACCGGCCGACTAACCCGACAGATTCCCGTCTCTCTTTTTCCTCGATGCGAAACGACGACGACCGATAGGGGCGATAGGGGTGATCGACGTCTAGCAGTAGCTTTTAACGGCGTACGTGTATCGCGTGCGTATACACGCCGTACACGCGCTCGCTCCACTCGCGTAGAGCCTCGGTGTATGTTAAGTCCGCGCGTGATCGGGGGCAATGTCGAAATTCCGTCGGGAGTATCGACCGATCGCCAGTCGCAGCCGCGTTCTTTTCGCTAGATCGGGAACGAGGTCGTCCGATTGCGTCACAATAGGCGGCTAATAGAACTAATAGATCGCACGCGGAAATCAATGCCCACAAAAAAGATTGACCCCAATGATTTCGACACCGTTTGTCTTTTCTCCCCATGGCTCATTTGTGGCGACGAGGCGATCGAGACTTTTCGACATATAAATATTTTTCATAATAATTTCAATAATGTGCAAATTCTTTGTAAATCTGGCACTATTATTTTGCCGAGAAATAAACCGATAGCTAAAGAAGCAAAAAGGAGAAGTATTAATTATTTAACTTATTCGATATTAAAAATCAAAACGGTGAATTAAACTTTACGGATGGAGTTTTTATTTCTATAGTATTTTATTTCGGAACTTTGCTTTTTTGAGATGTTTAATTACAAAAATAGCCTTATATTTAGGATAGAACGAAACTAAATACTCATGGAAGAGTTATATGCACATTCTTCGTAAAATGATCTTGGGTTTCTAGAATCATTATTCATCCTTAATTCTAATTTTTGAATAGAACAAACACAAAAAGAATGAACGAAAACGTCGATGTGATATAATGATCTGACATAATGACTGATAGTGTTTTTTTTTTTATGAGAATTCTTTCAGAGGATGAGAAGATAAATACCATTAATTAGACCGTACTTAAAAAGAGTTTACAACGGATGAATAATGACTCCGAATCATCGTGTTTGCTCAAATATTGATCGAAATGTAACGCGGTTTTTTTTTCTTATACACTCATTCAAATAAATTGAAAAAAATTTTACGTTAGTCTAAAATTGGAAAGCACTACTCATTTTCAAAAATTTCGAAACAAGCTTTCGATCTTGCGAATTGTTGGAGGGTGATTGCCACTAACGAAACGAAAATGTGTTTCGCCGCATAATACGTGAATGCAATATTTAAGAACGAAGCGATCGTACGGACGTTTCGCGCGCGGATTAATCGAGTAATTCGATCTACGACGCATTAATCTTGAACTGAAGCAGTATCGATCGATCGACGCCGGTGGGGACCGAAATAACGAGCCGATATAATTTCAAGCGTAATTTCATCCTCCACTGAGCCAGCGCGATGCGATGCGATGCGATGCTATGCGATGCGATGCGATGTGATGTGATGCGCGGGCGAATTAACAGGATCGATTGTAATGCCCCGTTGTTATGACTAACTCGCGCGAATTACGCGCACTTAAACGCTCGCATTGAGTCGATTTTCCGTTTGACCCTTCGGCACTCGGTCCGTTCACAAAAACTTTTTTCGCCGCGCTATTTATACGCTGAAATATAACTGATTCCGATTGCGAAACGACGTTAGCGGTCGTTTTATTGTGTTCCGCGCTCGTCGATGCGTTTTAATAACCACGACGGAAATTTCTGTGCGACTTTCGTGAATCCGATTATCGAACTTGCAATTAAACGAAAATTGATCCGA
The DNA here is from genome assembly GCF_030848805.1 of Temnothorax longispinosus. Lineage (NCBI taxonomy): Eukaryota > Metazoa > Arthropoda > Insecta > Hymenoptera > Formicidae > Temnothorax > Temnothorax longispinosus. The sequence continues at coordinate 14,678,666 of NC_092361.1, forward strand.
GGATGAGATCGCATATTCGGATGGTCTAGAACGTCTAGAATTACATATATTAAATCGCGAACACTCGCCAATCCATATTAGTCTTGCTTAGTTTCGAAATCTTGAAAGTTTCAATGAATATAATCTTTGTTATAATAAAAGTCTAAATGCAACAGGTATATTATTAGTTTTAAAGTCGATCTATTATCGATTTCATTGTCATTCGCTAAATTCGATCGAATCCGCTCATTATCTCGCGCGACTGCAAATCGAAGAAAACAATCATGATTGAAGTAATTTTTGCAATCTACGTGTGTCGCAAAAAAAGCGCATTGTCTGTACGGAGGCTCGATCTCTGTCATCCCCGCATTAATTTCTTTCAAGAGTTAAACCAATTATTATCGGTGCAGCGTCTTAATCGGAAGCCAGTCGAGACGTCCTCGGAGTACGTATAGCGCGCCCAGGATCGCCCGGCGGAGAGAGAGGGAGAACGAGCGTTCACCGGGCGAGCGAGCGCGCGGAACGCGGATGATTTTTGCGTCGTGCGACGACACACCGGGCTAATCAGCCGGTGGATCAGCACCCGCGATACACACACACGGCGTGGTGTCTGGTGGCGTGGCGGACGCGTGGGAGCGAGCGGGACGAGGAGAGAACGAAGGTGGAAGAGAGAAAGAGAGAGAGAGAGAGAGAGAGAGAGAGAGAGAGAGAGAGAGCGTGGTGGTGAGACGACTAGCTCTCCTCGTCCTGCAGGGAAACGAGACGCGACGCAGCGCGGCGCGGCGCTTCGTGAGAAGAGGAGCGAGGGGAGGAGGAGGTAAATGCGGCCACTGCGCCGGCGGCGGTGGTGGCGGCGGTGGACACGGCGACGGTGCGGTGGGAGAGCCGTAGGGGAAACGCTCTGCCGGCTCTGCGGCTTCGGAGTAAATGGAGGGGTGGCGAAGGGGCACGAGGAAGGGCGGCGGAATCGACGGTGCTGCGGCCTGACAGACACCGGACGCGTTCAGTCTGCCGCTGAACCTGGAATGCGTCGGGTGTTGTGTCGACGAGCAGCGTCGTCGTCGTCGTCGCCGTTGCCGTCGTCGTCGTCGTCGCTGCCGCGACACGAAGGACCGTCATCCACTCTTCGCTCCGATTCCTAGCGCGCGCGCGCGCACGCGCGCGTGCGGAGAGGTGACGCCGAAAAAAAAAAACACCGACGGGGAACCACGTCCTTTCTCTGCCGTTTCTTTCTGCCCGAACACGTCGCGTGCCGTCGGGCAACGGGGAGAGTCGAGAACCGCGAGAGCACGAGAACGAGAATACGCCGTCAGCGCGCTCGTGGAGTTTCGCGTTGACACGCACCCCGGCGACGACGCCGCATTGACGTTTCTCATCCGTGCTCCGGCTGCAGCGGCGGGAACTCGGCCAACTCAGCCGTCCCTCTCTCTCTCTCTTTCTCTCTTTCTCTTTCTTGCCGTCCTCAAGCCTACTCCAACTTGCTCCCCTCACCCATGCATACGCGTTCCCCTCTGCTTTTCCGACCGTGAGACGAAATTTATGTACGAGGGCGGAGATCCCTGATACGCGCGCGACGTGGATCTCGGGGATTGATAACCGCGGCCGTCTCTCTCCGATGGGAAAATCGAGAGATCACCGCGGCCTGGGGTGGACGCGCAACGGCAACGACAACGACAACGACGGCGACGCGAGCGCGCGAGATGATTTCGGGAGTCAAGGTCGGAGCCGTCTAGACTGCTGCTGCCGGCTATATATCTCGACGTCATTCAACGTCTGTGAGACGGCGCGCGCGCACGCCAGCCAACTTTCCGATAATACTGACTGAACCGAGAGAGTGCATAGTGACTCGCGCCTCTCCTCCTCTCTCTCCCGGAAATCTCTGGGAATCACTACGACGGAATCTCGCTGCAGGGGGACGACAGGGACGGTCGGCTGGAGGGAGGGAGAGAGAGAGCGCAAGAGAGAAACTTCCTCCTCTTCCTCCCCTCCTTTCGCAGCGATATACGGCGGCAGGGAAGGGGATAACACGACGGCAGAGTCGCGCTGCTGCTCCCATTAGACGCAGGCCGTTAAACGACCGTAACGCTTATGGTCAAGTGGGATCGCTGGCGGAGCGCGGTGCACCGGATACAATCGAATTAAGTGGGAACGGGGTCGCTTCCTCCTAACGGGGCCCCGCCGATCGATCGTCGTCGGTGGACCGAGTTCTACGGGGAACCCGAGACTCTCGAGAGTAGTGCCAACGGCAGTGTTGCTTCTCGCGAAAGCGCGTTGCAGTATCGGGACGTCGTGACCCGCGAAGTGCTCCATCCGGCCGACGGCTCTGCCGAGCGTGGAACTTGGCCGTTCCGGTGTGACGGATAGCAGTAGTTACAAGTGACCGGCGGGGGGAGGGTTGTAGAGGTGTGTGGTTTGTCGCGACGACGACGGCGACGACGTCAGGCGCGACCGGAACTTGTTGTTGTTCGTGGAAGTCACGGCGGGCGAAAGTGTCGGCGGTGGTAGTGGTGCGTTTATGTCAGCTCGACGAGGCCGGCCGACGTCGACGGTCAGTGGTTGTTTCCGGCACGCCGACGGCAACCTGGCGGTTCCCCCGTTCAAATGAAGCTGAGGCGTCGCTACATGCAGACGCTCGGCGTCTCCGTGAAACAGCTGCGCAGGAAATTACTCGAGCTGGGCGCGCGAATCCTCCACGTCCAGGGGTCGAAACCGCGCGACATGGCACTAGTGGTACGTGTGTCGAAAAAAATGCGCTTCTTTTTCTTATCTATTCTTTCTTTTGTCGCGTGCATTCTCGTTCGTTACATTTCGCGTCGTTCCCCTCTCGACGAGCGCATCGAGCGCGCCGATTTTACTTTGCACGTGCGATGCGACGGTGCAATGTCCAATATGTCTTATCGCCTCGGAAAAGAGGCCATGTAGGCCTTTATGTTACTCGTGGAATTGTAAAGGATTTTTATGCAGTGTCAATCACGACACTTCTGACGTAAGAATTGGAATCGGTATAATATCAGTGAATTTTTTAAATTCGATATTATAGACTGTACGTTTACAGGAAGATGTATATGTTTGTCTGTGACATGATTGAAGTAAGATGTATTTTTCTGTGAGCAGCAACTTACGTCGATATATCCGAAAATTGGATATTCGGTCTTTCGTCAGCGAGGATTTGACCAGAATTTATTCGTACTTTTTCAATCTCCATTATTAAGCATCCTGTTAATCAAGCCTTAAATGAAATTTCCGTTGAAGTAAAACTAATTTAAAGTTAACCGAGAGACAAGTTCCTGCTCATCCACTTAGACGCTTGAAACTTAATTTTGCGAAAACCCTTCAATTTCCAATGTAAATGTCTTCATAATTAAGTTGATAAAATCGATTAAATAAGCTGTCATTAAACTTTCAAACGTTTATGTTGGAATGCTCTGTATATCATAATGACGTTTTCTCGTCTATTAACTTAAGCAGAGATATTACGAGAAAATATATATAAATCGAAATGTGTCGAGCAATTTTGAATGTCTTTAATTCGTATATTATTCACGCATGGAGTGTAGCGCGGCTACTCTATTTATTAAACATTAAAGACTGACCGTTGCGGTTGCATATTGACGATCGGTCGCGAATATTTAATAAGTAGCGCGGTTTTAGGCGAAAGTATTGCATGGGATCTTATTTCACCTGACAGCGCCGGCACACACGGTAGCGAAATGAATTACGACGGACGTATGATGCGCCACGTCGCCGGTGAAAGTGTTTTATGTGACTAGTGCGCGAAAAAAAAAATCAATTCTGCCAAGGTAACCCTCGGTGTGTTGCACCTTGCACAGATGATTTACATACGTAGCGCGAAGGGGTAATCGGTAGGACCCGGTGCACCCGACATAGTTATGAATCTCAAAGATCACAAGCCGGTGAAATTTAATCTGTAAAAACTGACCTTTTTAAAAAAAGGCGTCAAGTACACGCGCCTGTCGAAACATTGTTGTACATGTCTGTAAAAAAAACTGTATGATACATAAATATCTTTGGAAAAAAAACTATTATGTATTTTAAATCTTTGGAAGGAAGCTTCTATATTTTAAATTTAAATCTTTGGCAAAAAAGCTATTGTATATTCCACCTATAAAAAGTATATCAGAAAATAGCATCAAGTAGAAATACATTGTAAAAAAAAACTGTCGTATTTGTATTTTAATAATTATAGAAAAATCTACGAGAAAAAAGTTGTATATATTTTGCCTAGAAAAAATATGATATGAGAAAATGGCACTAAGTAGAAGTAAATTTTTGGAAAGAAGCTGTAGGATATATTTTAATTTAAAAAAAATATGATATTGGAAAATTTAATAATGTAAATTTAATAATGTAGTTTCTGCATATATTTTCGCTACATTTCAAACTTTAGGATAAAATATACTTTGCTTGTTATAAAAATTCTGCTAGTACTTTTTTATTATATTTAATCTTATATATAATAGTTCATAAATCTTTATTTTATATATTTTCTCATTTCTCAGATATCCTTTAGCCTTATTAATATCTAATAGCATTTAATAATATTAACACCTATTCGAATTAGAATTTATTAAAGAATCTCTTCGTAAATGGTCAGTTTGTTTGTCAGCTACGTTTTTTATGCTATATTTTTTTTATATTTCCAAAATCGTGACACATATATTTTAAATACAAAAATCTAAAAAAAAGCGATCTTACTTTCAATATTAAAATAGTTTCTGAAAATAAACGCAAACAAAATTTAAAGAAAGAAAGAGGGGCACAATACACCGACTCTACATTATTCACATTTAGATAATTTTTTTATTTAGACAATAGGGAATTTTCTAAGTATTTAACACATGACTAGATAAAAAGAAATAAAATACAATTTTGCTGTATATTTATATATAAATATGAGTATAAAGATACCTATAAAATCCTAAAGATGATTAAAATTTCAAGCTTGAACATTTAATATCTCTTGATACGGAACTAGTACACGCGTCCGGACGGTATCTGGAACACCGAGACCTATTCCGTCGTCTCTCCCTCCTCGGGAGGACGAGCCGAGCGAGTGTCGCGACGACGACGAGGATGAGGGAGGCGAACGGGGGTGGAAAGGCGCGCTCGGGAACGCTCGCGTCGAACTCGGAGCGAGAGGTGGTATAATAAAAGAAGCGGAGAACGCGAAGGAGGCCGTTACACTGTCTGCCTTGTATGTTTCTTCCGTCTGGCCCAGAATGCGAGGCAGGCTTTCACTGCAGTTTTCTCGTCTGGGTCGACAGCTCCGCTCCCCCGTTCGTGTCGTTCTCTCTCTTGCATGCCGATATAGTAAAGCCTCTCCCTTCCGTTGCCCGATTCGCGAAAGAAAGAACGAGCAGCGAGCGTGCACGTCGATACCTTCACGTGGCACTTTTAAATGTTGTTAGCCCGCGATTCCCGAGGTCGGTCTCGCGAACGCGAGCCCCGAAGACGGTAGCCGCTGTCATTAGTAGGTTCTGCAACACGCTGACCTTTAACTTTAGAGAAATCTTTTCGGAGAAAGAGAGAAAAAAAATACCGTGGGAGCTAAAAAATCTTTTTGGTTTAATGAATTTTCTTTTAAACGGGGTCACCTGGACTGCTCCATAATATCAGAAAACTTGGTTCAAAATTTATGTATAGTACTTAAAATTAACTGGGAAACGAGGCCATTTACACTTAACATCGCTCGAAATGGTTAATACTTTATATTGGATCTTTATAATTTGATAAGAAACGTTCGAATCATAATCAATTCATTGTTCAAATTTTTTTTAAAGAATAATCGAATTTACAGCTTTATTAAATTTTAAGTTGAATTTGAGACGATCTTTGATTATGAATTATATCAGGAAGAAATTGAACAGGATAATAAGAAGATGCAACAAAACGTTTTTAAATTTCTTGAAGTTGATTAATTAAAGACGGCCTTATGATATAACAAATTATAGAGATGATGATATATTTTGTATTATATTGTTAGACGCGACGATATAAAGTATAAAAATATGTTTGCGAGCATTTTCTGGTATTTCTTTTATATTCGCACTCTCCTCCGTAAACGAGACAATATTCGGGATCTGTATGTGCTACTGGATCTAGTGCTGCTTCAACGCGAACAAATTGAAAGGCATTCCGTTTTGCGGAAGATCATAAAATGGTCTTAAAGACGCTCCGTTTTATGAACCTTCTTTTCAAAGTAGGACTCCGTTTATCCATGTCTCTACGAAAGCGATAAAAATGTCGACTCCGTTGTGGCGTCCTCGACGTCGCTCGCCGCGATAAGCAAGTCGTAAATGTATCACGCGTGAACGCGAGGTCGATTCATTATCGTGTAGCGGAAAGCAGTTCAACAAATGTGTAAACGGTTTGTTTCTCTTTTTTTTCGAAATATGAAAACTACAATAGGTCTTACGATCATAGAATTGGTTCTCGACACTAATATAAAAGTATGTAGTTGGTCAATTTCTCTCTCTCACTTTCTCTTAAACGCAGCAGATTTTTTAATAACAATAATACATTACAATAATAAATATTAAAAATAAATGCAAAACATTTTTTATTTTATTATATCATTTTAATTGCAAAGTAACGCACAAACAAATTTATAATCCGCAAATAATTGTACTAAAAAAAGGCACATATATTTATAGATTTAAAATTGGCTGCATGTATGGAATTTTTGTTTGTGTCGAGATATATTCTGCGTATCGCAAATATACAAGGATATGTATTCACAAATTGAAGGAATATCGTATACTATATTTCTTCGTAATCTAATCTAACCTAACCCCATCGGGGCTTTCTCCATTTCTTAGGAAAACGTCGGCCTTTCGGCGGAGATTCGTTTAGCGGTAAGCTGAATCTAACGGTTGCTCTAATCGCGCTCGTTAGTATAGCGAGCACGGCACGCTCGTTAATATGCGTTGGCTCGTAGAGCATAGGACGCCGCGCGCATAATTCGTGCCTATATGCAAGTATGAGCGCATATTTAACTGCTAAGTATAAGACTGGTATGCGAGGATACCTTTAAATACAATTTGGTTTGCAAATAATCAAAATAATGAATATTATGTAAAATGAGATATATATTACTGTTATATCTTTTTAAGTAATATTCTCTTTCGTAATTATCGGTTAAATGTGTGAACGACTGAAATAAAAAGATGTACTTAAAGGAAACTAAATATCTTGAATTAATTGTAGGTTTTTACTAAAGTCACCGTGAATTGAATGATCATTATTAATTTTAGAACGCTTTGCTGTATATTACTTTAGCGGAAATTAGTGTCTAATATTCGCATTTTACGGAATTAATATACACAAAAAATATTCATCGTAACGTTTTACCGCTCAACGGGTTATACAGGGTTTGTCTCAGGGTTTTTTGTAAGCAAAATAAACAAGTAAAAATGCGGGGAGTGTAATATCTCCCGCTTTATTTTTTACACTTTTAGATAGATTTCTCCGAAGAGAAACTTCATATGTTAAGTCATCAGTCTGAAAAAAGCCACGCTTGCACATAGTCCCCTACATATAATGGGCAAATATTAGCTCGAATCGAAAATTAGATCGATAGTCGGCAATATTCTTTTTTGTTCTTTTCTATTGTTTTCTCTTTTTTTCCCTTTGATTGGACTGTCTGGTCAAGAGACGTGGGAAACGGCAGTGGGAACGTTTACACAAGTGCGCGTCGTATGAGGGTGACTCGCTCGAGCACATCTCCTACATTGTATATTGAAGATATGATATTGGAGCATCTAAATCCTGTCGGGCTTAATAAAATAAATATCTGAACAGCAGGCGCGAAATCTCTTCTCTCCACTTTCCTGTCAGCGACACGCGACATGTTATTTTATCCTATGGAGAGATACGAAATGTCCTGATCACTGCACTGGTTTAAAAAAAAGCACGTCTATACATTTCCTTTTATATGCGTTATTGGTGACTTATTTATTAGATCGTGACCAAATTTTAATTGTTACACTGAAGAGGGTCTAAAATTAAGACCGAAAACGTTTGTAATATGTATCTTTCTTTTTTGCATTAAAGTTACTTTTTAGTATTTCATATCTCTCGCTTTAAAAACGGCGTTTTGCTCTTATTTGTCCTATGAACTTGTTTGTCTATATTATTTTATACAATTTATATAGTTGGAAAAATGTCGTTTATTTAATGTGCAAAAAGATACGCGGTGCCTATGTGGATGGCGCCACTGTTTTTGCGCATTGTGCGAGCTCTGTCGAGTTATTTTCACGCGATTAAGCGCGCTCTGCGCACACGGCGTTTGTAAAATTGCAAAAAGTGCATCACTCGAAAAAATTTAATTCTTCGGACGATTACGTTCCACGGTATTTAATTAACTCCCAAGTGCCGCAAAAAGTCCGGCAATACGTTGAAATCTGTTACATACGCTCGAGGCGTCACTCACTTCGAAATTCAAATGCTCTATGTTCATTGAAAATATTACATAAACATCGCGTTTATATGATGGCATTATATGGTGATTATATTATAAATTGGAAAATAGTTTGAACGAAATTTGTAATCGTATATTCAGAATTTATTTTCAACTGATAAGGCAGTGATTCGCTTTTATGTAAAAACTTTTATCATAAAAATTATAATATTTAATTATAGCCGTTAATAATATTAGATTTAGTAAATTTCTGTTATTTCTGTTATCTTGAAGCTTAAACTGTTATCGGACGAGGTATCTAGATATTTAAATACCTATAAGATACAAATTAAATAATTAATGCAAATTAAAACGTAACTTTAATAAATGTAAAATAAGCAGTTAAGAATCCATTACAAAATAGACTTTGTAAAATAGATCAAGAGATTCTCATGCATTTTCGAGGCCGTGAGACCAGTATTGCATGAAACAAGCGTCTAGTCCGCGTTACCGTTCACTCTGCCAAGAGTGAAGGTACTCGTTTAACGAATGTCGCAAATAATCATGACGTTTTACGGCAGTCGCGCTGCCCCGACGACGAAAGGTTTGTGCATGCGTGTATCTCTCAAGGATCTCTCGTCGATGGCGAAAGAGAAAAAGACCGTCACGACGTCATGAGAAACTCGTCGTAGGGAACAAACACTTTGACATTACGAGTTGTTTGATTTTTTGGGATCAATGTAATATTCTTTCACTTATATCACCAGGATGTTGAGTTTCAACGAAGATCTTGAAGACCTGATCCTGGTTGTACACACGTGCCAGATACAAATTCTTCTAATTGAATATAAGTGGAATTTAAACTGCAAAGAAAACGCTGATTTACTAGCATCGATATCTCTTGAATCGTAAATTAAAAAATCAGATTTGATTTTCTCGAATTAAGTTTCTTTAGAAGGCTTCATTGGAGAATCCCGAAGTTTATTATTACTTTTAATTGCATTTTGTCGGGCAGTATTTTCAGAATAACATTGCTAATTTAATTTTATATTTGCCCGTTATTAATAAATTTCAAGATTCCTTCGAGGCACCGATAATCGACGTCAGAGGATTTTTACATTGCAAAAATTTGCGCAAAAATGCACGCTTTTGCAAAATTCCGTCTGTATAGAGTAAAACATCGCGCTAGCTGATGTAGCTCTTGCGTAAAAACGCTAATGTGTGGAATATCTCGCGCGTATCCGCAAATTGTAATCGGGGGGGGGAGGGGAGGAGAGGGGAGGGCTCTGCTTCTCACACATCAACGATTCGAGGCGGTGCAGTATAGGCGGCGCGTTGCGTGAAAAAAGATATATTCTAAGCTTAGAATGAATATATTCGCGCCTCCGTGTGCGTAACCCGTCCATAAGGCTACATAGAAAGAGTACACGCGCTTCCGTGCGCGCGGCGGCGGCCGCCTTCGTCTCTATTACGCCCGGCATAAAGCGTAACGGCGGGATAATTTTCTCGGCCGTAAAGCGACGCTTCACCGGGCGATGGTGCAACTATACGGCGAAAAGTGGAAGCGGAAAAGTATATGAAGCGGTTACATATACCCGTGTTTTGAATTATTCCACGATAAACGACCGCGCGAGAAAGAAAACAGCGGAGCGACTCGTGCGTCGCGACCTCGCGCGATTCTTCACCCGTTCATTTTCTAATTTAGCGAACCGTGTTAGACTGGACCTGCGGTGAACTTTTGTCGAAAGAAACGAAAGGAAGTCTTCTTATGTCCGGTAATTTCGCGAGATATATTTCTTTTTCTTGAAGACTCGACATATGAAGATGTGCGAAGTTTAATGAAATTAGGGAAGGACATTCATTAGTATGCTAAAAGCTTTGCTTATGAAAAACGAGAGAAAAGATTTTCCACTTCTAACAAGAAGTAAAACAATCTTTTATGTAACACGTGCATGGAAAGTGGCCCATTACGCACGCTACGCGTGCGTGATAGACCACTTTCCAGGCACTTGCCACATAAAATAGGGAGTGTAAGTCGTGTGTAAAGATTCGGCTCGTGCGTAAACTCCGCACCCGGGAATTTTTATCTTACGACACTTGTTACACAAATAACTATTATATCACATGTGCGTGGAAAGTGGCCCATTCCGCGTGACACGCGCGCAATGGGCCACTTTCCACGCACTTGTAATATAAAATAGGGTGTGTAACACGTGTGTTAAGTTGAAAATTGGACGTGCGGGTGATCGCACTTGCCTCCGGCTCGTGCGTCCACTCCGCACGTCCAATTTCCATCTTACAGCACTTGTTAGCACAAATAACTATTCTTTTTATTTTCGCGAATCGATTATATGAAACGGCCTTTTAACGTCGAGCAGTTAATATGCTGACCGCTAAATATCGAGGTTAATAATTTATAGGAATAATATACTGTAAACGGTTCTCAACATCAGTCGCGACTTCCGCATCGAAAACGCGTTGGAGGCCGTTTATCGCGATCTAAAAAGCACGGTGCGGCGCCGTAAAACGTTTTAAAGGATATGTCGCAACGGTCGCGTCTAGACGGGTCGCCGACGCTATTATCCGGGCCTCGTTAATGCTTATCTCTATTGCGCAAGTGTGCGTACGTAGTATAACGTGCCGGTGCGTGTTGCACGCGCGCACTTCTATTCCTACCTACGCAAGCGCACGGATTGCGTCACGTTCTTGCGCTTTTCTGCTTCTCTCGTTTCAGCCTATTGACCTCCGGACACGCGTAATTAATCCCCTATAGGCGCGCACACGTCGTCAATTATACACGCGACATTCATCGGTGCGACAGGGACGCGATAGGAACGGGATGCGACGCGACGTTAGTGTTTCCGAAGCTTTAAGCCGGTTCTATAATACGTTGCAAACGACGGCAACTGCTAGTTGAAAAGTGTTATTTCTTATTTCCGTTGCGCTTGTCAATTGCGGTTGTCAAAAGAGAGTTGACAAACTTTTTACTTTTTTGGCAACAGTAACTGGCAATCGGCAATCAGAAATAACACTTTTCAACTAGCAGTTGCCATCGTTTGCGACGTATTGTAGAACCGGCTTTAGAACTACGCGCGACACGCTATCGTCATTTGACGATTTCTGATATGAATTCTCGAAATTCTGAAACATCACTTATCCTGGCTGCCTCTCATTATTCTTCAAGACCTTTTAGTCGCGTGCATATCCTGCAGTATACACTGCAGTATACGTCAGACGTCAGACCAATGTGAATCATTCACGGGACTGCATAGCTAATTGTTAATTGTTTTATTTCTTATCTCACACAACTTGCGACCGACCTTTTATATTCTTATATTACAGAAAATATATATTTTATGTATAATCCATATAATCTCATTATGTACTGAATTATTTTCTTTAATGATACTAATTTATTGATATTACTCTTTTTCTACGTACCGGCTTAATATATATATGGGGCATTCCACGCCAATTCGCAAGGGGTCAAACTTCGACCTTTTTATTTTTGATGGCCGCTCGTTTTTTAACAGGTCTTTACGAGTATTAGACCCCTGTTAAATCGTTTCTATAATAAATGTAGCGTTTCCGAAATAGAGCCTGCGCAAAATGAGGACTGCAAAATTTTCAATGAATTTTTTCGCCTATTAGACAACGTCTAAGGAAAAAATTCATTGAACATAAAATACGCTATTTAGATCATAGTTTAAAAAAAAAATTATCCCAAATTTTTATAATAATAATTTTAAACTAATAAAGTAAAAAAACACACAAAAATTTGAATATCTCAAAAACCCCATTTTCTATTTTTTTGAAATTTATAGAGAATATTCTAGGGAATATTAGAAGAATTTTAAGACTAGTTGGAAGTTGCGCAGAATTTTTGGGATTTTTTTATAAATTTTTTTGTGAGGCAGTAGTAATATTTGACTCACAAAAGTGTAGTTAAAAATGCGTTTCAGACAATTCTGAATCAATTTAGATATACTTTTTTACTAAAGCATGATGAAGATCTCGGCATAGCACACGACAATTGCGATGAACAGTGTGGGAAAGGCGAAAGAAATAGATTTATGAGGAAGTTTAATTCAATAAGTACATTTGTTTAAGAACATATTATTTATAATTTTTATTATTTTGTGCTAAAAATTCGACGGCAGATTTTTTTCATTAATTCATTTTTTTGTCCCAATACTTGAAATCGCCGCCGAATTTTTGACTGGTCGGTACGATCAAACAAAAAGAATACCTCAGACTCAACGTGTCCACTGCGTCATACCAAGTCATACCAAAAATTATAAATTAATTGTTAAAGATTACTCATTTTCGAATGATTATACTGAGCACAAAATAATAAAATTATAAATAATATGTTCTTAAACAAATGTACTTATTGAATTAAACTTCCTCATAAATTTATTTTTTTCGCCTTTCCCACACTATTCATCGCAATTGTCGTGTGCTATGCCGAGATCTTCATCATGCTTTAGTAAAAAAGTATATCTAAATTGATTCAGAATTGTCTGAAACGCGTTTTTAACTACACTTTTGTGAGTCAAATATTACTACTGCCTCACAAAAAAATTTATAAAAAAATTCCAAAAATTCTGCGCAACTTCCAACTAGTCTTAAAATTCTTCTAATATTCCCTAGAATATTCCCTATAAATTTCAAAAAAATAGAAAATGGGGTTTTTGAGATATTCAAATTTTTGTGTGTTTTTTTACTTTATTAGTTTAAAATTATTATTATAAAAATTTGGGATGATTTTTTTTTTAAACTATGATCTAAACAGCGTATTTTATGTTCAATGAATTTTTTTCTTAGACGTTGTCTAATAGGCGAAAAAATTCATTGAAAATTTTGCAGTCCTCATTTTGCGCAGGCTCTATTTCGGAAACGCTACATTTATTATAGAAACGATTTAACAGGGGTCTAATACTCATAAAGACCTGTTAAAAAACGAGCGGCCATCAAAAATAAAAAGGTCGAAGTTTGACTCCTTGCGAATTGGCGTGGAATGCCCCATATATACTCTTAAAAGAATTCTTTCGAATTGCAATAAGCACAACTATATACGATTTATCTTCTCTACGAAATAGTTGAATTACGAACAAAAGAGGCCGATTCAATATTAATTTGTTATCTCTATTTATTTACTTCCTCTTACCATTGACCATTCTGTGTTCGAAGTCGCACTGACGTGAACGAAAACTGCACGAATAAGTAATAGATGACAGAGTGATCGCGTAACGAATGTGCGCGACATAACTTGCGTGCAACTTCCCGTAATGCAAACGTAACGGGAGTTAGTCACTTCATAAATATGGCAATGTCAGAGCCACGGACTACGGACTGGCGTCATGCAAATTGGGAAATTCATTGGAAGATCCGATGCATGCGTGTAAGATTGTTTCTCTTCGTGTATCATTTGGCACAGTCGCAACGTACCGCAAACGAAACCGTTAGAATCGTCAAGTTCTGCACGAGAAATCCCTGCATATTCATATCCCGGACGTAAAATATCTAAATACCTTATGATATGTACTCAACGCTGTTTTTTAATAATATAATGCACAACAGTAATTGATATCCAAAATCAAATAATTTTTAATTTTGTAGACAGGTATAAAGGAATTTTCGGCTAGGGATTGCATTAGACAAATCTCTCGCAGATATTCCGAATTGAAATCAGGGAAATGGATCATAGGTATATTATAAGAAACTGCTTGCTGGTGCCGATCAATGGATGGAGAATGATGAAACGCGTCTATAAAAGCGCACAATTTGAATAGTTCATTGTTTAAAACATTGAAAATCGTTGCGCGACTGCAGATAATTTTCCCACGATCGAACGCTCTTTGCGAGGTCAAACGCGAGCTCTCGGCGCAATGTACCGGGCTTTATTATGCTCGCTCGCAATGCAGAACGTCAAGCGGCTTGATTTACAGTCACTCTATCGAAGGCAAAGTATTGTATAAAATACGCCTCGTCGATCGCTGGCGAAACGTTCGCGTTGAAAAGGAAAATGTTCCAGGGATAAACTAGAATGAAAAATATATAAAGGCCTAGAGATATATTAAGTAGCAGGAATAATTTATGGAAGTTGTTATTGTTAAATTATTATTTCAGTAATTTTAAGTGATTTCTATGGTGTATATACGGTGATAAGCTATAGATTTTTATAGATCGAATTGTTTTAAAACTTTAATGAACAACACACACAGCAGTTTTGTTTTATCAGATTTACGGCGGCTAAAGAGAGAACGCATTATAAGACTTTGTTTTAGTCGACATTTTCTGCATTCAGAATAGGCGGAGTTACCCTAACGGTATTGCTACCCCATGGGACTAATTGGGCAAGGAAAAGGGTTCTTCCCCCTCTATGATGTCAGCGTCGCATTTTCAGAATTTCGACACAACGATAAACTTCTGGCTATTCGCCAAAGAGTTCTAAAGTCTCTCTGATGTAAAAAGAATTCTAGCGATTTAATGCAAAACATACAGATTCAACTTCACATTTTCCCAGTGTAAAAATTTACTGTAATTCCTTTGTTTCTACCAGGAATTGATTTTATAAATTCTAATACTTTTCGATATAAAGCGATATTAATTTAACTTTTTGATATAGAAGAGAGCTTATTTTTTCCTTCTATAAAAATCACAATCTGTTCTTTCTGTGTTCAATCAAGAAGCGATTTCAATAATGTGTGACGTCAAAAAACAAAAAAACTATGTTATTTCCTTCTTGCATTCTTTGGACTGTTAAATTCATGATTTTTTTACATTTATGTGGAAACGTTTCCTGTATGGAGTCATGGTATTAAAAGTTCTTGTAGCTCATTGGACTTCGCTCGACATTGGTTTTGCCGTCACTCCGTATCGGAGGCATGACTTTTTTGTCTCGGAGATTTTTCTCGATCCGAGAAGTGCACTTATTCCGAAGCAGTCGAAACAATCCGGCCCCTTATCGCTGGCGTTCCCCTCACATCTCTCTCCGCGCCCCATTCTCTCAATCCCCTTCCCGCGTGTTCACATTCATGCGAGTAGCCGTTTTTATTTGCAGATCGCGAACAGAGAGACGTTGCGATTCTAACTTTGTTCGCTCGTATTTCCTACATCTTCCTACATCTGCCTTGCTCAGAACACGCCGCGAGGATACTATTTGCGTTGTTTCTTTCATACGCTTCGTTTGCGCGAATCGAATGAGGAATCGATTCTGTTACTTGAAACCGAGGCAAAGTCGCAAAACACATTCTATTCTAACAATAGGTCTTAGATTACGTAATAACTAATAAAAAACGCAAGAAGAATGTTAAATCCTTATTTTTGTACCATTCAATATCATATTATTGGAATCGCTTTTTGATTCAAGACACAAAAAGAGTGCATCGCGATGTTTTGTAAAAGAGAGAGTGATCTCCTCTATGTTAAAATTAAGAAGCAAGTTTGTAAAATTGAAAGCATTATGTAACAATAATATACAATTCATTTTCTGAAGAATTTGAAAAAAATTATTACGTAAATTTTATTTTCTTATTAAGGTGATTGGGCCATGTACCATATGAGTCAATATAAGGGCTAAATTTTATTTTAAGAAAAACCATTTTTATGGATATATTCTAGACACTTATATAATTACTGGTTTTATAATGTAACTTTTCATTCGATTACGTATCAATTTATCTACTGATAAATGTAAACAGTTCAAGATTTGACTTCAGTTGACATTCGTACAAGAGAAATGTCGCGACATTGCATCTCTTCGCTGTAGGCAGCTATCATGCCAGTGCCATGTGTTTGAGTGAGGTTATGTATTGTGTTTATGTTAAAAAATAATGGAAGGTAACAAACAATTTCGATAACGGGAGATTTGCTTGCAAAAGAATAGTGCTGTGGAAAGAAAACACTACACGGCGCGGCGCGCGGCGTTGCCACATGTTCACGTCGCGTACAGCTGATGGAAAGGCCGACAAGAAACGCGACGATTCATCAACTTTTGATTGAATTTTCGGCCTTATTACACGTCAACGTCGTTTTGACTTATACTTAACAAGTGCTAGAAGAATCAAATAATGTTATTTTCAGTTTTTTGAACTTGTTTCTTTACAGACAGTGAGTGAAATTCTCGAAAAATGTATGTTTTCGGTACAATTTCCCATAAAACGTATGTTAAAAATGCCAACTTTGAGATTTAATATCTCAAAAACTAGACGTCAGATCTTCTCAAAATTGCAAATTTAAGCGTATTTAGGTTTTTTTATAACATATATTTAATTCGGATTTTTTTCTTTAACAAGCTCTGATGGCCCAATCACCTTAAAATCTAAATTTTAACATCATTTTTTTCCAAGTTTCTAAAAACAGTACGTCAAATAATATTACTCTAAAGAATAGAGACATTCGGACAATTACGTTACAATTTTCTACAAAAATAAGGTGCAGCATTATAATGGAAAAAAAAAAATATTTTATTTAACAAATCAGTCATTAATCATCGACCTTTAGACTGCTGCAAAAAAAATCGATAGCGCGTTTAACTCTTTCTATATAAAAACTTTCCAGACGAGATGACCCCAAAAGCCGTCCAATCAGACTTCATAATAAATTCCAAGAATACATCTAATAAAATATATACGCGTCTCTCTCTTGTAACAGTTAAATTTAGGAAACATATACGGGCTACGAGTGTCGTTAGCGAAAGTTATTTACGATCGTACGATTCGTTGAGCTGTTCTTCATCGATAAAATGTCGCGAGAATTTTTGCTCGCTATTCAACTGAAAATATGAGTACGTGAAACACGAGGACGCACATGCGACGACTCTTAATGAAAATCACGATATTTCTTCGCTCTCTAATTCATCACGTGACGTATATCGTAATTTATGAATTATAAAGGGATTCATTACTCAAGTTTTAGTCGAGCAGAAGTTGCTCCACTCTTTTAATCTCTATATTGTATATGATTACTAGAATTATGTATATATTTATTATTTACATATAGTTGCATTACAATTATACTAAAATCGTACAATTTGTTCATAATTGTTTCAATCTTTTTCGGTAGAAAAGGCGGGTTAACGTGAGCATGAATTTCTTGCGAAAATCAAGCAATTCGTATAGAAAATTTGCGAGCATGTTTGTGGTCGCGAAATGAGATCGACGCGACGGCGGAACCGATCTGTATCGTGACCTTGAGCGAAAACAATAATTGACAGTATAGGATTATATTCGCGTCGTGGACAAAGTAAGTACTACCGCCGCGCCGCGCGACAGATTAAAGCCGCGCCTCTAACGGTCGACATATCGCGGAGATCTAATCTAATCCTTCAGCCACGAATGCCACGAATTTAGTAATTTTAATAAAGAACAGACACTCAACGTGTCACAGGAAAGATTAATATACTTTGAATCTTTTTCCGATTATATGATCAAGTATTAAGGGCTAATAGTTAACTAATGAAATGTAAAATATTCAATCCTTAGGGCGATATTGAGATATAGAATTTGTTACTTTAGGAAGTTATAAAATTGAATCACGGCATAGAAATAAAATAAACGCGAAGTAAAACCGATAGTTGACAATTTTCATAAATGTATAAAAATATACATATTATAAATACAAATATATTATTCAAATATTCACGCAGGTGAATATTATTTAACGTAGGCATTATATAAATGTCAAGCATTTTGTAAAATTAATCTTTTGCGAGTTTCACGCGAAATACATTTTCTCGTTACGACGTTCGGAAACCGACGTTTCGCGCGCTGGAAGGATTTCTTTTTTTAGAACGACCTTTATGCGCGAAGGTGTTAGCAGGTGCTGCGAAAGTATAGTCGCAGCGCTTTACAGCGAGTGCATGATGTATCCCCGGTGCATTGCCCTCATGCAGGGTGGCACGTTCTCCTCGATCGATACGTTTTACCAAACGACGACGACGACGACGACGACAACGAAGAAGACGAAAACGACAACGAGGACGTTGGAAAGCATTTGCGAGCCAGCGATTCTTAAGACATTGCAATTTTTCAAGCGCGTCGATTAAATCACGTATACAATTTGACAGTCGGAAATTTTATTTGTTGCGTTATCAAAGTACGCAATAAAATGTTAACGGGATTAACATTTTAAAAATAAATAAATTATTTTAACAATATCTCTAATTTGTACTTATCTAATATAGAATTTGAATGCGAGGTATTGCAGATTCTCCTGCTAGAAAAATTCTTTCCAATTTATTCTTTTGTAAATGGCGGTTAAATAATATAAGCGAATAGTCGTTTGATCATTTGAAATGCGCGAGTCTCACGAACGATGTTGGGTAAACAGGAACAAATGTAATCACGCCGAATCTGATTTGTACGACGCGATCGTGACAGAAGCAGGCAGGTAGTAAGAAGACTTACGAGCGACGTTCCAGCTTGTTATCGTCGGATCAGTATCGCCGGCCAGAATCGTAAAAGAGATGTCTGCGCGACGCGCGAATTGATTGCGATATAACGCCAAGCGGAAGCTCTCTGTCGAAAGGAAAGCACTCTTTTCTCGTGCACACGAACGTGACGCGACACAGCGCCTCAATTTTAGCTCCCGATATTCGGAAAAAGAGATCGCGGTGAACGGTGATGACACATCTCAACGCGAATTTCGGTTAATCTCTTTTCTGACGGGTGAAACGTAGGAATGGAAGAGGATATATCTCTCCCCCGCGACATTTTAAGATATTTGCCTATTAAGATACTTGCATTATTATGATTTTGCAGTTAAATAAATCTTGTATCGCATTTTTGCCCACTGTATAGGAAGATGATGGCGTGCATATGCACTTAGCCTGAACACAATATTTGCAACAGACCCAAGATTAAGACGACGACGAAGAGATTGCGTAATCTAAAAGACGCGCACGGCGACGTCAAAAATTATACGCGCTTTATCGGCGACGCGCGATTGGCTTGACGTATATTTTAATCGTTGTTTGTCGGCATCGAGCTTCGAAGCGCGACACTGATCGGACTGTGTAGTTAGCATCGCAAATATTATGCTTTTTCTTAGCAAATACCTTCTGGAAATAATTATTTTTGGCAGGTTGACGGTAGAAAACATCTATGACAAAAACTTGCGAAAGAAAAGGATAAAAAAGCTTTGTGCATAATTCTCGTATTTATTTTTCGCAAACATTTTCTTTTCCTGAAAGTCTTACAAAAATTACTTAACTTCTCTTCTTTTCGGAGATGCACTGTTTAAATTTGCAGTGTCAAGTTATACTCAATTTGAGTCACTTTTAACCATTCCTCTATAGGTCGCCACTGCTCCTACTCAATGTGTCGTTAATTTAAGTAAAGCAATGGAGTTAAAATAATAAATTTTAACACATATATATATATATATATATATATATATATAGTAATTAAAATTATTAAAAATAACAAAATGTTATTTAACTTAAGGTATTAATTTCAATTTCATCCTTTATAGCGCGAATATTTCTTTTTTTTTTTTCTTAAATTAATCACAGTCCTATATGATCCGTTAGTCACCGAAATAAAAGTCAATTGTTTCTAATTATCAGCCAATCAACCGTAATTACTCGTGAGATACATGTTCGCTTTCGATTTCGGTATTCACGATTATCGTCCTCGTTATCTCGACGGCGAAAATAAACGACGACACGCGGCGGTTCGTCGATCGCGTAACTGCTGCGTCGCGGAATCGAGCGTGTGTTCGGGTTTGGCGAAGTTATATCCACGAAGCTCCTCGAAATACCGCTTTGTCGTCGCCGGGTGACTTTGACGTCCCGGGAGAAGGTAGCCTGGGAGAGAGGTGTAAGTTTCTCGGGGCGTATAATACCCGCGAGCGCGCGCGAGCGATCGATGCGGCGAAGTTTACCCTTTTCTGAAACTGCAATTTCAATCGAGCCAGCAACGAAGAGGACGAGGACGATGACGATGACGGTGGCAGTGTCACGTTTCGAGCCGAGCCGAGCGCGCAGCGGTATCGAGCGAGCTGTGCAACTGCGACAGCGACTAGCGGTTTTATGGTCCACCGAGGTGGCTCGGGGAGTCATAAAGTCCGTTACAACATCGCCGTCCGCTCCGCGGGCTTTTGCGAGGCCGCTATGGTGTTTCGAGCACCAGCATCAGCCCGAGCGAACTTCGTCCCTTCGTCGCTCGCCGGTTAACTCTATCTCCGATCGATCGGCCGAACGACCTCACGCTCGTCTCGTCACTCTCTTTCATCTCCTCTCGTTCGTCCTCGCGTATCCGGGTTGTCCGCTTCACTCGCTCAGCTCAGCTTCTCATCCCGCGAAAAATTCAATCGTTACGTAATACAATACAGTATGAAAACGTGAAATGCAATATGATATCTAAGAATAAACGAAAGAATATAAACGTGCGAGAAATAAAAGCAATTTTTATTTAGTTTTTTTCAGGACATTTTGGTTTATTTACTCAGAGGAAAGTCTGATCTTTTTAGGATCTGTTTCTATATGAATACATAATCTCTCTCTTGATAGGTATACGAGAATTGCTTTACTTTTGCAATTATATTCACCACAGATCCAATTAAAACTACGTATCAAAATTAATATTCTGAACGCTAATAATTATATTCAGATTTGAATGAGTCGTGTTACATCGTGATAACTGCGACACAATATAATATGCGATATAACTCGAATCAAATGATTCATCAAATACTCGTGTCACTTTTGAACCAGAATCTTTCATCTCTGTCTTGAAAAGAGATAGAAGAAAATATATGCACCAAATATAGCATATTCTTATACTCGGCACATATAGATCCTTTTACTCGAAGAGTGACATTGGTTCTCGCACGTTTTGAGATAAACTCGCTCGAACGATTTTCTCTTTGGATTATTATTATACCGTTTTTCTGCAAAAGTGTTACGCCAAAATCCCTTTTAATCTCGTCAAAAGGACTTTTTCGTTTGTAGAAATAATAAAGAAGTTTATACTCTTTACGAACTTCTCGTTTAGAAAATAATAATTAAAAGATAACGTTATACCTAGTCATTTGTTATGGATTATTTTGTAGATAGTATTATAAGCGATAGCAACATGATATTTAGTATTTTATAAATAAACAAAGATTAAGCGTTGTATAAACGAAGTACATAAATTCACAAAAATTTATTAATGCGAGACACATTAGATAAAAGCTCTAAAAAAATGATTTAACCTTTCTGAACTCACCCACAGTCTCTTAGACCGACGAAACACATTGCAAAACCGATGTTTTTTTCCGAAAACCATATAACTTCAAAACATATTATCAGAAATAAAGATTGAATTTCATTTACTATTTTTTCAATTTTTTTAGAAGATCTCAACTTTAACAAAAAATGAAAGTTTATGCGAAAAACAAACTTAATATGATATATTTTTATTATATAAAAATCGTGGTCTTACATACACCGTGCAGGGTGAGTCTATAATGTCATGAAACATAGGGTGAGTTCAGGAAGGTTAAAATTATATCGGAAAGGCAGTAAAAATATAGATATGGTACAAAATTATCATAATCAATTTTATAATTTGCGGATGAAAGACAATAATCACAAAACGTGTATCGCGCGCGATAACGTTATCGGAACACGAAAGCGCTTGATACGATGGAGAGATTCTGAAAATATCCGCGTATCTCTGATCGAAGGGTTCTCCCCGCGCATCTGCATTACATTGGTAACGAGCGAGCGTGATGTTATGCTGCAAGTCGATCGATACGAATGGTACGCGAGCGGCGCGAACATTCATCCCTCTGTGTGTCAGTCGCTCCTGTCGTTGCTGTCTCCGCACAGTCGCACACCCTCGCTCTGTTGTCGTCGCAGCAACAGCCGCCGTCGCCGCCGCCGCCGCCGCCGCCGCATCCCTCTTCCGCTTTCCCTTTCGACGGCCTCGGACGAGCGCGAGAACGCGAGCGGAGGGGTGCTGAAAACCCCTTTAAAGCTTTAACGCGACCGACCGACCGACCCATCAGTCGTTAACACGCGCACGTGCCAGCGAATGTTCGCGAGAGAGAAAGACTTCGGCGTCGGCTCTCGCTCGTTAAATCACGATCAAGTCTAGTCGTAAAATCATATCAATAGAAACGTTCTCAACTTCAGTCTAGAGCCGCGCGCGGCCGAGGATCTTTATTATACGTTTGGAAGCAAAATTAATGGAATAAAGAATCTTTTAATTCTCCGTCTTTTTATTATTATACGATATATAATTATAAATATCGTTATAATCAAGACTTTTGGAAATTTTTTATTTCTGCCAATGTTTGATCCATTAAATTAAACTTGATAATCGATACAATGTAGAGCTTGTTTTTGAGAACCATATTAAATTTATCGCAAAACTATTCTTTTAATTAAAACATAGCGCAGCGTGTTCAGAAATATATTTATGTTCCTGTTTCACAAAAAAAAAGATACATAATGTATGATACCAAAATATTCAGAGATATACATATATATATCAGTATTTTAATGGGTATCGAAATATCTATAAATTTGACGATAAACATCGCGAGATATATTTTCGGACACGCGCGGCGGCGACGCGGACGGCGGCTTTCACGGTCGTCACAGTCACACACGATCGATCTATTTCGAACTACGACTAATTGGACGAACGTGCGAACCAAAGACGCAACGCGGAACGAAAAGGAAAGCGCGCGAGTCGCGAGTGCACGTTTGCACGCGACCTCGTTCTTTCGCCGTGGCTCGTCGGCACTTGAAGCTCGTACGACCTTCTCCGTTTTACTTTTCGAGGTGTGTGCACTGTGCACGAACCACGGCATCCTGTGATACCGCCAACTGTCACGACGTGACGTTTCTCGGCCCGCCTCTTACGAGCGTCTCTCGTATATGTACGCGCGCGTGCAGCGTGCCCTGAGCAGATGTTTTAAACCGAATTCGCGAAAGGAACGGGCGAAGTCGTTGGAAGAAAGAGAAAACGGTCGAGTTCGGCTAATCGAGGTGGTTTGACTGAAACTGAAACACAATTATCGGAATTAGACAGAGTCTGAAATTCTATCGCAGAATTTAGAATCGAGAAAAAGATAGATGATTAGTTTAAATCTTAGTTAATTCTTCAGAGGAACCTAGTAGAATATTGTTCGTTTTCGCTGCACTTCTGAACTAGTGCAATAAGTTAGAATGAAACAAATATATTTTCTTTCACTCTAACTTATTACACTAGTTCAGAAGTGGAGCAAAAACGAACAGGCCTATTGTCGAAGTCACTTGCATAATTCTTGAATTTGTGAGAATGTTTGCGACGTTTGCGTTATGAACTTTATAGCGCTCGGTTCAAGACTGATTTATTCATACATTCAATACATTGTAATTTGAAATCAATTTTGCAAATAAAAAATAGCTTTATCTCTTTTTAAATTTTCCCATAAAATGTACGTGTTTATCATTTATGCGCGCAATGATCATTTTTTAGTTTAAAGCAATGCGCGTTTCACGACGGCGACGATCACGAATCAAAGTATTTTGAATATCCGTTCGATTGTATGAATAATCAACATCACAGTGAAATTAATCCTGCGGATATAATGATATGATTTATATGCAATTATTTACGTGAACCGAGTGCAACGGCACAGCACTAATATCTACATCCACGTACAACGGCCGCTCTCCTGATCGAATGGTCGAGCAATTTCATTTTCTGCACTAATTTATTCACGACCATATAGTCGAGGGCTCACGATCGCGACCCTTTCCTCGGCGCCGGATAATAGCAGTCACCATATGTATTACTTTATTACGGCACGACGAGCAGGAATTTTCGTATTTTTGCACGAATATCTTCCGCCGGAATTAAACAGAATTTAGAGTTTTCTTCCTTTATCTTTGATCTCGAACGTTCGTAGTGAAATAGTCGCGAGCATGAGACGCGAAATCGCATTAAGAACCATTCCCTGCCTTTTGCGGTTTTGGCAAAGACTGACAAGAAAAGAATCCACGATAGAGGCAACTCGCGATTTGTTAAATCGCGCATCATCATCAAATGATTTGTGAAAGTAATATAACATTCAGCCACCGTGATGCTTTTTATTATCGAACATAGTAATGTAAGAATGCGTTTTCCGTTAATCATATTATTACTTTAGATACATGTTCGTGTTATTTAGTACACTGTTAAATATTACAGGATGAAATTTAAACCAATACCTTGAGTTAAATAACATTTTGTTATTTTTAACTATATCATGCGTGTCGAAATTTACTATTTAAACACAAAACAGTGTTATTTTAACATTGGTTTATTTAAGTTAACGCCATATTGAGCAGTGGCGACCTATTCTTATGGTTAAAAATAACTCAAATTGAGTATAATTTGACACTACGAATTTAACAGTATAGGCGGACCGTCGATCAAAGTTCGAACGGGCGAAAAGTCGCGATCGAGTCAAGTAATTATTTTCAATTAAACGCGCTACAGTGAGGAAGACAATCCGAGATGAAAATGGAAGGTGATGGTTAAGTAGACGTCGTGCACGTTCGCGAGATATTTTTACGTATAATACCTCTTTTGTAATCAATCATTTCTTTCATTAATTAAATACACAAATAAAAGCTCTCGATTTTATTTGTCTGACCGGTTCACATCCTGCCGATCCCTCAGTAATTTCTACTTGTAGAACGAAAATAATAATATCGTCGCGTTTCGCGCAGATTAAACAACCGGAAATTTCGCAATGTTTTCGCGTGATAATGCATCGCGCCATCCTGTGCCTTTTCCGAAGGCGTAAACACGATCGTCGATTTTGCAGATGCTGTCGGTGAGCCAAGGAATGGAGGTCGGCAGCAGCGGACGCGGTGCATCGGCGGAAGATGACCCGACCGCCGGTGCGGTCGGCGGTGGAGTCGGTGGCGGCGGCGGTGGCGATGGCGACGAGGCCAGGAGGCGTCGAGATATGCAGGCGGTGATGATCGCCGCGGCGAGGGATCGCGCGATCCGCGCGGAGAGCGTCCGGCATGATCTCGCCCTCAACCTGCCGCCGCGGCTCGAGCTCCCGGACGGGGAGGAGCATCCGTACGGGGCGCACCCGGATCTTCACCTCCGTAACCCGGAACAGGTGAGGGCGACGCGCGGAAAGTTGTGGCGAAACCCGCGAGATATCGAATGAAATTGAACGACTTGATGGGCTCGACGATTCGAACGAATTTTTCTTTGATTTTTTTTTTTTTAGTTTTTCTGTTTACGACTGTCTAGCGCTGCAGAATATTGCTCGAAGTTATACAGAATTTCAGTATCTTTATTCTTAAAAACACGGCATGCTATTTTCTAAGCCGGCGTAGTTTTTAACCAGGTGAACATTGTCAGATCCTTGTCTTTGTCACAAGTGCAAAGCTGTTAAAATTATATATTTACAGTATGTTGACACAATGTCTTCGCTGTCTGTTGCCTCACGGCCGGGAGAATGACCGAAAAACATATTTATTTATTCGCTTCCTGTCCCTCCGCGAATTCTCAGGTTCAAGTACTCGTTATGCCTCGTCATCGTTACGCAAGCAAGAATATTAAACTTCAAACTTCGCTTGAAGCACGGTCGACTGCTTGAGGTTACCGCAATCACCATAACTGCAATACAGATTTACATTTTAGAAATTATATAATCTAAAGATACATAAAACACACAGAAAAAAGTAAAAAAATAGTTTAGTTACTTAAAATCCCAAAGTGGGATTGATGACCTAACTTTAAATTATAAATTTAAAAATTAATTTATAAACAATTAAAAAATCGGCGGCACATCTGTGCTAGGGATCTTGATGTCAAAAATAAAAAAATTAACAACTTCTTGATACTCTTACCATAAATTAATTCTTTATGAATGAATGTATTACAATTTGATGAAACTTAAACGAGGCGCTTAAACATTTTATTTTTTATAAATTAAAAAATTATGTCTATTAATTTTTTATCATATATTTCGTATTATAAAATGGTTCTTAAAAGCGCGTTATATTTTTTTTTATTTCGAATCCTTTAATGATTACAATTTTAGCTTGAATTTTTACTTTTACGTCATCTGCTTCACAAGAAAATCCTGTGCATTTTCTGTTTGCCCCATAAAAAATACTATTTTTATTTGTTCAAACGTTATTCGTGTTCAAATATAGCTTCCAAGAAATTTGCATTCATGCATCCGATATAAAATTACCGACGTAGACGTTGCCGAATCATCACGATATCAAAGTTCAATTATCATGAATTTCAAAGAGCCACGCGGATATTCTACCGTTTATTGTCCTTTTAACGCTTGATTATAACGAACGTTCTTATTTCCAGGAGAGCGAGATTTATCAGAAGTGCGTGCGGGCGCCGCCGAATCGCACGGTGTTCGATAGCGAGAGTCCGCCGCCTTATCGGACGCCAAGTAGCAGCCAACACCTTCACCCGGGGCTGCTCGACATGCCCGGCGATCGGGTGACGCGGAGTCAGAGCCCCAGCAGCAGCAACTTGTTGTTGAACACCGCGCGCTCGATGTTCAAGATGTTCCCGAGCCATACGACGCCATCGTCGACGTCGATGCCGGTCAACAAACCGCCCTTTTCTAGTTATTCCGAGTCCAGTAGTAACGTGAGCAGTAATCTGAGCAGTAGCAATCTGTCCAACATCACCGTGGTGCCCTGCGAAACCGACGAAAGCCGGCAAGAGCAGCAGCAGCAGCAGCAGCAGCAACAGCAACAGCAACAGCAACAGCAACAACAGCAACATCAACCCCAGCAGCAGCAGCAATTCCATCAGAAGGTTTGATCCGCGGCGTCCTCCTTCCTTGACGCCGTTGTCGTCATTGTCGCAGCTGCATCGTCCGACCTCGAAAACGAACGACGGTTCTCAAGATCGTTCTGCGCGACTGCAACGACAACGACGATGCCCTTCAAGACTGACTCACGGGAGAAGCTTCAACATAGGATAAATTCCATCGGTCGTGTTCCATCGTGTTCAGCAACGTGTATCGCATACGCGCGAGAGAATGTAATATCGTCCCGGCTGGTGGTATCCTCGTTGGATCGTTCTTCTGGTGTTCTTCTATAATGAAAGAAAGAGAGAGAGAGAAAGAGAGAGAGAAAGGGTCGTCCGTTCGTGGCCTAAAGGAGGGCCGGCGGAAGTGTAAAGAAGCCGGCTCCTGGTAGTGACTGAAAAAGTTAAAATCAGTCATCAAAGACTGCGCTCAATCGTCGTGCGTTGGTTCGCGCCTGTCCTCTTTTTGTTTTATCCTTTGACCGGGAGAATCAATGCTCCGTCGCCACCGCCGTTATTGACGCGTCTCATTGTGCAATTCCACACGCGGCCAGTGTCTAGCCTAGATCTCAGATTATTTCAAAAGCGGTGGCATGAGGATTACGGATGTTGCGTCGGGCGTGAAGAGGATGGGAAGCAGCGCAGAAATGGACGGGTCGAAAGCCCGGCGCGTGGAAAACGGCGTTACCAACGCGCGACGCAAAGCGATGGCCTACCCTGGAACGAGGGGCTCTCCCTATCCGGGAATTAGACGGCGAGAAGGTTCACTTCGAGGAGAAACGGGGTGCGAGGTTCGCGACTCGCGCGACACCGATTCGGCGACGAAGCGGATTCCCGCCGGTCACCCTCTTCCAGCTCTCGATCGGAGGCTCTGATCGTCGGACATCGCGGAAGTTTGTTCATCGCGACGAAGACTTAGTAAATTATTTATTGTCGATATAACATTTTATTCGCGACGGGCGGCTGCTGCGCGACGGCCAGACGGGGCAAGTGTGGTTTCACGCGATGGTGGTTGTGGAGGAAAAAGGAGAGAAGAAAAAAAAAACGGACGAACGGGACACGAGTTGAGTATGAGCGAATTCGTTCGGTTGCGTGAGTGCGAGACCAGGCGTGCGTACGAGTAAATGCAAGCGCGCGTGTGTGTGGAACGAGTAGAACGAAAGACGCGCAAGAGGCGCGGCTAATTGCAAGGTCGAGAGGAAAAAAAGGAAGAAAAAATAAAAAAGACAGAGAAAGAGCCGGAACCCGCGCGCGCGCGCGCTCGCGCGTGTTTGTGTATGCGTGTGAGAAGTTGTGTAGGGGGGATAATGTAGTGCCAAGAGTGAAAACGGGGACTCTGTACATATTAGGCTAGGTAGTTCAATATCAATATACTTATTACGACTAAAAAAAAAACGATATGCTACATACCGATTTAAAAGTAAAACATCAAACATACGTTACAAACACGCATACCATTAAAAACACGAGATGGCCGGCCGTACGAAACTATAATGGGACGCGCACGCACACACCTCCGACAAATGTATATTCTTCTGGCAAAGTCAAAGTCGATTATGTTCTACCTCGAATGCTATGTGTACTTGAAGCAATCAACAACGTCGAGAATCTTTTCCGGCATAGAGATTAGATATAATTATAAGGGAAATTCGTCGATCTCTTGTTTATTTTAAAGATTATGTGTTCGTGATCATTACATGTTTGATCATAATCATAACTAGCAAATCGATGTACTGATAATTTATTTGAAAAAGTTAAAAAGGAGAGTTAGAACGGATGGTCATCTGTTATCGCGTTACATTGATGCATAATTTCTAGAATAAAGTAAGAGTTTCGAAATTTCTTGCAACTCAAATAGCTGGAATGGAAAAGATTAATTCCTCCAATCAGCATTGCATTAACTACCGTATATGTTCTTTCTCTTTAGATTAGAATTATATTATAATGTACACAGGGAGGAAATATAAATACGATTGCTTGGCACGGTTACATCGATATTTCTGGTTAAACTAACTCTTGTTGTTAGCAATCGCCTATCTACTAAGTTATTCGCGTGTAAATATAACAAAAAGAGAGAAGGGAAATTTAGTTCATCAACATATTGAGTTAAATCCAATCGACGTTAATGTAACCGGTTAATTAACGATCGACCGTAGTGCATTCGTGCATCGAGGAAGAATCGAATGATCGTTATTTGTTCGATAAACATTTGTTTTGCAGACAGAGTACGTTTGTAATGGCGGCGTGCATACAAGAATACATTTGCAATGCAAATCTATGAGAATGCGCATCCCTTTCGCGTTCCGAATGGCTCGCCCTGTGTCCGACATAACGCTATCTTTATTATTATTCAAATAGATAAGGCCTCAGTTTTGACAAAATAGGACGAGTTCTGTTCGAACGAGGATTCGAGTTTGATGACGCGTTTTGTAGTTTAACAAATAACCACATTTCATATATATATTTATATATAATTATATATAATTTATTCTCAAAAATTGATGATAAATCTCAAACTTCAAAGACATAGATATATTATATATCATCAATAGTTGACATGGTTTAATAAATCATTAAACGTAATTCTTATCAGGATTTATTACTTTTAAAATACTTCTAGTACTGTCTCTCGTAAAATATAGATGTTTAATTAAATTTTCAAGACTTATAAAATCAGCTAGGTCGGCTTGTACGGAAATGCCTTGTCAACTTTGAATCTCAGTTTCGAAACAGAGCGAATCACTCGATTTATTTCATGAGAAGTCACCAATTATTATTGTATTTCTTAAGGGTCCGCGACGCAGGGAGAAATTGCAATGAAATTATACCGATACGTTTCCCTTTGTGATTACGGATCGTGCGTGGCGTACGAGGAATGCGCGAGACAGGAGGGAAGGTGGCACGCGTAGAGCGGAATAATCTCTCGTGTGCACTCTTTGTTGGCGTTAATTTCGCGAGCTTCCGCTTCGTTTCCGAGGAGATGCCTTGGTTGGCGCCCTACGATATCCGTTCGGAATTCTGTTAAGTGCACGAAATTTTCTCATTTATATCACCGCCCGTGCGTATCCGCGACGCCGATTTCGTCAAATCGCTCGACACACGATTCAGCATTCGACGTGCGTGAAAGTGTAATATCCTGACGACGAGGTCCTAATCATCGTTAACAAATTCTTCCTGAGAAAGAGGAAAATTGTAAATTTCAATCTTCGTGAAAGTGTCCGGGCAATTACGCCCGCACGGCGACACATTGTTTCGTTTCATGTTTATTAAGTCGCTGTGTGGCGAGTCGAGGGAAAAAAAATATCGTCTTTCTGTTTCACCTTTGAGATGTGTTCACGCGCATGCAATATTAGGCGACGAGGTTTAATTGTATTGTACGTAAATTACAATTAGCGCGTGTGCGGAGCGAAGCGATCAAAGAGGAATATATTGGCAAAGATGTTTCTTTTTTTTTCTTTTCGAACTCTCACTTCTGTATTGCCCTTCTCCATTCGTCTTTCATCGTCCGTTGATCACAATCTCGTTGTCTCGCGCACGCATTCACTTTTTTCTGCAGTGGGAAAAATAAACCGTACGTATATGTGTACTCTCGGGAGACAGATAGATTGTGACGAGCGTATTATAGAAGACGAAACGCGGAGGAGAGCGGAGCACAGAAGGGAGTTCGAGAAAAAAAAAACGTTGTATAATTCGATGGGTCCTGTGCAAGTTTTGGTTAAATTTGCGACGTCGTCGACTTAGATTGAATTTAAAACACGACGACGCGAGCGCGAGATATTTTAGACGATAAGTTCTAGGCGAAGTGAAATTTTTAGCAAGCTATTGTCGATTACTATTATCGCTATCAGACATCGTGATATATCTAGCAATTTGTTAATTGGGATTTGATGAGAGGTGCGAGATGTATGAGTATAATCGTGGCCTTTCGACACGAGAGAGAGATAGAGAGAGAGAGAGAGAAAGAGAGAGAGAGAGAGAGAGAGAGAGAAAAAAGAGAGTAATGAAAGCGATCCTGGATGAAATATCCTTTTGCCCATCCGAATTCACGGTTCAATCTTCGAGATTGCTATTTTAAGTTATTTAAAAGCCAAAATAACATATTTTTTATACAAACTAATTGTTTAGCAAACCGCTCGGCTCACAAAATTATCAACAAAACGCTTTAAGCGTTCGAAAGAAAAGAAATAGAAGTATTTAATTAATACAGTTTAAATCATCGTGTTATCGAACTGAGCGAATTTCGTAAATAACTCTTATCGAATGCCGCACTTCGCGCAAATAAAATTCCATTCTCAGCAATCTCATCGTAACGCGAGGCTGGCTTGATCGTGACACCGTCCGCGATTGTCGCAGTGCGCAACGTCAGCAGACTCCGCGGCGAATCGAAACCGTAATGTTTCAAAGTCCATTGCAAAATACAAGCAAAGAAGCAATAAGATAATGGAAATGTGTCGGAAGCGGAGACTAACGGTCAATTGGAGCGCAAGTTCGACAATAAAAGAACAAAATTGAAGATACAGCCAGTCTTTTACTTTTAACAATTTAGAAAGAATGTGTCATAAGTAATAGTTAATGGAATTAAATTCTTTCTTTTTCCTCGACTTCGAAAACTGTTTTTCTTAATGTGTTCTTAATCGCCAAAAGTTTTCGCTTCGCATTTCTAATTGATTTTTCGTCATTACGACGGGCTTTCGGAATTCACGGCGAGACGATCGATCTGCCGAATGATCTGCAGCTCTCGCGCACGGTTAAAATCAAAGGTGCGAGATCAAGCCGGCTGCTGCCAATTAATCTAGTCACGTTGAGCCGTGCGTCCGGGTCAGGGAACAATCGCGGCCGCCGATTTCACCGATTCCACCGATTCGGATAACACAGCCGATACTATTGTCCTTGTCGGCGAATTATAGCGGCGGAAAGGATAAGATACTCTCTCTCTTAGGCGCAATGTGATTTCCCAAGGTGTTCCAAAATAACTCGCGTCCTCCCTCCGGCGAAATTGTGACGCGGAGCGGAGCGGTTGCAAGGCAAGGGGTCAAAAGCGGTGCCCCCCCTTTTTTAAAAGCTTTCGTTTCTAAGCTGTAATTATAATTGTACTGTTGATAAGATCGGTATGTCTAGTCCCTCGCGGTGGAAGGGAGGTCGAGAGAGAGATTCGCCATTGTCCCTCTCGCGAAATCCACCCTATAAGTCTTTCGACCAATCGATCCTAATTTTTTTTTCCTTTATCTCTTCCTTCCCTCGAGTCACCCCTGGCATGGGTCTGTCTGATCAATTCGATTCGCGACTTTGCATCCAATTAATTTCACATGAATTGAATCGTTTCGTCACCCCCAGTTTTCTTGGTTCTCTAATGAGTTTTAATTAATCGAAGAAAAATTGCGTTTCGTGTTGTACGACACTGAGGATCAAAGAATTCCGGAAGCATTGATGGGTGCAAAATTGCGAGTCGAATTAAACGAATGAAATCACCCTAGGAATGTCTCGCCGTTGTTCGTAGGTACGTTGCGTCCTGCAGTCAGCCCTTCTACTGTTGCGTGCTAATAAGGGAAGCTCGTAACATAAGACTCTTTCTTACAAACGTTTTACGTTCACAAAAAAAAAAACGGAAGAAATCGGTGAGTCATATATCACGAGCTCTCATCTTATCAGTGCAAAAGTGTTATCCGAGAAAGAGAGAAAGACAGAGAGAGAGAGAGAGAGAGAGAAGTGCGTTGCAGAGGAGCGTGACAAAGGCAGAAATCACTGAACTTTGTACATATTGGAAAATGTGCTTTCCCATATAGTTTTTACATAAAAGTCAGTCGGGGAAAAAACGTACAAAAGGATAGTTTTGTCTTTTAACTGTATGAACGTTAAAAGATTTGTCTCGAAAGTTTAGTGTTCATTATAGTTAAGTATATTTTTCTTTATAATATACATAAATTAAATATTTATATATAAAACGTATATACATATGTATATGTCATATATATACTTTTATATATAAAAACTAAGGTCTACTTTAAATGGTTTATGTATATATATATATATATATATATATATATATATATATATATATATATATATGTTAGATTTTGCACTGAGAGAGACAACATTACCACTTTGGAACCTTTTTTTCCTCGACTGACTTTTCGAACGCCAGCGCACAGTGTTCCGTCGTGTACAGAGTTCCGTGGCAGAAATAAAAGACAGAACTTGTCGCGTCACTCGACAAGTTCAAACAGGCAAAAAAATTGTTTTCGACCGTGGCAATGCGCGAGAGCGGGCGAGAGAAAGGGCGAGAGAGAAAGATAGAGCGACAGAAGTGGAGAGAAAGAGATAGCGGAAATCAGGACTCCTTTTTTTCAACGTAATCAATCGATGTCGTAGGAACAGTGTTAAAAATAGTAGATCGCTTCTACCGAGAGTAACACGAAGAAAAAAAATCAAGATGCAAAAAAAAAAGAAAAATCTCATCTCGAAGGAAGTAAAAACAGTTTCGCGCGGCTCGTCGCGAGAGGCGAGGAGAAGAAGCGGGGAAAGAGAGAAAGAAAAGGGAAGAGATCGCGCGAGTTCGTGCCGCACTCGGAGAGAGGCGCGTCGCGCTTGCGAAATTGCACATTTCGAATGCGAGTCACGTTCGTTCGAGCGCGCCATGGCGGGGCGAGAGAGAGAGAGAGAGAGAGAGAGAGAGAGAGAGCGAGAGAATGAGAGAAAGAGAGAGCGAGAGAATGAGAGATATGAAAGGGAGTTCTTTTTATACACTATAGAGAGTCGTACCACACTATCACATAGGGAAAGAAGAAAAAGACATGTTCGTTGTTCACTGCTCTGGCTTGCTAGGAAAAAAAAAAGAAAAGCAAACAATGTAACACACGACGGGGTCGGCGGGGAGGTCGCCCGGATCTCGACTTCGAGGCGCTTGACGAAGACCCGAAAGCCCTTCGCGGGCGACCCTCCCCGTCCTGCTCCTCCAGTATAAATCGGCAACACTTCGACATTGCAAGATTATTGGTGTACTTATCACGCAGTTTTCTACAAAATAAAGAAAACGGTTTTGACAAAAAAAAAGGGAACGACGCGTTTCTGCGCGGCGATTATTTCACGAAGACACCTGTTTCCTTGATTCGCCCATTCCTAACATACAAATGCATGCGTTATAATTTTAGATTTTACAATTATATTATAATTTTACTTGTTGATTTAGAGAGGAAGGATTGAAGCTGCAGCGATAATATATAAAATAACAGAGCAAACAGAAATTCTAAAAATTCGTATTTATACCCCACACATTTTCATGTTAGATCTGACTTCGAGTTATCTTGTCGATATAAAATTTTGCTCTTATATAAGCTAACAACTAATAAGAATTAAGACCATATTTTACATGTAGACATCTGATGCGCCGGTATGAAATCTGAATTCTTCACGAACGTATTAACTTTATATCTTTAATAAAAAGATCTCTTAACGATATCATTATTTCTAATAATAACGTATCTTTAGCGAGTAACAACATTTCTAATATTTAATAAATAATATTACTGAACGTTTCTGATAAATATCTAATATATAATTTCGTTCATACGCAGAATCATTTAGATACTCGTATACATTATAAAAGAGATACGTATGAAGGCGAAATAATTCGTCTGCTAGGTGAAGCAATTGCAATTCTTCAAACTGGACTAGGCCGAGTGAAAGCTGAAACGTTTAACAAACCCGGCGTGGTTTTACCGCAGACACAGAGGGAGAGAACCGCACGAGTTGGACGTGCAATTACGGTTGTTTAAACGCGTCCGCATCCGCGGCGGGCGAGGCCCGCTTAATGAACGTGAGAGACCGAGACCGGGTCCCGTCAAAATGGCGCACGTGGACGTGGGGGTGGCAAGAAGAAGGGGAGGGGACGGGTGGACGCGCGGCGGAAGCTATATACGTCGTAAAGGCGAGTGGCGTAGCATATATTTGGTAAGCCGCGCATCCGGAAATAGAACGTCTTCCCTCCTTGCCTTTACCTTACGAATGTGTGCGCCTCCACTTTCCTGTCGTGCATTCTCTCGCTGTTTCCGATTTCCCCGCCCTTAATCAGCATCCGATCATCCCTTTACGTCTCTTGTGCCTTCGTAAGCTATCCGAGTCAAATATGGGAAAATGAAGACGGCCAATGCGGAGGAGTGAAATAAATCTCGTCTCATCGACTTTGTAAACGAGTTCCGTTAAATTGTATTATGGATCACGTGGAATTTAATTTAAAATTTTTTATATTTGAATTAGCTGAAGTAGAAATTAAAATTTTGAAAATTACTGATTTTATCTCTATTTTATTCAAAAAAGATATTACTTATATTTTAGATTATAATTATTAATTCGTTTTACTCACGTAATATGGAATACCTGCTTATTTCAGACAGAACATTTAAACAGATTTTACAGTTTTATAATTAAAAAAAAAGTATTGCTACAGGAAGACGTGTGTTATATTTAGAGATAAAACGGTACATATAATATATAAAAATGATCATAATTTTATTCTTTCATTGTTGACATTGTTTTACGTAAAAATTCTGTAGTTGCAACTATAAAAAAAGACTTATTAAAAAGTAATATGTTTAAAGTAATCGCTGCTTGAAAGATTTGCAATCGAAAACGCTCGGCTGAATTTTACTTTTACGCACGCATTTTTCGTATTTTCTCGAGACGAACTTTGCTCACGCAGCTCGCGCTTTTTCTCGCGATGATCGAGGTTGAAAATAGCTTATATATATTCTTGGGCTAAGGGAAACGAAACGTGCGTTAGCAGACGGCCGTTCAACGGATTGCCAGACTTTTTTATCTCTGTGAACGAGTCTTGGTAAGGTTCACCTCTAAATGTTATATGAAAAGAGTAAAAGATATTATTATAAATGTATCTAAATAATATAATCATAAAAATATTAATTATCTTCGACATTATTCTATTTAACAAATTTATTAGTCAACAATTAGCTTATATGGCTATATCATTCTGAATTTGCTGTTTGCCTTCAACTAATATACTTGAATTTCTGATCAAAGTAATGTATTTCAAAAATACTGATTTTTTATTATTATTTCAGAATACTCTAATTTCAGAAGGACGTTTTTTTATCATTCTTGGCTTCAACGTCAGTCTCTCTTTCAGGGATTCATGGAAAATTAAAAATTCAGTTTCTTCGATCCCGGGCATATATTTTCGTATATCCGCGAATCGTTCGGTTATCGCGAGGTTTTCGAACGAATCGTAAAATCCGGAGGAACCGAAGCGACGAGTTTGTTTTTCCATACATCGCGAATCCAGATGGCCGCGAGTTTTATTTCAGCGACACCCAGCCGCTTATCCGTGTCATTTCGGTCTATTTCGGTCTAACGGAAGTTTAGGCAGAATCTGCCTTGAGAATATACCTTGCTTGTGCCGAAAAATTACTCTAACGACCGGTCGTCATTCGGAAAGTCGCACCCAGTGCAATATTCTAAGGAAAACAAAATCACACATCAGTTTGTGATTAGAAACTCATAAGAGAAGATTTGCTTAGTTTTTATTGTTTTATTTTTTATAAATATAATATCCAATAGTAAAAAACCTAGCATCGACACATCGACAAATATTAAATATGGTGAGAAAATATAGAAATTTCTCCGTTTTCATTTCCTAGTTTACTAGAAAATCCATCTAGCTTTCGCTCTTTAATACTTTCACAGTTTCCCAGAATCAAAACGTATTACTAAATTTCTATATATATAAAATGCAGCTTCTTTATTTCTAAAGTTTTCGTTGAGAAATGCAAACGCCGTGGACATTTCACTGTAACGTTGAAGTTGGAGTCGTCTGATTCTCACGCAGGCACAGACCTGCCGTTACACAATATGGAGATATCTGATTTTTATTTCGGAGCCTGTGGAACCTCGCGCGCGAGCTCGCGCGTAATTGTCGAGTGCGCGAGCCTGTAATTTTTCTTCGGGTGTGTTGCGTCGGCAGGCTCGAAGTTGCCGTATCGCGAAGACACGTCAGTCAACTTGGATGCGATTCCGCGCTTTGAACTTTGAAGGTATATGACAGGTGTCGAGCCTGAGGACTCTCAACTGCGGATCGTCGATCATCGACGTCGACCACTGATCTCGCACTAACGATCGCGCCTCTCGAGAGTTTCTCCGGTCTATAAAAACAGACGCGATCGCTCGATGACTCTCTCGCGAGCGGTCTATTCACGGCATACGGAGACTCAAAGACCGAGCCGAGGAAGATCAAACTCTTATCTTACGCTTCACGGATAAACATCGAATTGATTTCTTATACTGAAATCATTTGTCACTCCGCAATTACCACGCACGTCGCAACCAGCTGATTTTAATTACAACCGTTCGTTTAGTTGAAAAAAAATGTATATTTATTATAAAATAAATATACATTTATATTTATTATAAAATATATTTTTATATATAAAGTATATATACATCTACATTATGTGCTGAAAAATCACTCATACGTATATTATCTCGAAATTTCCAAAAGAATTTTTTAGAAACCGTGAAAATGTCTCGACTTTTGAAATTACAAAAAAAATTCCAGATTTTTTTAAGATATTTCCGTATCTATAATCATCTTTTGTGAACATAAAAATCCTTAATTACTTTGTATGAAGCATACTTAGAGGATAACTATAATAATGTTCACTATTTTGACATGCAATATAAAATTGAATTATTTGTCACGCGGCGATTCAAATTGAAATGTGCTCTGCGAAATAAACGCGTACGTTATAAATAAATACATAATAAGATTATAACAGTAATGAGGCTTAATTGACTATAACTGGCAATCTTTATTAATAAGTCACGACGTTTCGACTCTAATTCGAGTCCTTTTCGAATTAGAGTCGAAACGTCGTGACTTATTAATAAAGATTGCCAGTTTATAGTCAATTAAGCCTCATTACTGTTATTTATCCACTGGCGAAGAAAATTTTCTCACTGTATGATAAGATTATTTTTATAATTCTATAAGAGAGAATTATCTACTGATTTAAAAAGTGCTAAGACGCGCATTTTGCAAGGATTAAATGTTTAAGGAACTTTTCGACCGAGATCCACTCCGAGCAGTCGCAGCCACGAAAAGGGACACCGTTCGTCGTCTATTAATACCGGAATATATTTCAATCGATCGAAATAAAAATCGGTGCGCGATACGCGCGTGCGTGGACGCGTGCAATTTTGCGTGGGTGCGTGGGTGTACCACGGGCCCAAATAGATGGACGGAAGGAAGAAAGGCGGCGCCGCGCCGCTCCCGCCGGCGCGTGCGCGCCACGACGCTGGCGTCGCGACGCCTTCTTGAATGAAACGCCAACAGTCAGTCGCATCGAGACATCCACCCTCTCGCATCGTTATCACTCCCGGGGGATACTCTAGTCGAAGGGGACTTGTTCAAAGAAAGACCGCGTCTTCTCCGAGGACTCGCAGGGTTTCTTGACAACGCGAGGCCAGAAATCGAAGGGTGCAACAGTGGTCATAATCTTGATTTCTTTTTTATTTTTAAAAAGTTTGGAGAGATTGAGACTGAAAATGTTGGAAAAAATTAAATTCAGATTCAGCTCTAGATTCTAATTTATATTCAGGCTCAGATTTGAATCAGAATTTTTCAAGTTTCCTCGTAAAAAAAGAAAGGAGGAAATCGAATTGCCATTGCAATCCAAGTCTTGCAATCTGAACGTTATTATCTCGACGAATTCTAATTCAAAATTTTGCCGGAGACAAAATTGATTCCTATACGCAAGTTTTTATACCCATTCTTGTTCCGTCTGTTCGAATCCCTTCCGAGTTTTCTTGCATCCTCGTCTCTTATTTCGTATCTCTTATTTATTATCCCTCATCCGCGGATTCATTTATCTGAATCTCTCGCTTTTTCTCGCAACTCTATCGCGTTGCAACGCTTCCCACGGAATCGGAAATCACCGCATAGAGACTCTTCGTCATGCATCGCTGCGAAATCGTCCGGCAAAAGAACAAGATCGTTCATGTTACACGTGCACTTGTAACATCATGAATTTGAAAAAAAGGAAAGATCCGAGAAGGAGAAAAATGGAAATGAGAATTTGAAAAAGAAGAGAAATTATGAAGAGATGAGGTGATCATTACGAATGAAAGACAGAAACGAAGACGAAAGAAAACGTCAGGAAGAAATCTAATCGTATCATCTTGAATGACTCTCTATATGGTGCTGTAACGGAAAAGAGGAACGCCTTTTGATCGATCTAGAAATCTTATTATAGCTATGAACCTGTTATAAAGTTTATCTGTATGGAGTATGCACATCTTTCAATTTGATGATCTTAATATGTATAACTTATTGAAAATTATTGAAACATAAATGGATAATCATCATATCTCAATCAATGATGAAACTAATCTTTCATTTCCAAGAAAGTTAATGAGAACAGATCTATCTAATAGATCAATACAGAAATTTCAAAAAAAGATGGACGTGTTTTTAATGTAATATCTTAATTGCATATTCCTCATTATATGGTCTTCAGAAACATAAAATTTCATGTCTGAAAAGAATGTTGGAGAAATATTAGCCGATTGTACCCATCATCATTACGTCGAAAGTGCGCCACAAGCTGTGCTAGAAAATTTCATGTGGAAAAGTTCCCGTTCACGAAATCTAAGATATCGAAGTTGAAGTATGTAAGTAATTTCTGTATCACGCAGCGATGAAATTGTGACACAATAAATATCTGTAATTTCTAAAACAGAAGTATTTCATAGAAATTGCATTGAAATTAAATTGATTTTAATTTCGATAATTCTTAATATCAATATCATCGCATAGCGTGAATGATAATGTTTAGATATCGATAATTTCATGATACTTCTTTTTGTGGCTTCTAATTTTTGTAGTATTTGTATTGCTTTTTATTCATGTTGGTCTAAAAAATGAGGAGCTTCCATTCAATACTAAAATATTCCATTCAATACGTAAAAATTATATTTCACAAATGTTAATTATTATGTTTTTAGTCTACTTTATTCAAATTATTGGGTAATATTATTGGGTAATAAAATCCCCGATCAATCTGAAATAAAAAAGACTATAAAGAGAAGAAAAGAGTGAATCCGAAAGATCTAGATCTAACATTTATGTACATAATCATTAGATTATAACATTTATAACAATAAACGTCACACGATAAATGTACATTTATATACATATTTATTAAAACATAACATTTATTATATAATAATTATTAAATTATAACATTCGTAACATAATAGATGTTATTTATGATGAATTCGCGATTGGTCGTAGCGAGAGAATCGTCTTATTGAAATACGTCATCATATATGCAACATATATATCAACGCGTGTCAAGTAATCTTCGAAATGAAATAATAAAACTTATAGAATTTAATGTAGATTTGGGGAAGTGCCAGGGAAAATATCCCACACACGTTATTAAACTTTATTCATGTTATATTTACAGGACGGCTAAGTTGCGTACTTTCGTGGTCGAGAGAGATTGCGAGATGATATTTTAATAACGTTTGGCAATTTAATAACCGCGTAGAAATTTTCTCTCTAATAAATGATACTTGAGTATTAAAACGCGATGATAACCTAAAGTATACTTTGCGACAAGTGAAGATGATAAATAGATATGAGATAAAAACCTCATGCAATATGATTTCATTAATTTTTTTTTAAATTATTTCAATACTCATTAATATAATTTTTTATTAAATTGATTATCTTTACTGCAAGATTCTCGGGAAATAAAACATTTCTATATTACTCGACCTTTCATAACAGATATTTATTAGATATAACTATAACACAGAAATATAGTTGAAGATATATATTTGGATTATATCATCCCCATTATTTCGTACTCATATGCTATATACATTTGTCTTGACTCGATGGAATTCTTATCGCTTAACTTTCTACGACACATCCAGTTTCACAGTTGAGTTTCGTCGACTTAAGTGCAGCGGAGTTACGTTCGCGAATTAATTCGCACTCGAGTCTGCAAGCGCTTGTAACGCCCGACGAAAGCACACCGCGACGAGCATATTAAATGTTCAAATGTATACGCATGGATATGAGTATCCGTTACGTAAGGGGGTTCTTAATATAGCGAAACACTCGCTGGATCTTAGCCACACGGATTTCGCACGCGGATATTCGAATAGCACGTCATGCGCGCGGGTGGAGGCGGAGAACACGCGCGCGCGCTGGGCTCTCTCTTGATCGTTACTCGATTTCAGATCGCATTAGATCTCACGCGAGATGAGAACATGTGGGCGAGAATAGACATAAGGCTCTCGCAGCTTTATTCCAGCCGCTCGGTAATCCTATCCGGCGGAGGAATATAGGAAGTCAGAGAGCAGAGTACTTCACGCGCTCTTTACATTAAATTAATTGCGGATCTATTTTTGGAACAACCGCAACTGCGCTGAGAGAGAATTTGTTCGGGAGATTTAATAAAGAGTAAATATTAATCTGCTCTCGCGGGGATTTATAGAGTAAGGATCACTTTATTCTCGAGATTTATGAACTGTGAAGACGATGTATGTATTTCCTAGCACGTCGTATATGTAAAGTAAACGCGCTTTCTCCTTATGCTTCTCTTTACACTTCTCCAGAATTAATTCTCCTTATTCTTTAACGGGAAGCAGCGAGGCGGTATCAAGCTTAAAATTCGGCGGAAGAATCGCAAAACGAGTTCGATCTTGCGTCGATTAAATTCAGTCTCGCTAGATAAAAGGAATATAATATAATATTTGGCCCAAACGCCGTTATTATGATTGTCGCGAAAGTCGGTGGAATGCGAGACGTTAAAATGACAATTAGTGTTGATGTGCAGCGACGGGAGATACGTGGAAAATATCTTTCGCACATACGATTCCTGCGGCGTCCTCCGCAACACGCGATCCGTCACACGATCATTTCGCGTCATTTACTAAACAAACAGACTGACAGACGCCTCTTCCTACTATATTTTCGACTCGCTCGTATGTGCCAAGATTTCGTGTCGACTTGATTAAGTCGCCGAAATCACTACCAGGCAAGCACTGCCGATTAGTACACTTACAAGACAGTCAAGACGCAACAGGTATATCATTGTTCGAAACATCGAGAGGCTTATGTCATTCAGACAGATCCGACACGTATCTTATTTACAACATTTTTAAGCGAAGGGTAATTTGTCCCAAAGCTCACGATGTCAAAATTACGTTACGCTAGCAATAATTGAAATAAATTGAGTTTGCGTATTTTTTTTTCTCATACGTATAGGGTAAGGAGGGACTATTCGAGTTTAGTTAAAGAAAAACTCGGATAAAAAATTTCCAAGACAAAAAACCAAAAAGTCCCATGCTTCCCATAAGCCCTTCCTTATCTTGACAATTTTTTATTTAATTTTTTCTTTAACCGACTCAAACAGCTTTACTGTAAAAAATTTTTGTAAAATTACAACTATTATAGTGGGTAATTTTGAGACCCACTATAATAGGTGTAAATTTCCACACATTTTTAATTTGTATAATTCTAATATAAAATTACTTTTTCCTTCCGTACTGTAATTTTGTAAAATTACAACTATTATAGTAGTGGGTCTCAAAATTACCCACTATAATAGCTGTAAATTTACAAAATTTTTTTAC
The DNA here is from genome assembly GCF_030848805.1 of Temnothorax longispinosus. Taxonomy (NCBI): domain Eukaryota; kingdom Metazoa; phylum Arthropoda; class Insecta; order Hymenoptera; family Formicidae; genus Temnothorax; species Temnothorax longispinosus. Next base: position 14,721,497 of record NC_092361.1, read on the forward strand.
AGTGTTCTCTTTACTCTATAGTAAAATATAATCTCTCGTTTATATCTCGTTGAATATCTTAATATTAAAACTGTCAAGATTCGGATCATGATTTCTAAAGTTGCTACTCCATGTATATGATTAAGAGTTTTAAATGGGAAAATATTCCATTGTGATAGAAACAAAATATCCGAAGTATGAACTTAATTTCAAAGTAACCGAGAACAAGTAATCGCGGTGTTGCGTCCCTTGGAGAACAGAAACTTTCAAGAAATAACAACAGCAACAAATAAAGCTTTAAAACAAGGGTGATCTCCCAGAATTGGGGATCGAGCAACTGGAGTTTACAATCCCTTGCCATAAAAATTGTGATCAATGAAGCGAAAGATCCATAAAGAAACGCAATACTTTTACATTGGAAACTTTAAATCTTAACCAAGGGATGTGATACAACGAAAGAAGAATCTTTCATATGAGACAAATCTACCGAAGCAAGACTTTTCAGGCTTGTTGATGGGAAGAGATTTCGCGAATTAGGAGTTGTTTCAAGAGCTCGAATAATGAAACACACAGATTAGTGACGCAAGACCCGGATAATCCCGAAAAAAATGACACGAGCAGTGTCTGGAGTGTTGGTCGAGGGTGTGTCTTTTTCCGCTTTGCTGCCGCTGAAATGGAGTCCGCCAGCAAAGGGGAACAGGCCGATCCTCCCGCACGAGCAAATAATCTTCGGCAACGGCAGACGAGCAGCAGTCGTGCAACGTGAAAGAATCTCGCGTGCTACGAATCGTCATGGTAAGTTAATCTCGTCTAAGTAACAGGACGCAATAAAAATCCACGGAAATTATCACGACGTTTTTATTTTTATGATGACACTGTTCTACAAGAATAACGCTTATCGGTGGTAAAATACGAATTTATGAAATTGACTTGGCTTATAAAAATTTCTCGTTCAATTTTGTATTAGAAATCATAACGTGAAGATTATAGTTAAATATGTTTTAAATTAAAAAATTATATTATAAGAGGATTCGAAAAAGAGAAAAAAGCTCAAGGCTTTAAATTAATTTAATTTAATTTAAAGCCTATTTAATTTAATTAACTAATGTTGTATTTTAGTCTTAAAAACACAAACCTATTTTCTATCCTTCTTATGAAGTATTCTATCCTCCTTGTGAATGCGTAATGATTTAAAATAAAGATCGGAATATCCCGATATTTTGTGTATATAACGACTCTATTCGTATTTATATATTTTCAGTTATATATCGCTCGTCCACTTACGTTTGTCCATTTTGCGTTCTCTTTTATTACGTCATAAAAACTGTATCTCGGAGCGGTTCTGGAGTGTGCAATTGTTACTACGACGAGATTGGGTTTGTTGGCCGGCAGCCGGGAATATTATTGACTCCCGTCGTAAACGTTGTGCCAGTTAATTAATGAATACTAGCGTGCGAAAGCTATAGTGCATCGTCGAACGTAGCACAGATTTTCGACGCATGTCGTATCTGTCGTCGAGGATGTCGACTTGGTCGAATGATACACTACCGACAAGTCGTTCGGTTCAAAGTCAACGGCCGACAAGCGGAACGACGTACCGAAAATAAAGGTGGATGAGGGATGAATGCCTCCACTTGCCTTAGTAAATCTTGTATGTTGGTCAATTTATTCTGCTTGCGCGATTTATTGTGAAAAATCGTATCCGCCGACGACTATAGCTTTTAAGATTGCGTAGCAAATGTGAAATAATTACGGTCTTTCTTTTTCTTTATGTATGGTTATATACATCTGGGCAAATTATAATGTTACAGTTTATTATCAAGATCATTCGTAGCTTTGAAATAATATAATGATTACTGATTTAACTAACTGCAATGGGAAACTGCGTGTTTAAATTAACTCAATAAATTGAACTCGAAAAGAGTTGAATTATTGTAACTAAGATTATTGTAATTAAGATAACGCGATAATTTAAAAGAACGAGAAAATTAATTAATTTTAAAAATTTTGAAAATAAGAGAATCATGTATCTGTTTAATTACTTACTAGATGTAGATTCTAAATTTCCCCCAAAAATTCTGGACTCGCGATGGAATGAATCTTATTTAGAACTGATTTTAGAAAAATTTGATTAAATAAATTTTCTTTGTGTTATAAATAAGGCTGTAATGTGTAAAAGTGATCGATAAACTACTAAGGACATTATTTAAGTGTCTCAAATCACTCTGTATAAAACTTTAGCTTTAATTTTTATTTTCTTGGAAATATGATATTAATTTCGTTTTAAACAATATTCTGTATACTTTTTAAACAGATTGGAGCATTTTGATTTTTTGATTACATCTCCTTAATTCGAACAATTAATACAATCTATTCTAAGCCATACACCGTCAAACAATTCATAAAAAATTTAGATTGTTGGATAAAAACTCAGGGATTTAAAAAGTTAAAGTTCGATGATACCGACGCTCTTTAACCGATTCTAAGCCCTTATCGTTCCTCCAATACATCATATAACTTCATCGCTTATTTTACAAGAGGCAACGGAGTTATAGCATCGGTCGCGAATATTCGCGGCGGCCGTCAAAGAGATGCGAAGTGATTTACAAATGCGTTTAACGATGGCAAATACGAGACTGGAACGTCAGATTCTAAATATTACATCCGGCACGCAAATAGGCCGTCCATTAAAATCCGTAGCAGCTACATTTTCCTGACAATGGACATTTTTAATCGACGCGCAGCAAATCGTCTTTGTACGCTCTTTACAGTCGTTCGTGCTGTCGCATTTAATGTGATTTACGAACGCTAAACGTTCTGTACGGTGCTCTATCTTGCGGAACGTATTGTCGCTCGTAAAAAACATTAATTTGGCAATAATGCTTCGCAGTTACTGCGATCATCAAGAACATCCGTTGAGGTAATCGCTTGATAACTAAATCATCCTTTCATATCATTCTAGAGCTTTAAATTATATTTCAGCATTAATAAGACATCATTAATATTTTATTTTGATTTATCATGATTTAATCACTGTTTAGCGTAATAATAAATTAGGAAATAAAATATTGTTGATTAATGTATTACAAATTATTATTAGACATAATTATTACTTTGTTCAGACAAAAAGACAAATAAATAAAGTATAATTTATATGTCAAATGCAAATGTCCTGCGTATCTTTATATTTTCTATATTTATAAATTTATCTGTACGCAATTTATATTCACAAAAACCAATGTTTCCAGGTAGAATGTCTAGAGATGCGGAAGCGAGATTCACATTCTTCAACTTTTACTTCTACACGGAATAAGATTGCAGTCTTCTAATTCAGGATCGAAAAATAGATTAAAGAAGGCATTTTTTTACATCCTTTATTCTCAACAAACAGAGAGAGACTACAATTCTGCGTTCTATTTTTGAGTAACGAGATGCAGCGCCGAGAGAGACATTGTTAACGTTCACTCCCGGCGCATAGAGCCACGATCAATTAGGAAGTTGCGCAAAGCGACGAGTGTCGAAACGAGTGCGTTTCCTGCGCACGGCGCTTCCCAGGCTAAATTCTTCGCGACGTGTTATGTAGAGGCGACAAAGTGCCATGAATTTACGCGACGCTTATATAGCGTTCGAAATCTTCACGCGCGAGAGCCGCATATTATAGTCAAGTATACGACACGGACGAGACGTGTGAGTTCCATTTAAATTCTGAAAGTTATACAGGGCTTCGTCGTCATCGCCTATTACGCTTGACAGGCGAGAGACGCACGAATTATAAATATCAAACGATCGACTCACGCGAGACTAGAACCTTATCTTTTAAATGTAATATCCATCTTAAGTTACAACGCATAATTTAACACTTAACCGAATAATCCTAATAAAATAAAAAATTTTATATAATATTGGAGCAATATATAAAAATTTTAGAGCAACACTTGTGTCAGACTTGGAAAATTATATTATAGAAGACTTAGACTCTCTTTGCAACTTTTAACACGGAAAGACTCTTCTATATTTAAAAAAGGAAGGATTATAATATTAGAACACAATAATATAACGTTTGCAAAATGAAAAAACAATTATTTTTTCATAATTACAATTATAATTACTGGCGAGGTAAATGTTACTTGCTCGGTTAAAAAAAATAATTGTTACAAATAATCGTATATTATTGCGTTTTGTTATAATCTACAAAATCAAATAAAACAAATCCCATAAATTTCTTCCAAGCAAGATAAACCGCGTTGTCTCGCGTGTTACGCGCGCTAGGCACGTTCGGTTACTCAAGCTGACCAAGCAATTTGTCGAGATAAGAATAGAATTTTTTTTAACAGTATATCTTTTGTTTCCAGACTGTGGTGACATATTATTTTCAACGATACATCGCGCTTGAAGAACGCAAAACAACGTTTCTCCTCGGAGGCGTCCTCGGTTTGCGGAACGTGTCTCGAGCACTTCATCATATCGAGGCGTCATAACGAGACGTTTTTCGGCGTCGCGATTCCACCAACGGGGAAAATAGCGAACGAGCAAATAAGAAAACGCACGATGGAACGGCGAATCTCACTTGCCGCCGGGTCAACCGGCTGCTACAGTGTTGCTTAGGATTATTTCCGTCATCGTTTCTCTCGCACCGTCGCGCCTGCCGCCCCCGCTTTCTGCCAGCGCTTATGCGCGTGCCAGCGCGTTTCTCATAAATATCGCGTGGATCGTGAACCTTTTGGTCATGGCGACGTCGGCATGGCGTACGCGAGAAAAGACAGGGCAGGACGAAATTGGTATCGCTTCCACGCGAGTTCAATTTTCGTGGTCGCAGACACACGGAAATGGGCTTTGTCCCCGTCTTCGTTTTGATTCCAATCGCGGTGATTGTCGTTATTCCAGGAGCGAGTTCCGAGGACGTATATCTTTCCTTTTATAGCGTCGAGATAACGCTGACTAATGGAATATCGGTTCCAATCTTTGTTGTAAAATAAGATATAGAAACAATTTATTCGTCTTCTTGTATATTGATAAGTTCAATCGTTGCTTTGTGAGTTTTTCATGCATTTATTTATAATTTATTTCATTAAGATATTGACACATCTTATTTTAAATCTTTATTTTATTCAGTAAATGAAAGTAACTGTGTGACAACATACATACACGTATTTATAATATTTTATAAGATTAGAAAATATGTTATAAGTTTATATAATACGCGCGATAATTATATTTTAATAATGAAGAGATCATTAGATAAAATAATTATCAAATTTTAAATAAGATTATTTTAAAGAATAATAAATCACTTGTATCGTTGTTGCACTAATAATAATGTAAATATTGATTCTCTGTTAGAAAAAATCCTTTTAATTTTCTTATTGGAAAAATCAGGTTTGATTCATACAAATTCCAGCAATTATCAGTCTTAAAACTCACAAGAATTAAGTAATTGAATTTTCCAATAGAGATATACTTCTCTCTCTCTCTCTCTCTCTTTTCTCTCATAAAAAAGCTTGTAAAAACTAAAAATAGTAGAAGTTTGAGAGACCGATATTTCCATTCAGTCGAGCCACCCAGCTCGAAAAATTTAAACGAATAACAAAACGCAATAAAATCATCTCTTGTTCGTGATATCTCCACCGTGATTCGATTTGCATCGATTCGATATACGGTGAAAAGTAAATGATCTTTACGAGGAAAAGTACCGCGGGAAACGTCAGAAATTGACATTCGTGAATTGCGACCGCAGCTCGGAGCTCCAATTACATCAGGCACAGGCGCATCGTGATTGTGGGCGCAGTTGCAGTCGCGGAAGACGCGAATACCGTGAGGCGGAATAGCGCGTACGCATCCGGGTAATTATAGTTCGCCCGATGGGAAAATTATGAAAGAGCGAGAGAGCGCGCGGGGTCGTTCACGCCACACTCGTGCACGCTTATCCGGATAATCCTGACCCGATGTCACATCCTGCCGCATCCGGCTGCAGGCGTATATCCCCGATTCCCTAATTAGCTCGCTATATCCGTAGCGGCGAATATGTGTCAAAATGTAGAGCCATCGCCTTCTCGCACGTCCGTGACACTTCCGTTCTGCATCGACGACTTCCGGGTGGTAATTTCGCATGAGTTAATTGTTACGTGTGTGTGTCTAATTAATTTAAGTATAATATTATTTTTAGTTTTAATTATACTAAATCTTCCTCATAAATTATGAAATATGAATTTAATATTATAATCTCGCAATTAGTGAAAATTTTACCTATCTCAATTATATTACTTCTATATATGTAAAAAGTATATTTCCATGAGTGAATTGATTTAATCTATTTTAACTTTTTGTAATAAATTTTTTAGCAACTTTTAGAAGAGCAAGATACAGTCAGATATTTTCTAGATAAGAAAATGAGTCGATACGAAAAAAGGTTTTAATTTTTTTATTTACTATTGATAGAAAAATTCCCAAAAAGTTCTGGTAATATGTTGTAAAATATATCTTCTAGTAAAGAGATTAAAGAAGAAAAAAACAATAAAAATAAAAATAAAAATTTCAAATACAAAATACTTAAATTTAATTTTGAGACTTAAAACTTAAACTTAAATTTAAAGTTATAAATTTAAGATTTAAGAATATTTAAATTTAACTTTAAATATTTTTAAGTTTTGGATTTATAATGAAATATCTTTATCTTATATTTTATAAAACAATTCAAGTTATATCCCTTCAACACAAACTTTCAGGCTTCAAGCGCATTTGGATATATCGATGGCGCAAAATAATCGATGCGCCGATCTACAAGAGTGAGTGGAGCGCGTGTGCAAACCATAAAGATCGTCTGAATATATAGTAACTGCAGAAAATATAAATTTACCGTAAGAGTAACGCGCGCGAGACGTTCCGCACTGGCGATCGGGTGACCGCTTCCTAGCCGGTGTAACGGATATGCGTAGGTGCAACGTGCATCTATATTCCATGTCATAGCCAAACTTCGGAAACTTTGTCGCGCATTAACGTGGACGAGATCTTGGCCCGTCGCCAGGGCTCATTTCTAAACCGATTAAACGGCTATATTTCCGAAACGCCACACTGATCATAACTTTTTCGCTGCGACACTCTATAATTACGAGCACGACGTTACGTATTTTTAATTGTCATTCTTCAAACGGAAGTTTTACAAAAAAGCAATGTTATGGGGTGTACGTACGAAGTGGCATCAAATACAATTAGGTGCATGCAAGTTGATTTTCTGCGTCTTTTTATAAAATTCATATAAAATTTCATTGTCAAAAAGTGAAAAAGCGAATCTAGATCGAAAGTATGGAGGATCTCTTTTTAAGTGCCGAGAAAGATTTTATATAAAAGATGTTTCTCTCAGTTGTGTGTGTTATTCAAGAGCGCAAATTTCGTGAAACTTGAATTGAATAAATAAATAAAGGTGGAATCTGCATTCTTACAGGTTCGTTCACATAAGTTTTAAATGTAAAAACATCTGAGCTATCTTAAGATTCTTTTCTTTCAATATTTTTCGTAGAATTAGGGTTACCAAGCCTTTTAAAATGTAAAAACATTTGGGCCATCTAAGATTTCTTTCCTTTCAGCATTTTTTGTAGAATTAGGATTATTAAACTTTTTCTTTCTCAGCGTTTTTCAAAAAAGTTGAATAAAAAAAGTATTATTTTTACTTCTAACAAACAAGAAAACTCTTTTCAACATTTATTTTTCGTCCGCTTTAATATTCTTCACATATGAAATATAGATTTTACTCACGTCTCATTGTCAGTCAAATATTAAATTATAAGCGATTTGAACGCAGAAAAACAAAGTATAATATACAGCCCTCGTGTTTCCTCGTTAATGTTTCAATATCTAAGATTGAAGAGGAATAAATATCATCGCGGATTTCTAAGCGTTCCAATTCACCAATGATATTTCGTGTCTAAGAGCAATTATGTATTGGAAACAATTTCGCGATGCAGCACCGCGCTTTTAGTGAGAAGTAAAGGCGCGGCCAGCCGTTTCCTCTCGCTCCATGCTCTCCAGCAGCGGGAATTCGTAAATATTTCAGCCGTATGCTAAAATAAAGCTCGGCCGAGAGTGCGTCAGCACATAGCGAGGCTCGCCCACGAGGATCACGGAATTTTATACGCGAGATCGATTTGTATGCGAATCCTCCCAATCAGAATCGCTCTTTTCAAGTGTCAATTTGGTACTGCCAACTTGATTACTCGACTCTTTCTCTCTCTCTTTCTCCTTTAGAGAATTTATTCTTTTCCTTTTCCTTTTTTTCTATATTCTTTTTTCCTCCTACATTTCAGATTAAAATTTTACTTTAAATAATATATAAAAATATTATGCGTTTTAAATTTTCACAAATTACCCGCACGTATGCATATTAACGTTTCAATCGTGATCGTCAGAAATTGTTCACTGAACTGCCTGCTATACTTTCGAAGACGATTTATTATGATGTGACGTGAATGTAAGTTTGTAAGTTTGATTGTTGTATATTTTACCTCTTCAGGGACTTTAGAAAAAAAATTAATGTTTTGCTTAGTTATTGTTTAATTTCAATCCATGACCATTAAATAAAAAATTAAAGAATGAAAAATTTAAGACTGTGGTAAGTATTGGCTGTTTTTCCTTTGTCAACAAAATTTAGCAAAAAAACTAAACGTGTACAATATGTATGATGTCAATGTCTCTGAAAAAGGCTTAATTATACTCATAATAAAGATTGCACTTTTTCGTATAGAACTACACTGAAAACAAAAATACTTAGATCCAAGAAAATATTTTTTCACATAGTACCAATGGCTTATTTACTTAATATAATCACATTTATTTAGAATTAAATATTTTACTTAATTTAAGTAAATTATTATTTTTACTTAATTTATGTATATGTATTATTTTTACTTAATTTAAGTAAAGATATCTAATTCTAAATAAATATGTGATTATATATTAAGTAAATAAGCCATTGGTACTATGTGAAAAAATATTTTCTTGGATCTAAGTATTTCTTTTTTTTCAGTGTATCTTTAGTTCAATGACCTAATAAATTATATTACAGACACATAAAAGCCGCTGTAGAGCAGGCCAAGAATGACCTGGGAAAAAACGGTCTTGAAGGAATGAATAGAAAAATGGGAAAATTGCGGAACGAATTGAAGATTTTAGCAAACAACTGCAGGTTCGATGAGTATTATGTGAAAGCCCTATACATTTCTGTCAAGAACGATGGGATTATACGTATACATATATAAGCACGAATGCAATATTTTAAAATCTTTTCATTTCCAATCATATAGTTTCAGGCAACGTATAACATTCATAAGATTAATAATAAATTTTACGAGAAAAAATATCTTCTTTCAAACAAAATCCTCTTTTAAATCTTAAAGAAATTCGAGAAAGTAAGTTTAGAGAATAAAATCTATTCCATTTCAAACGTTGCAGAAATACCTGAATTTCCTAGAATTTCTAGTTTTCCCTTTCTTTTCAACGGTTTTTATAGACTCAAGATTATTAAACATCTTTCTTTTTATCATTTTTCGAAAGGGTTAAATAGCAAAAATCTTACGAGTTATTTTTATTTCTAACGAAAAAAACTATAGCGAATCAGATTGATGAAAGGAATAACGTATAAATAATTTAAACAGTTTTTACAGGCTTAGGATTATTAAATTTCTTTCTTTCTAACGTTTTCAAGAAAGTTAAAGAGAAAAAAACTCGCAAGCTATTTTTATTTCTAACGAAAAAAAAAATAGAATCAAATATATAATAAATGCATGGAATAACAAAAAATAAATAGTTTCCTTAGTATGAAAAATATCAGGTAACCACAGAAATTCTTGCGATTTTTTACGTTAAATATAAAATACAGGAAAGAAATACTTGTGTCAAGTCAGAAGCTTATAGTGTGCGCGTAATGGCGCAGATTGAAACTTGCGCCAATTGTTGCAACATAAAACAATTCATAGAAGCGTATAAATCAAGAACCACGCCAATGTTCTCAGTTATTATCTGATGTAACAGAAAGAAGTTCGCGCGAAAATATCTTTATCTAAGATTTTAATCGCATCATTACAGAAGTCTCTCGCATTCGTATGAACTTAGTCGACAATTAATGACTTCTTAAACAATTTTCTTATGAAACCGTTTGTATTTCGTATGAAGTTTAATTTAAAAAGTTTGATTTATCCTGATAATTTTATAACTTTACCGGAAAAACCATTATATATATATATATATAATAACATACATTAGAGAAATAATAACTTTTGCCTTGTTCTTTTCTATAAAAAGTAAAATTGAGATTAGATTATACAATATTCTACATATATAATTATATTTTATACGATCGTTACATTTATGTATAATTATATATGGAAGATTTTTGCTCATTTTCTCAAACTTTCCCATTGTTCTTTTTGTAAAAAATAATAATAATTAAAAGATAATTAAAGGGATTATTTTCTCATTGTTCTTTTTGTAAGAAAAAAACAATGGAAAAATAATCCTTTTAATTATCTTTTAATTCTTCTTCTTATTATTTTTCTTGTATACATATATGAACAGAGATTATACGAGAGAAAGAAAACATATTTTATATAATTATATTTGAGAGATTTTTTTCCCGAGTAATTAATCGATTATTTTTACACTACGCAACTAGCCGACTAAATTAAGTTTTTATATGAAATTGTTTATATTATATTATATAAAAAGTTCTGAAAAGTATAATTGAAAAGATTCAATAGCCATTTGGATAATTTAAATTAAAATACGTTTATAGTCTTATTTAATTGTTCTAGATTGTAACAAATTACATAGCGCACGAACTACGCCCCTGGCTCTGATATTCAAATTTTATTAAAGTTTTTTTATTTTATTCAAAAGATCCTTCATATTCTCTTATTTATTATTAAATTAAAATATTTTTAAATCATGTAGGAAGCTATAACATATCGACTAAGTTCATCCGAATATCTCTCGTGCTCTTTCGCGAATCTCGCTGATGCTAAAATTTACCTGTCGCAACGATCGATTCAATCGAAATGCGAACGTACCCGATTCACGCTCTCTGCCATCCTCTTTCATCATCCCGACGGAGGCAAGAAGCACAGAGACTCTCCAAAGATCCAACATCCAACGATTCGCGCGGGTCTCCCTCGGACTCGGGCAAGGACATTTCGATTTGACGAATGATGAGTTGACGACGTCATGATGATTGACCATAAACGTCATAAACCACACCACAGCGTCCACAGCCACTCGCAGCGACTCGCTTGGAGCTTTTCTACCGGAGCGACCAATCGGAAGGTCCCGCGTCGAGTCGACCAATCGGCGACGTGGGCGACCGCGAGTGCCACTCACGGGCGAGAGAAGTTCCGCGCAACCTCGAACGCGGCGCCCTCTGCGCCAGTGCGCTTTCCTCCACAGATAGTGAAGATAGTCGCCGCTGATCCTCGATCCCGCGCAGTTAGCGCAGTAGCGGTGTTTATTTACGTTCGCCATCGCGACGTTTTTCGGGCCAATTGATCCGCGAATCTCTGCGCGCACTCGAGTGCCACGGGATCGCGACGCGATTCATCGTCTCCTCGCGTCAACGCCGAGCCGCGTTCACGCGGAGCGCGGTGCAGCACTCTACGACGAGATACAGTGACGGAAGACGGAGAAGGTGGAAGCGGCGGAGGCGGAATCGCGCGTCGGCCACCGAGCGACCTGTCACCCACGTAGGCGCGCGCGCCAGCCATCGCCGTCGCGCGGTTGCACCGTGCGTCGTCATCGCCGTCGGCGCCGCGCCGCTCTAACCTAGCTCGTAGCCGAGACTCCTCCGTCTACAGCTCCCGCTGCGCTCGTCCTCGGATCCCTCGCACGCGCACGGCGCGCCTGCCGTCAGCTCGATGCCGCGCCTCCGCTGACGGCAAGCCCGCGACGAGTAGTAGTATGGGCGACGAGGACGACGTGCTGCCGGCGCGTCTGCAGAGGCTCGAGATCGACCGTCGCTCGACGAGTTGTCCCCAGTAAGCATCGCTCCGCTCCGTTCTTGACTATAAGCGTCGTTAAACGTATCGCCGAGATACGTGCTCTTCCGAGGTCGACGATGATCCTGTTGTCCGTATTGGCGATTTTCGAGGCGTCCACGGGCATTGCGAAGTCTCTCCTCTGAAGTCCCTCGTACACGTGTCAAAGATTAAAACCTTGAGCTAGTGGTTTCAGGTCGATTTGAAGCGCCCCCCTCGCGATGCCGCGATGCAAAATGAGTAGTCGATGATTCTGGAACACGTGTGACCGATGTGAGAGCGTCTGTGATTTTTGACAGCGACCCCCTGATTACTGCAGCCTCACCATGACTCGACATTTGTATCGTACGCGAGATTTCGTTAAACGAATAGTTTTTTTTTAGTGTTATAAGCGTCGTCTACAATGGCAGCAGGAGTATACAGTAAGACGTAAGCAGCAAGCTATTGACCAACTGTAGTCGATTATTCTTGAATTGCAAAAATTCCATTAGTCAATAACTTACTGCTTACGTCTTACTGTATACTCCGGCTGCCATTGTAGACGACGCTTTAGAGCGACGGCAACATCACTGCGAGATCTGTATCTGACCTGTAAGAGATAATATCGAACCCATAGAAGAATTTCTGGTACAACTCAGAAATTCACTATTTTCAGGAGAGAAGAAATAAATTTAATTCAATTTGTTTGAATTGTGAGGTAACTAATGCAATTACAATTATGTTATTTTGTTTTATATATAATGGAACTTATACTGTTTCTTGAAAAGGTCTGGTGTGATTCAATTCACTTATAACACTATTCATCCAGGAAACTGCAACATGAATGGTTTAAAAGAATAACGACAATTCTGCTCCTTGCAGTGAATTTCACATATAGGCTTGTGAGATTGTCATAGTATATTAACATGACATTTTAGGTTTTAGGCATACTTTTTATTGGCTTAACTCAAAATCGAAATTTTTTTAGTTGTGATTCTTCTAGGGGTACGACATCATCAAATTGATTGAATACTTCAGATAAAATAGGATTGAATACTTTAGAATCTTTAGATAAAATAAGAATTGGTCGTAGACTATTGTTCGTGAACAGCTAGACACAAGTCAACGAGTTTGATTTTACAAAAATTTGCAGATATAACATGATGAAGTTAGTGTTGCGTCTCAGATTCACTCAACGCTTCTCTAACGGTATATTAAATAGCGCTACAGCATGACAGAATGAAAGTCATCAATGAATATATGACACTTGACTTCTTATCTGAGATCTCTTCAACGCTGTTTACTGCTTCTGTAGTTATAAATGGTTTAAGTTGCAACAGCGAGCCAACAAAGCGGCGACAACAAAGTGACGGACTGTGATTTATCGGTCATCACTATGTCTAGCAGCCGAGTTTCTTTGTCAATCGGCATGTCTCCTATTGGCCAATCGAGCTATCGAAACTTCGCGGCTGTGTATACATACTTTTCGTAATCGCGGTCAAGGTCGGCTAGTAAACGCGACGGTATATATATATATTTTACAATGCACGCGTTTCGCCGTCCGTCAGAAACTGTCGTCGATTGCGCGATCGGATTCTCGCGGCTCCCGTCGTGCCGGATGAAGTCGAGTCGAGTGAAGTTCGGCTCGATTCCATCTGAAACGTTTAGAGAAACGTTTAGACGCTCTATTTTTAAACCTGTAGACACCGCGATGCCGGAAATAACAGTTTAGCAACGTCGATAGTAGACTTAGGAGAGACAAATCGATGAAGGGTACGGGCATTGGCGAATTATGAAACGGGTTCTTTCAGAGGCTTGTGAGGCTGTAATAATGTTTATGTGATCTGCGATCAGCGCGATTGGATAGAAACTTGTACGTCTTCCCGGAGTCCTCAATGGTAGACGGCTAAGACTTCAAATACTGCCGCTTGTAACTATAAAGCTTCGGTTTTCTAATTTTCATTGTTACACGCCTTAAAATATTTTATAAGTTATATCGCAGATTCGCAAGAGAGAGAATTGTTTAAAAAGTAAAAATTGCGGACATGACGTTTTAGCGCATTTTAATATTAATATCTATATAATATATAATTTAATCTAACAAAGTAATTTTTCGTTCTTTCAGCATCGCAATGGCAGACAAATCAAAGCCGATGAATCTATTCAGGATATTCGGCGAGGGTTCCAACAGAAACTGTTTATTCCGAAGAAGATCTGCGCCTAACAGGCCTACCATGTTCCCAGTCAACCCGAGGGGTATCAAGAGTACAACGAATTTCAAGCCGTCTAAGAACGAGAGAACGGTCGAGAAGACCAAGAGGAGCACCATCCTAAGGGACGCCATTCTAAAGTTAAGCGCTCCCGGAACTAGCGGTCTTAGTGATAACCCAGTAGATACGCTGTTCAACAACACGTGTAAGCTCAGTATTCCCAGTAAAAATTCCAAGATAATCGACCACAATTCGGTCATGAAGGACTTGGAGGCGCTGAAAATCAGTAAAGACAATAGGCTGGTCAAGGACGACACTAGTATTCAGGATGACGATTGCGAGGGCGCAGGTGGCTTCCACCGTGCTCGCAGTAACACGATGCCGAACCTAAAGAGGGGCCCCGGCCCGGGCGGCGGCGAACAACGGACGACGACGGGCAACAGTGGACAGTCGGATGCTAGTGGCGGTTCATCCGGCCAGCAACAATTATCGAGCTCACCGAACACCTGTTCGATTCAGGCGCGAATATCGCCGCCCTTGTCGAGCGACGTCACGATCGGCGAACTCGCCGGCTACTTCGAAGAGTTCGTTCATATTCCAAAGAAGATGTCGCATATGGCGGAGATGATGTACACTTAATAATTGTAAAGTATCTTGGAATTATTTCATATACCGAATGCAGACTTTCTTTCTTTTTTGTACCCAGTTTATTCGAGGCTGCGTACACTTCACTCTCCATATACGATACCGTATCTCTTTTATTCGTCTAATTTAATTTCCTAAATTATTTTTTTAACGTACCAATAACGTCACCGGCAAGAAAAACGTTTACTCTCGCTCCAATTGTGTATAGTCCCGAAATTGTTGAACTATTTTATATAAACATTCGGAAAAGTGTAGCGAGATATCGATGTACTTTCTTCTGCATTGTTTCTTTCGTTTTTTTTTTACATCTTCGTGCACGATATTTGGTTTCTTTAGTGTATAAAAGGGAAAATGGAATATTATATTATCTGTATTTAAAAAGAAAACTTTTGTATTACGAGAGAAGAATAATTGGTTTTAGAATAAATCGTATGAATTGAAAAATCGGAGTATAAATGCACCCATACAATCGCTAGATATTTTTACATGTGCATTTATGCACACATCTTCGCATATACATCACCTTTTACACTTACCCGTTTAATTAACACATTAAAATTTCCGTCCTAATCGAACGAAGAAATTCTTACGTAGGGCGCCAATGAGAAAGAGCGGCATTAATATGATACATAATATATTTATCTGCATAGGCTTACGACAATTAATATAATAATAACACAAAGTAATCGTTAAGTTACTTAATAATAATAAGCTTTGGTATATAAACAATGACAACAGTGTATTGATCGTTTTCGCTTTAGGTACAATACGAATGAAAAATGCACGTCGACGCGCGGTGATGAAACGTGTGACTTCACGACGTGAAGAAAACTCGAACGTAAGAAAGCTGGGCGTACGAGAAAAATTATTTTTGGTGTGCGCATCACGTGAGACGACTCTGTTCTGCAAACGATTATATTAGTACGATAATCGTGGATAATCATCGTCCTCCTTTGGCAGCGCGGTGCTCTCGTGGTCGCCGCGAGATGACAATGTCGATCTTTTTTGTATCAAAACGCGTGAAAGAGAGGGAGAGAGATAGATAGAGAAAGTGGTCTGTCCCTATATCACAGATTTACCGAAAATTTCATTTGAACGGGGGCCACGAACGGGAGTACACTGTCTCCGAAGAAGGCGTCGCGAAATCCACGATTAATTGAGAGCATAATTTTTCATTAAGTACAATACATGCGTATACTCGCTGATTTCTCGCCCTTTCTTAGGTCACCGTATAATTTAAACCTCGTCATTTGCAAATAAAGGACGCGGGAACAATACGTCCAAGGTGTTTCCCAGTAAATCCCGTGACGCACAATTACGTCATTATCAATCGCACGAGAATTAATTACAAAATGATCACACCAAAGATTTGAAAGAAATGCTCATTTGCAAGTTAGTGAAATTTACGGCACCCGATATTTAGAGAATATAAAACATTCTCGTATGTATATATTCGTAAAAAATTTCAATGCTCATGCTGCTGCGCTCAATCAATCAAAATCTTATTATATACAATTGTACGCGATCGATAAAGTATACAGCTACTATCGGATTTAGAAAAAAACAAGCCATTTTATTTAGAGATTTTGCGAACGATCGGACGTAAAATTCCCGACAGCACGCGGGCTTCATTTAAACAATATCAGTCTCTATATCCAGTGGAAAAAGGCCACGATGCCTTTCACTATAATAATTTGTAAATACATGGTCCAAATGTGATCCGAATGAAACAGTCTACGCGAATATATATACCATATAACGCAAACGCTTCGCATCGCCTCGAAATCATCGCTCTCCTTTCAACATGAAAATCCGCAAGACATCATCCGAAAGGCGGTTTAACTTTTCAATTATCCAGCGAACGCCTTTCAGACATTCTTCTGATGTTGTCCGGATGTTTCTGTCGCTTAGATCGTTCCTGTTGAGCTCGCATCAGTTCAAACCCCTACGTCTTTTTTTCTTTCTTTTTAATCTACGACCTACGGTAGCGATCATGATTATCATCATCATCGTCAGCGAAATTTCCAAGTAATCGTCTATCATGAGAAAACAAGTTTATCATCGGTATAAAACGCTCATAGAAAAAATGTACTGGACGTAATACACCTACTCTCTAACGCTAACGTAAACGTGAACGCCTTTTCACGCGCACTCTTCCATGCGATGTCGCTATAATTTTTATTGGAAATATGCTACGTACCATGTAAACATCGCGGTGAGGATTTCTCTTACGGATACTAGGATCTTCATAAAATAAGGACTGCCGCGATATCAAAGTCTATCCAAACAACGTGGGAGTCCGAGAGACGTCACAAACACATCTAACGTCGAAAAGACGTTAAAACGTCTTCCAGACATTTGTGTATTATAATTGCAAATGAGTCAGACAATATTTTACAAATTGTTATAATTTCTTCACAAAAAAGAGGCGTCTGGAAAACGTCGATGTCTTTTTGACTTATTTGTTAGACATTCGTTTAGACTTCTTCGGCCACATCATGATTATTCCGACACTTCCACAATAATATATGCATTGCTGATAACAGACAGTTAATTGCCATATTAATGACTGTCGTTTAGATTGTATAACGACAGTCATTGATATGTTATGTTCATTAATTTTCTATTTCTTATTCCTTTAAATAAGATGTCTAGTACTCGAAATCGCTTTTCTTCTTCTGTTACGATCTTCTACGTGAGGATATGAGATTGATATTGCAGCAACATTTTAACTTAACCGCATTAATAATCGCTGTGTATATATGGGTTTACCGCGTTATTGCTCTCTCGTTTAGTCGCAGTAAAATACACATGAAAAGAGGATCACGCTGACACGGATGTAACAATTTTCTACGCTCGCATGCGCGGAACGCACTCACATTTTGTTTTCACTTTAATCACTAATATCTATCGTATCGTAATGGCTCATCGCGTTTATCGTGACACAGTAAAATGTAAACGTTCAAGATCGATCGCACCCACAGTTTCGCTAGCCGGCTCTGGGTAATTTTTTTTCTTTGCAAATCAATTTCTGCTACGATGTAGAAAGAGATAGGAAAGGGGAAATCGATTAACACATTTACAACGAACAAACTTGAAGCAGAACGTCTTAGATATATGATTTCATAACATTTACTTTTTGTATCATCTTTGGCCACTTTAATTAGTAGACTCTCACTTTAATTAGTAATTAAACGTTTCTTTTGTGCCGTTATTTCAACCATAATGTAGCTAAAGGGAAAAATTAATCATCACTGTCAACCGACTGTGATACAATCAACACAGATTGCCTGACTCAGCTGATTGCATCAACAATCATGGTTGAGTAATTCCAGTTAATTATTCGCTGTCCTTTTCAGATTATAGGTCTAGCCAATCTGCCTACAATGTAGCTCGAGAAGCAAAAATGGCAGTACTAATTAAGGTTTTTTTTTACATTAAGGCTTTATTCGCCCACCGTGCACTTTCTTGACACAGAGCGGTGTTTGATATTGCATCCAACAGTAAAATATCTTCTCGGCATCTCTCTGTTACAATACTAATTAACAGTCTATTTCATATACTTCTACATCTTTATCTCTTCTAAAGCGTTAATCGTTGGTTGATTAGAATTAAGAAATAATTCAGAAAGACAATGACGTTAACACCAGAGCTGGCTTTAACCGACGTCGGTGCAATCGACTCAATCTCGGGTCTCGCGCGCGTAACGTGGCCTCGCAGGGACGATGAATCCTGGGGTGTCGGAGGCGATTCTCGCTAGAACACCTTTTTCGAGCACCGCGAGGAGAGCAAAGTCGCCGATCCGCCAACGAGACTGTCACGCTTATCGTCTAAGTAATCCCTATTCTAATCTCCGTCGTTTGTATTTCCTTCCTTTCCTCTTTAAGTAGAAAATTTACAATTTTTCAGACACTTTGTACGAGTAACATCGATGACTTAAGTTTATCCGAAAATGCATTTCCGATTTATCCCGACGCGAAGCCCACCGCGTCGGCTTACATCGCGAACACGGGCTTCGCGATATTTTTCTCTTTTCTTTCTTTTTTTTCTCTCAAACGCACTCAAACGCATTCGCACTTATCCGGATATTAGTAACTTTCTCGCCTCTCTCGTCTATCATAATTTTTATACCCTTCTTTTTTCTCTCTTCAACAAGACCAACGGTACTTCGCAAAAGAACGTCGTAATTCAATTACACTATATAGCGACTGTTGAAATAAAAACAATGCATTGTGCGAGGTATTCGCTGCACTTTCGCAGGATACTTAAATCAAGTTTGGACATGCTATTTGAAACAACTTACGTACGTGAAAACGCCGACAATATTAAATGCATCGGTACGCTGCGTTAAAAAAGAACTATAAAAAAGAAGATCGAAAGCGGATACCATCGTAAATACAATCAGATCTGTTTTTGGCAGACACGTTTGGCTGTGTACACACTCGAGTTTTTTTGTCATCGAGGATCATTCTCGGAGAATAAGTTAACAAGTTACTACCGAACTCACTCCCATGACATAAAACTCTCGACTGAAGATTTTTTTCTTAGTCCAAGTGGATGCATCTCATTGCCTATTTGCGTGCGTTTTACAACCGAAATGAAATTATTGCTTAGCAATAACAGGAAAGCGCACGTATACACGATTCTTAACACTTAGGAGGAATAAACCGTCGAACGTTTAATATCGTCTCGAAAATAAGCTTCGACTTGTGCGCAATAACCGTTCCAAATGAGAATTCTCTTCCCGAGTTCCTCTTAGCGGACAAATTAACGCGAGAAATCTATATAGACGTCCTTTACATTTAATTTTACATTTTACATACGTCCCCGTTTGAAAAGTCATGCGTTCATGATAGCGTTTCGCTACAAACAGTTCGTACGAAAATTTGTTCCGAGGACTACAGTATCCAGAAACTGGACTTTAGGAAAATTCGGATGTAACCGTGATCCGAGATCAATAAAATATAAATACAACATGCTCTTGTGTGACAAAGTCACAAATTCACAATACGCGCGAACACGCATACGCATACACTCCTTCACTTTCTCTCTTTTTCATTCTATATATATATATATATCTCGTAATCGTATGCTAACATACTAATATACGATTATATTGTATAATCTATAATTCCGAACTTTTACCTCCAAACTTACATCACGTTACTCTCTAATACCGTGATTTGTGTCTAAATTTACTGACATTGCTAGCGTCTTTATTGTAGTTCCTCATCGTCAAAAGTACGAAAATGCGCTTAAGTGATCGCGAATTTTACGGGCAGGCAAAACGACTCGCCGGTGCTACTACGAGCCTTAAGATTGCAGTCGTTTCTCGTTTCCGATTCTAAATATTACGGTTAACGCCTGATTGGTCATGAAGATTAGAATCTTGTCAATTCGTTCCTGCGAACGGTACTTACAAAAAACACCATGGCACACTCAACTTCCAATCCGTTTAACGTTTTTAGTGCTTAACACTAAAGGACATACAAGGACATATAAGGACAAGGTAAGAGAGAGAGGAGAAAGAGACGAGAGAGAGAGAGGATGAAATTTTCGGCAGCATTTGACAGTGATAGTTCGATAAATTCGCGGCACTGTTTCTGGTGAAGATTGGTCGCCAAAATCTATAGAAAAATTTCGCAGTCGAAAAAATGCCACCCGCGACAGCAATGCGGAGTATCGCGAGGACGCGTATGTGTTCTCTCACTAAAAGTGTTTTCTCTCCATGAGGACGATGCACCCAGTCCGCGAAGGTTCCGATGAGGGCAGCGTGATACATGCTAAATGGTTTACTTAGCAGTAAATACCATAAAATTCCATGGCACAATTGATGTGGGCTGGGTGAAAGTGACCGTGCGGCGGCAGATGATGATTTTGTATATATTGATGGGCTGTATATCAGTCCGTCGGCGGCTCGAGATACGGTATTTCGCTAGTGACGTTGAACGACTCGAAATAGTGATTCAGGAACTCGAACGTGGGCCGCTTCTCGGGACTGGCGTCCCAGCACTGCAGCATCAATCGGTAGATACTGTCGGGCAGCGGATGGTTCAATGGTTTCGGCATACGGTAGCCCTTGTCCACTTGCTCGATCACTTCACGGCCGTGCATACCTAAAAGAAAAAAATTAAGTCATGCAGATAACAAGGTACACGCTTAAAGTACTTATTAACAAGTGACAAGTAAAAAGGGCTTTGAGAGGACAACGCGGTTAACAGTGCGTGAGTTAACGTTATCAATCTTTAATAACTAACAAGATACATAATTATACAGCAGAGTCAGCAGACGTTTCGGCTCTGTTTTGAGTCATCTCTTCAGCGATGTGGAAACAATTAAAATTAAACATTTTAAAAAATTATTTAAAATATTTATAGATAAACTGAGAATACATATAAGTAATATGGGAACGAAAAAACTTACCAGGATAAGGAACTTGTCCGTAAGTGAAGAGCTCCATCAACAGAATTCCGTAGGACCAGACGTCGCTCTTGATACTGAACCTGGCATAGACGATGGCCTCCGGCGCGGTCCACTTGACGGGGAATCTACTGCCCTGCTTCGGACAGTACTCGTCGTCCTCGATCACCCTAGCGAGACCGAAGTCGCAGATCTTCGCTTTGTTCTTCTCGCCGATCAGCACGTTCCTCGCTGCGAGATCTCTGTGTATGAGCTGTTTGCTCTCGAGGTATTCCATACCGGAGGCCACTTGGGCCGCAATATAGATCAAATCCTCGAACTGCATGTACTTGCCGTCTCCCTTTCGGAGAAAGTCCAACAGGCTGCCGTTACACATGTATTCTTGAACAATGTAGATGGGCTCCTCTTTCGAGCAGACCGCGTATAACGCGACCAGATGCCTGTGTCGGAATTGCTTCATTATGGCTGCCTCCTGCAGAAACGCCTCGGTCGACATGGTCCCTGGACGCAGCGTCTTCACCGCCACCTCGATTTTATTTCGCCACTTGCCGTAATAAACTTTGCCGAAATTGCCGTTACCAAGTTCCGAGATCAGTTGTATCTCGTTCCTGTTGATCTCCCACTTGTCGCGCAACTCAGGCCCGAGATCCCACATGTCCGGTTGCGGTTTTGGGCAGGGCTTCGAAAGCACGTGACAGAGACCCAGCGCGTTTTCTGAATAATGGAAATATCATCAAAGATAGATATCGCCCAGCACAGACATCTTATCTTTGATTTCATTTTCGAGAAAACAGAGTATTTTTATTAATTAAAACACAAAAATAGATATATCTGTAAGATACTAATGCAAATATATTGCTTTATATAGAATAAGGAGGGGCTATTTAAGTTAATTAAAGAAAAAATCGGATACAAAATTTTCAAGATAAAAAACTCCTTCCTACCCTGAAAATTGAAAAGCTCCTCCCTGTCATGAAAATTTTTTTATCCGATTTTTTCTTTGATTAACTCAAATAGGCCCTCCTTACCCCATATTACGTACATTATTTTATTTACTATTATAAATAAATGCAAGACTTACTGCTGTATGCCATAACCAGAGCCGGTAAGCTGGAAAACGTTTGGTTGGTGGCGATAAAGAAGCCGCCATTGTCGAGCGGTTTAATCTTGTAGTGTTTCACATGATGGCCCCTTCCTTCCTCCCAATCCTTGACCGACAAGCTGTAACCCCGGGGATTGTGCTCGCTCGGCCTCACCAAGAACGTACCGCGGGGATTCTCGTCGACCAGCAGCAGCTTGCCCGCCTCCTTGCGCGACACATTCTCGAAGAACCAACTGCGAAGAGCGCGATATTAGGTACACAATATCTCTTATCGAGAGGCGCAACGAAAGGGGACCGAGGGAGAAGAATAGAAGATAAATGCTCACTCTTCGCTCTCGACCGACCGCTCGACAGCCACGAAGTTCCAAGGG
Source organism: Temnothorax longispinosus (assembly GCF_030848805.1). NCBI lineage: Eukaryota > Metazoa > Arthropoda > Insecta > Hymenoptera > Formicidae > Temnothorax > Temnothorax longispinosus. The sequence continues at coordinate 14,744,214 of NC_092361.1, forward strand.
ATCAGGCCTTCCTGCAGAGTCGTTAAGTGCAGCACTCTCCACCAGTCCGGCTCGGAGTCGTCGAGGACCTCCATTCGGTCGCCTTTCATGAAACTAACGTCGGTGCTTTCTCGCGCCGTGTAATTGTACAGTGCCACCACGATCTTGTTGGATCTCTGTGAATGCGCTGCATCGGCAGAGAAACAGTGCGTCTCGTTCAAATTGTTCCCCGGGCAGGAAGAGAAATCAAAGAACCCGAACCGGTTAGAAGTGATTTAACTTTAAAAGACTTGGTACGAACTAAGTTGATTAAAGGGCTTCTAATTATTTTATACAAAAGGCGATAATAATCGAAGAAATGTAACGTTTCGCATCTACATTGAATTTATATTTCACCTGTTTTATATGTTCAAAAAACTAGTATAATTGTTATAAATTTTATGTTTTGATGTCATAAACATAGAAGCATAAATTTAATAAAAATTCCTTTTTTATTATCAAGAATACGTATAGAGATCGCTTTTTGCATCGGAATGATCTAATTAAAATTAAACCGGTTCGAGTGAACGGCAGAAACATTTAAAACGGGTCGAAACAATGACTACTAAACGCTAAGCGGTTTCACAATAAAACGTAAGGCTACTTGCGAAATAAGATTCTATCTTGGTCCAGACTTGGTCGTTCTACGGAAGCAAAAAGGAGAGTAACATAAAATACACACATGCAGACTTAACAGGCGGATTCGTTTTACGGGGTTGCTGATGCGGTATCTGTAGCTTACAGGGTGTCGGCCTCGGTCGGATAATATCCGCCCGAGCTTGCACGCCTCTCTGATTTGGGTCGGCGGTGTATCGGTCCAAGGAACCTCCATTGCTGTGCTTTGAGCTGAGTCCCGTGTCTGCTTTCTTATAGCCTGAATAGAGAGAAAAATCCGTCTCTCATCAAGGAAAACCAATCCGATGAGTAATCTATCTTTTGTCTCTGTGCACTAAATATTACGAATTTTTAATATATAAACTCGACATTTATACCTCGCCCGAGATCCGAGATTATTATTTTCATTGGGAACTTGTCCCGGAAACCAGCATCAACATATAAACGTTTTTATGTAATCAACAATTACCATCCTATAGCATAACCACTCGCGTATTACTGCATCCAGCCTTTAAGTAAACTTAAATAAAAAAAAGGGAGACGGATTTTTTAGTTCCTCGAAAAATTAAATCGGAAAGATAGATCGGATCTATTTGATTCAATAATTACGGAGATGAAAAGGGAGACTTTAATCTCTTCTTCTACTGATGGTGATTTTGGCAACAACCATACATATTGCCATTATTATTAATCATTACAGTGATGAAGCGATAATTACTTCTACATACAGTGCGTGGTAATCGATCGCAATTCAACTCACCGATCGGTTGAGACTCTTGCCGTTTGCTGCAACACTTCCCCATGCTGGATCTCTCGTTCCTGGTCTACTCTCTGCGCGAGTCCTACGCACCCTCTATCCTGGACACATTCGCGGGGCAAGCCTCCATCGTCCCGTTGAAAACTCGGCCCGGACGGCCGGCGATCGTGCCGGCGGCGACGAGGTGTATATATCGCTACAAACTCTCAGAGTCCTCTCGTCCGTCCGCCCATCGCCGGATTATCGGACTCGCCGCTCCTGCAACATAAGGCAGACGAGATCTGTCATGATTCCGACCGGAGGATTATTATCGCGACAATGGTCGCAGGGTGCAGCGTCACGACCAAGGTCTACGAATTGCAGTCACTTGACAACGGGAAGTCGCTATGCTCCGATGAAATCGGTGGACGCGATTGCGAAGTCATCGCGAGGGCAATGATTAACTACAATGTCAGCGACCACGTCATTGCGATTATTATCACTTTTATCGTTTCTTATTGTTATTACTCTCTGATTATTATCGGCTGATCGAGCCGATCATCATAATTCTCCGAATAAAATAAAATTTTATTGGAAAATTTGTTAGAAAATGTTCAAAAGACGTCTGAAATATTAGAATGCCTATATGACAGCTTCTTCTCTCAATATTCGTAAAGATTTTAAAATTAATATGATTTTCTGTGTACATATATTTAGATTAATCAATTTAACACTAACGATGTACACTAACGATGTACAACTAGACGCTATTATCTCGAGAAGAAGTAACATCAGCCAAAATTCCGGAGCGATGAGACAACAATAGGGACGGACGAGCGCCGTAAAAATCGAAGCTCGCGGCCGATTTTACTTAACACGGCATATCCACCGCTGCTCCGACCGAGGGAAAATATCCATGCAAAAAGAAGAAACCAATAACTACGGGACTGTCGATGCCAAGCCGGCTACCAGCATGGTCGACGTGCCCTTCCGATGATCTCCATATCATTAAATAGAACGAACGGCCCTCACCCTCACCAGTAGCGTACCCGGAGTTTTTAATTAAACAGCTGAACCAAAGGAAAAAAGGAAAAGGGACGTAGGATTTTCAAGCAGGGAGATACGTATATGGGGTGTTCGTATTGATGAATGTTATATCTGACGATATATCTGAAATCGGAAAGCATGAAAGTTTCTCTTTGAAATGAGTCGAGATGCAGGTAGTTTTTGAGTTTTCAAATATAGATACCTATTAGTCATAAATATGAATCAATACTTTGTGCCTAGAGGATCGAATATTCATTTAAATTGATTTCAACTCTAACTTTTGAAATATTTAATGAAAGAACAAAATTTCAGTGACTTGCGCTTCATGGCTATAAATAAGTGACAAGTTTATCTTCTTTTTAATTTAGGCTTTCGCGGAAAAGAAATCGTTTCAGTCAACAGAGACAACATGATCGTCCCGATTAACGAGACGCGTCTCTTGCCGAACACCCCGTGTGCACGGGTTTGGGAAACAATCGTCCGGAATCGATTTGGATGTGGGTCGGTTCAACCCCAGTGCCGAACGCCGCGAAAGCATGGCATACGACTACCGGGGAGTCCCCCGTTCGATCGGCACAGCCCGACTACGGGCTATAGGACAACTCGAGTACACCATCCCTGGTCTCCTCTGTGCATGTGCACGTGTATGTGCCCTATGCAACGGGGTAATACATGAGTAGCGAAACGGTCGATATCCTACAACGTGTATTCGTATATACTACGACGTCACACTCGCCATCCGGTAGAGCTGCTTTTACGTGGCGAACAATGCGCTATCGTGGACAAAGACGTATTAACGTTATAGCGCCAGGGCGAAACGTCCTGATCGTGCCGTCGTTGGCCCCGTCTTTAAACTACTGAACTGACAACTGTTGGGACTGGTGATAGATTGGAGAAGGACCGATTTGATTTGAAAAGCTAAAATTTGATTTAAGTTCGCCAACTTTGAGCGCTTAGAGACAAGTTTGATCGAGCGAATTTTTCGCTTGTAATCTAAAAAAAAAAGATAATATGAAATAAGTTTACTCAATATATGCTTCTGATACAATCTGGCCTTAGAGAGACTTAATTTAAAACTTATTTATAGTTATTATCGTAATATATTTAAAATATAGCATTTTCATTAACAAGATTTGTATTTTTTGTTTAATAAATTATAAATTAATTGAAGAACCCCATCACTCTCTCTAACATAGAATGCGAATTTCTATTCGATATACACCGTTAATAAATTCGTAATGTCAATTTGAGTCATTTTTAACAAACCAAAAAAAATATTGTTAAAAATGATACTGTGTTCTGTGTTAAAATAATAAATTTCGATACACATAATAGTTAAAAATAACAAAATGTTATTTGACTCAAGGTATGGATTTAAATTTCATTTTTTAATATTTAATAGTGGTATAACTTATTTTATTCGATAAAAAAGAATCCTTTTTATCTAAATTTCGCGGTAAAAAATTGTGTTCTTATCGTTTCTTTGCACGAGATACTATGCGATAGGATTGAATCATGTATACCTTCCCGTTGAAATCCCGGGAAAATCGCTGCCCATTGTTATCACTTTTATTTCCGTTTCCGATTTCACGATACAACGAAGTGACTCTATCCGGTCTCGCATGATAAAGTATAAACGACGAACGTTTTAAGAACAGTGCGACGTGAAAATTTACCGTCCGACGACGCCGTGTGTACGGATACTAACCGTAAGGATAGATCGTAAAAGCGAGAGCGTTAGTTATTCTCGCCCGATACGAAGTCTCCCTCTTTCTCTCTCTCCCTCTCTTTCTCTTGAGGTAATAACTTTGTGTGTTGTTTTCCTATAGAACAACTTCCCACGTCGCCGATATAAAGCCACAAGGCGTAATCGAACGTCTTAATAACATTTAAAGCCGACAGCGGAGCAGTGTAAATTGTTTGTCGAAGCATTATAAAAAGTACCTCAAACTCACTGAATATTAATTTAGGATCGATTTTCCCAATATCGTAACTACCGTAAATAAATCGTGAGCAGATTTTTTTTTAAAGTTCTTCAACACTCGATTAAATCTCATAAATAATTTAAATAAATAAATTCCATAAAATACAGTACTTCTTTTTATCGCACAGAGAAAACAGCTGAAACCTTTGTGTCGGAAAAAGTAATTACGCAATGTGCCAATTAAAATGTATAATAAATTATTACTGTAATTACATTTTAGCCCGTAATGTGATAACATATTCAATTATTTCTATAATTTAGTTTTTATAAAATAATTTTTATAACGGTAATAGCTTTCTCTCTTGGTCAGAGCCGTTCAGAGAATACTTTTGCCTTTCAGCTCTTAAAGTAAAAAAATGCGTGCACGCTCCTCCGTTGCTAATTTTATTTTCGTACTAATCGATAACGTTTACGCGTTCGAGGTACATAAAGGAGCAACCACAAAGATTGCGAGGTACATAAGGTAGATCATCGCGCGCGTTGAAATTAAAGGTAAAAAAGCCGGTATATGAATCTCACTCGACGCTATATCTCATTGTCAGTGGAAACATAAATGCGTCATCTTTCGCAGCATTGACTAAGTCCGTCAGCTAAGGTTTCACTTGGTGAGACACCTCATTGAAGTTGAGTCTTCGTGAAGATCAATAAGGGGGGGGGGGGTTCACCTTCCAATAAACTTATATTAACATTTTTTCATATAAATTATTGCGTATATAAAAATGTAATATGTCTTTTGGAAATTTCTTCTTGTTGACAAAACAAACGCATGGAGATCGTCGCGTGAATAAAGTTGGAATCTAGCGACAGGTCGCGTGTTGGAATTTGCAGATCGAATTACGGGATTCAAAACTTCCCGGTGTGACATGACGGGAATCGCAATTCATAGCAATATCTTATGAAAGGGTTGAATCTTGCGGTTCGATTTCCGATTCCAATTCGTTGGCCTGTAATCCGCCGTTTGATTCGGAGAGTTTAAGGTTTAATCTGAAAATCGTTTGATCGTTAAAACAATCCGGATTCAAACTCTTTGTTTTATTGTTCGTCGTATTTATAAGTAAGACACTCAAAATTTTATCACAATACGAAAGAAGATAATGTAATAATAAATTTATCTTTTTATGTATATACTTGTACTCTTTAAAAAATATTTTATTTTATGATTAAAACCTAATTATATTTATATAAGTGGATAATAAAAATAGATTCACAAAGTGCTTAATATTATTATAACGTCATTATTTATCAAATGACTTTCAAAGACAGACGTACATCTTTTCGATTATTACACAGAGAGAATGAATTTTATATACGAGCGTATATACGAGATTAATATCTACCATAATAAACAAATATGAATATCTATTACAATAAAATATATAAAATATGTTTGATTAATTTTACTAAAATATATAGTAAAATTTTAATAATTGTTCAAAAATTACTAATGTGCTTGGTAATTTTTATTACGTTTTTTGTAAAATGTCTTTTGTATATATCAAAAATTCCTATTGTTACCGATAATATTTAATTGGTTGCCAAGTTATCCCACATTTGCAGTAAATTTAACGGTAAAATATAACGAAAAATTCTCTCCGTGTACTTTTTAAATCAGAAGGTTTAAATAAGTTGAACTTCGTTGAGCAGTGTAATTAGCGGATTTCCGTGAAAAAAAATCCTTCGTGACTATAGGAGCGGAAAAGCTGGTTGCGAATTATAAGAACTCGTCTCTCTTTCGCCCGAGCCAATGTTCCTCGATCACGAAGCAAAACGGAAATGCGTTATTGTCTACTTTTTCTCGTTGCTTAGAGGCAACAGGCAAAAAGTCTCGTCGCGCGACAATGCGCGCCGTGTTCCGGTGTTGCGGAGCCGAGAGGACGTCCCTGCCTTCACGTTTTAATCCTTCGCACTATCAACTCTCCTTCTCGAGAAGCCCGTGATTTCGCCAAGCGTGTAAATCATAAAACATTCATCAGGCTGGCGTGCCGTGACGCAAACGAGGATGAGGTTTTGTTGTGCGGCAAAACGCACGCCGTTAGATCCTGTTTTCGCACTAATCCTTCGAACCGAGGGAAAGAGAGAGAGAGAGAGAGAGAGAGAGAGAGAGAGAGAGAGAGAGGACACTTGCTTCTTGCTAAATCCTCTAACAATAATATATTATAGATCCTGACGCGCTACTTAACAGATAAGTTCACTTGAGAGGTTTTAGTCGGAAATTCAAGTTGACAGCGCTTAGGGCAATATCGTGATAATTAATAATTATACTTAATAATTATAATTGTAATTAATATGTATACCAAAATAAAATATTATAGAAGTCGATTCCACGCTAAAGAATGCAGAAGGTTTACTCTTTTTTACATAGCTCAGCTTATATAATAATCCTTGCAGACATGTAATCATCGTCTTTCGTTCGACGTTACTTTGTATACGGACGCGTAGTTGATGGCAATGGTCTCTCAGAATTATGTCAAACAGACAAGAGGTAATTAAGTGTCAAAAGCAATAATAAGACTTAAACTTTCGCTTCGCGGTTCCACATCGGCGCGCAGCTAACTAGAGGAAATGTACCTTTATCATTTCCGACATATACACGTATACACACTTACGCAAAAGCATGCACACGTACACGTAATAACACACCAATAACAAAAAATAATATCCCACTGCAGTCGGCTGCATTTTTAGTCGAGCTCGCGGACAATGGGGGATGACAGGTGCTTTCAGGGAATTTAACGAGTATACACGCCAGGTAAAATTCCCACCGTGAATTAATGTCGCGGGCAAGGGAGGGAAAGAAAGAGAGTGAAAGAGGGAGTTTAATCGCGTACGGTTTCCGCGGGGCCCTAGGCAGCATGGGGGCCCCGATACGTGGCTGTTTCACGGTCGTTCCGTCGTTCCCGCGCGCGAGGACTTAGACGAGGAGGAGAAGGAGGAGGAGGAGGAGGAGGCCCGACCGCCAGGAGCCATGACTGACAATGAGTCACGTAAGCCCCGTGAGTCACGGGTGCACGACGTATATACCATTTCTCGGGGGTCGAAGAATAGACGTCGTTAGATGGCACCGATCTGGGAGAGTGCTCGGCGTAAGTGAGGCCGCGCGCGAGCGCCATGCCGTGGGGGCCTCCTCGTGTATCTGTGTAAAGGCCTCATCGCGCATACTCCTTGTCCATCTCCTCGGTTACTGACCCACAATGCGACACATGAAAAATAGAATGCCCGGAGGATATGAGTCGTAAAAAGTCAGGTAAAAGTGCAGGTAAAAGTAATTTCCGGTTCTCAAATGTCGAGTGCCTTTTTGTAACGTAAACCGAAGTTGAAGATACACGATGTAATATCGTCGATAAAGTCGCCGTTAAGATCGACACTTATTTCCTTGCTTATTTCTCTTCTTGCTTCAGTAATCTTCAGTAATCTCTACGGGTTTTATCCCCGTTCAAGTCGCTGAAGACGATGCTTTAATAATTTCTATATAAAGTGTTGTGTACGTCAATGTTTTCTTGTCGAGATAGGATTATTATAATGTATCTTAACGCGTATAATTATTATTTATATCGCAGGGAAAAGGAATTTTTCTCTCGATCGAGGGGATTATTTTAGAGGATTTCGTTTAATTAAATATCTTGTACAAATAACAAGCGACGCCAAGTGGAACGGGAAAGCTCGCGTATTACGAGACCCTAGGGCGCCATCCCTCCCTAGATTAAGGTATCGGTAACCAAAAAATGGATACGATAGTCCTGGGAGGGTCTTATATAAAATACTGTTCGTTCCGTTTTACCTCCTCGCTTCTCGCGAATTACGTATCTGAGTCTGTTGGAGCAGCAAATCGCCTTAGTTCTCTCTTTTGCGCACACGCCGCGCCGGACTATTCGATTTCATTTTTCTCCTTATTCTCGCTCGATATAAGCACGGGGAAAGCCGTAGAACGCGTTTTGAGATACTCCAAGGCCTCGTCCGGCAGTTAAATGGGATCGACTTCGCCTCCATTCGTTTTATATCCTTGCCAGCCAGCTTGCTTACCTGCCTGCTTGCCATCACCGCGCGCACCGCGCCCGACGTGTTTCGCGAACGTATACTGCTCTTCCTCTGTGAAACCAGACTCTCCCTTTGGCTTTACCTTCCGCGCAGGCACGTGGAAAAGTCGGAGAAAAGCGCGGCGGAAAATCTGAGAAACAATCGTGTCCGGAAAGGATCCGCGCGGAATCCGAAGCCGAAACTAAATCTCTTTTTAACGCTTTTAATCCGACAGCGGTATTTAATCGTAAATCTTCAAAGTTAATTTAAACTTTACGCTTTATGCGCGAAAAGAAATTAAAAGACAAAACATCCAGTTTTACATTATATCCCTATATAATAAGCTTAGTTTATAAATTAAAGAAACTCAAAATACTGTGAAGAAAATTAATATATTAACAGATATTAAGTTTCTTCACAGTAATTTGAGTTGTCTGCGTAAGACATATTTTAATTATTTTTGTTGAAGATAATTTAAAGATATCTCGAATACACATACACACACACACACATAGATATTTTTTAAATTTCTTTCAAAATAGTATGATAAAATGGTTGTCTAATTGTAAGTTTTATATTACTGACAATGAGCCATATTATACGCGCTATTTACAAAATTATTTATTCTAATTTTTTTCAATACTTCTTAATATTTTTCCTATTATTAAAATGTTTACACGTTGAAAAAATATTTGCTGGCGCATTTCATCGAAATCATTTATCATAATCTGCTACAAACTTCTTCTGCTTTGTGTTGAATAACTGAGGGGCTCGTGGCGTTTGACGTATGAGACTCGCAGCATTTCTAGGAGCGCATATTCCGAGAGAATTATAAACGACTGGATGGCCAGCCTTCTAAAGGGATATTAAGGATTCAGAGAGTATACCGCATGGCTTGCCGCACGTTCAGGCATATAGATGTGAGGAGAAGCCATTATATTGCGGCGTTACGATCTACTACCGGCGACCGATAGTTCTACATAGTATATATATACAGAAGCCGGAATACTCCGAAATTTTGCTCTCCCGCAGACACTAAAATCTACGAAGTTTGTTACTATCATCACCGGGCTATCATCACCGGCGCGTCGTTACACTTTACGTGGTTAATCATAAAGCCAATGAATTGCTCGCAAATTACCGTGTAATACAGAGTGTCCCAGATCTAACAAGTATAGCCGCCTTCATACCGTCTTAGATTCCTTGGAAAGTTATAGGTGTATGAAGACAAAATTACCTAAATTTTTTAATGAAGCAAAACGATAATTGAGAGTCATCTAAGGTGATTTGATTAATTGGCAGAAAGCGATCACAGAATGTCGCGTGTCGCGTAAAATCTCGAGTGAATTTTTCCGCACAAGAAAAAAATTAGAAAAATTGTTAATTATTTAAGTTATATTATAAATGTACCAATGTCCGGACACTTAAGATTTATGTCTGGACACCTTTATCATTTTAGTTTTTAAATAAGTATAACGCGAATTAAAATGAAAGATAAAAATATAATACAAGAAAAATATTTTTATCTTCGATTCTTTGATATATATATCTTATCTTCTAGATCTGTAACTTATTTAAGGACTAAAATAATAAAACTGCCCAGACATAGGTACGTGTCCAGACATTGGTATATTTACCTTACGTATTTGATGTTTTAAATGTAATTAAAGTTAAAACAAAACTTTGTTAAATATTATTTCCAGTTTTGAACGACCAATAATGCTGCATTGAATTTCAATGATTTACAAATAAAAAACTGTTAGAATTAACTTCTATATTTTATTCTAACAATACACCTTCAAATTTTACAAAGATATAACGCTATATCCTCACAAAACATTTTATAACATTATATATAAATTCTTGTAATTTTCCACATATGTATATTCCTCTTGTTCAGATTGCACAATCCGCGCGCGTAACTGTTTTACTATTCAAATAGGAATTCATAATAATTTCGTCGTTTAGAAATTCTCGATAATCGACAGACTGCCATTCCAGATTACCCGCGCAAATCGGGCGCGCACGAATCGGTTCGAATAATCATTAATAATTTAAAGGTCTCCACGGTCGATAAGCCGTATTATCCCGTCATTGCGGTCGAATGCTTAAGAATGGGACTTTCACATACCGCCCGGTATCGACGGCCCCAGATCTAATCGCGGCAAAATCTTATATACGCGCGGGCATAAGCGGGCAGGCGTGCAAACGCGGCCAATGTCGAGAAGGTGTCGACACGGCACTTTGCATTGCGTCGCGGCACACGCATGTGACGCGACGGTGCGCCCGTGCAGACGCGTTAAATCGATCCCTTTACCCAGACTCCGAGTGTCGCGATTAACTTCGCGACAGCGAGCAATGAGATACGTGGGGGGGGGGGGAGAAAGGATGCAGATAAAAAGGGGGAGTACGATCGAGGACGAAAGGAAAGCCTCGAGCAAGGACGGAATTAGCGCGTAACGATAAGAAGGAAAACGTATAGATACGAAGTAGAAATGAAGTAAAGGATTTTTTAAGCACGCTTTCTTCACCTACATGGAAAATTATCATTAAAAGAGAGCAATTTTTACGAAAATGGTTGATTGAGTAATTAAAATTAAAATTATCATTAAAAATATATCTATTTAACTCATTGTCAGTCTTTTTGCTTTTTTAGAAGCGAAAGAAAAATTCAACGTTAATTTAACGTTAATAAAAATATAATCTATTAATTAAAATATGAATTAAAATGTAATTATAATACTGATAAAATTGCTATTGTGTCACCGAGAACATTTTGCATAAGCTTCGTAGTTTCTAACTACGTAAAAGGCTCAAAAGGGCACACGGGGCAATTTCAACGACGCGGGGGTGGCGCGAGATCTACAACGTGGGGTAGACGTCTCTCTCTCTTCCATCGGGCCGTGCTAATGCTTCGAATCTGCTCGGTCTTCCGGCCAACGCGCCGACAAAGCTTTGATGCCCTCGTACAGTCGGAAAAAAGCTCGAGGAGAAGACTTTACGGAAGGGGATTGTCGGCACCGGAAGGGAATACAAATAAGTAAGATTGAAAGAAATCGTAATTATAATATTACACGTTATCAATAAAAACTTTTATTCGACTTTTGTACAAAAACCATTTGTCACTCGATAGAATATAAAAAAGAGAGAAACCTATACGCTTTTATTAACTTCTTTAGATATTTATTCAAATAACTGTCTAGACGAGATAGAATAGGGTGCGAACGAAACGATAGCGTTAAATTCCCTGGCACGTGCAAATTATGTGTGCTGCACGTTTTCCGACGATATACTTTTCGTGACGCCCGCGCCGTACGTAATAAAATTGACCCGCGCGTTTGCACCTTAATAAAAGAGCACGCGGCACGCAATTGGCGAGCAGTCGACCCGATATCTACGTTCCGCGTCGTAACGCTTCGCGTCGCGAGTTTTTCAATGCGGCACCGCACGTGCGACATAGTCGCATAATGCAGCCCCCGTTTTCCCAACGTGCTGCGTGCCCACACGTTGACGCCGAGCGGAACGTTCTCATGCGCGCAAGAATGCATCTCGCGCGCCTCCCGTCCCGACGCGACGCGACGCGACGCGACGCGACGGTTGCTTACACGTTTTTCGCGTTTCCGCCCGTCGGATCGGATTTTCCATATGCATCGCCGGGGGAATATATCGTAAGGACGAATATACGTACGCGGGCGCGAGGGCGCAGGGAAAACTCACGTCGAGGGAGGGATCGATCGATGCGCTCTCGCCGGTTCGCCCGGAAACTCCGTCCAGAAATAAGCCGGCGAGGGAAGAAGACGACGAGATGGGGCGGTGCGCGACGACGGCGGGTGGTTTTTAATGATAGCTCATGCGAGAATTTGATCGTCATCAAGGACGCTGGTTTATTTTTTTCTTTTCAGGGTCTAGCGTGGGCTTTTCGCTCCATTCCGTTCCGCGATTCACTTCCGAAACGGGATTATTTATTCATATAACGCGCTTCCAGCTATCGATTGACACTCTGTTGTGCCGGCGACTAAAGAGAACCTAATGACACCCTCCTTTCGAAATTATGGAATAAATAATCGGATTTCTTTTTAACCACTGAATCTACTTTGCATACTCCCGTGCGAAATAATTATTGATTAGATAATGAGATAATTACCTCATAATTGCTTACTGCGTTTTTATAATTTATGACGGCTCGACAGCTGCGGTTATTTGCCCCAATTATTTACCGTTATTGCCTATCATTATTACTATTATTATATATTTTGTATTTTATTATTACTTTGCATATATTAATATCTCCGTTGTATTTGGATTAATTTTATTACTTGTAATGCAGTATTATTATCTTGAGTTTAATTTTATCAGTTGTAATCAGCATCATCTTGAAAAATATGCATATTATACTAGTGATTGCAGTATCCTCCCTCCTCTTTCTCTTCTCCCCCCCCCTCTCGACGATTCTTAGAATTATATCAAATTTGAAACAAGTTTCTTCTCCTAAACAAACTCGTTGAATTCCCATTAAACATTTCTCCGGCTCTTACGTTGTATTTCGTAACTGCACGTGCTCCAGTTGTATATTATTTATATCTTACATCTCCGGTGCATTATATATTACTAGCAGTCGCAGCTCTTTCTCAAGTGTCCTCGATATTATTTTAAGTTTGAAGTAAATATTTTCTTTCATTCGAAGTCACCGAATTCTCGCGCACTTTACCTCCCTTGAATTATTGCCGCCACGTCGTAATAGCGTTATATACAGTATGTTATATACAGCTGGCGTTTTTCGCCGTTTTATATACGCGGCATTACGCGTCGTTTCCGAAACGAAATGGCCATCGTAATTTCCCGACTACAGCGGCATATAGCGCGTTCGTCCTGACGCCGCGCCGCGCCGGCCCGTCGTGGATCAAATCAGCGACTTTCAGGTTTCTAGAGCACTTGGACGCACCGCATTTTAAAGGTCGGCGCCCTGTTCTCCCCCCTGGCGCGACTAGCTTACCACGCTCGTCGCTCGATATCCCGAAGCTGTTGTTAGGTCGAGCTTGAGGAGACTTCCAGGCGGACGTGAAAACTGCAGCACAATCCACTCGCCGTCAAGATAAGACGGCTCTTGTTAAGATGAATTGACGAAAATTATGCAATCGGTATCTCAACGAGAATGCAAGCGTCTACCTTTCTTCCCCGAGAGAATAAGGGTCTCATCCGGACTGAATAATTTACGATTTACGAAAGAAGTCGGGCAGGCGTGTATCCCCGAATTATAAATACGATGTTCAATCTCAGTTTTAAACGGGAAATGTTTCGAGTTTTAGACGTCAATAGCTTTTTATAAATGCGCTGTTAAAATAATTTCTCGCAAATTAAGCTTGAAGAGTGAAAATGCAGAATAAAATCTCATTCCACGTTCAATTGTAAACTTTTAATAGGCTTGACAAAGTTTAGCAGACTTTTAATTTGAAGTTTAGTTACTGAAATTTAAACTCTTTAGAGTGGGATGTATTGTAGTGTTCTTCTTATCTTCCAATACGATAGATTTACATGATAATGCTATATAAATAATACAGAATATATATGATATCTTTTTGATATATCCACCTTACCAGCTTACTTATAAGAAAAAGAATAAAAGGTTTCCTATGTCGATATTATTAAATAAAAAAAATCTTACTAGAAAATAGAAAGTTTTTTGATAAATCGTCGAATCTTATACGCGAAGATTTTATCGTAAAATATGAAGATAAATTAGTTCTCCAAGAGTTGACATAAAAAATTACAAGTTCGCGATACTCAATCGCTTTTCGTTGAAAAGAAAGTCCACGTCAGATTAATTAAAGGACATTGTAAATCTCGTATTGACGATTTCCGAATATCCTAATGTATTTTTCATTCTCACTCTTAGGTTCACGCGATCGTCATTTGTGTTTGACCCTCTTGACGACGCCGACGCCGTGTGAAAGACTCATGAGTAAGGCAGGCACTTCGAGCCGAGACGACCAAACTATTGATAGTACTACCAACGTGGCCTTTGAGAAATTCGTCTCGGCCTCGCTTTCTTTTTCAGGCGAGTCTATTTGACTTTCGGCGTGGGCACAAATATATATATACGTCTGCTCGCGTCCTCTCTCTCGTCGCCGTAGATTCTCTAGTCTAGCTTGAGAATTCCGATTAACTCCAGTTTGACGCAAAAAAATCCAGGCTTTATTCCTCACTGACAGATGCATAATGCTCGTGTCGCTATCGTTCATTCGCGTCGGATCGTCCCGCGGCCGTGATGCAATGCAGGTAACGGCTAACGAGCTGCGAGAGACCTTTCTATGAGACTATACGCTTCGTAATACCAAAGCAGAACAACAAGATCTCGTATTTCAAGAATAGGTCTATTAATTATGTTTGTGAGAGATTACTCTCTAAGGAAAAGATTGTGTATTACTTGTTCAGTGAAGTGTATCTGAAGGAACTTTATTTGAAACTTTATATTTTAGAAAGCTATTATTATATTTTATGTATGAGAGAGAGAGAGAGAGAGAGAGAGAGAGAGAGAGAGAGAGAGAGAGAGAGAGCGAGAATAACCTGCTCTAAAAATAAGCTTTCTCAGGTTTATGTATGATTTTCGTTTGAGATTTATCATAATGTGGAATTGACATATGTTTGTAAGATGATATATTATGTAAAATTGACAAATTTTTAAAAAATGTATCCGAAAAAAATATTTTCAAAATTTTTTAAATATTTTTGAAATAAAATAAAAGTGGCGACTGCCGTGACACACTCAGTATGTACGTAATATATTGCACGTTTTTGTAATATCGGGAAGGCGTATGCACGTTGTCTCAATATATATGGAAAATCGATTTTCTAAATTACCTGAATGCGGAAATTTATTGATAATTCCGATGAAGCATGAAATTGCCTATGGTATGTTGCCGCGCCGGTTTGGACGTAAATTACACCCACAGTCTGACCATTCCCAAGTTAAGTACGTCTGACACGTAGCGGTTAAACATGTTTAAGACTACAAGCAAGGATTAATAAGTATACCGAAAATTAAAACTTATAGAAAGAGAGTCGGAAACTTTGCATATAAGATGTAGAAATTTAAAACTTTAAGAGGTGCTAATAACCGTTAATTAATATATTATTAATTGCTAATCCATAATAAGTATAATACACATATTATTAATTAATGTTAATTATTCAGGATATTACTAACAAGCATATTTAATCGGGCGCGGAAAATTTGATTAAAAATGCAGGACTCTATTGAGAAAGCGAAGGATCTAATTACTATTGATAAACATTGGCAACAACAGAGAGCTGAACGCGTCAAGAGTGTACGTTGTTAAACCGCGAAACTCAATCACGAAAATTTACCGAAACTGGGCCCACCGAAACGAGTTGTGTACGCGCGTTTCAGTGTAATTACGTTCCCCGATATTGTATTCTTGGTCGCATTAGCAGCTGTGATTTTCGATAGGGAGTGTGCCGCGCACACAAGAGAACGCGATCGATAGTTACAATATGGTTGCTGTGTATATGTTACATCGCGCGATACCGTAGGTATATACGTTGATTTAACACCGAGCAATACGCAAGCAGACTTCTCAATTAGTACCCTCGTATTAAAGATGGAGTATAATTTATCTACTCCGTGCGCGCAAAATTAATATTAACTTCAGACATCGCGACGTAACGCGTATACGGAATTGTCGCTGCGAGGTCTCCGCCGAGTATCGTGCCTCGGCAGCATTAAAATTACACGACAAATTCGGCGGAATGAGCATAGCTGTAATTCTGCAGACAATTAATAGCATTTTCTGGGACAGCTTCATTCTGTACTAGGAAGTGACTTCAAAGCAAATGAATGTCTGCTATATCATATATAAACATGAAGCAAATTCAAATGTAATTAGAAAGAGAAATTGTTACGCAAAATTTCAAGGTATGTTCGCGAAACGAATATAGAAATATGCGTTCAACGGAATAGTAAAATAACATATTGATTTCTGTACGGTCGCTGCAACCGTTGTTATATCGGTGTATAATAAATAATTTACTCTACAATGCATATATTTTAATAATCCTATTTAAATTCAAAAATTACACGCATATAAAAATAAAAATATAAAAAAGTATATGTGTATAAAAAGATACCATATATGAAATATAAAAAATATAATAAAATGTATAGGAATATTTTAAAACGGCTGTGCCAGTATTCAAAATAATACAAGTTTTTAATATGAAAGAAATTTATACATTTTTGCACTACATATATAAATACAATATTATCATTATTAATATATATATATATATATATATATATATATATATATATATATATATATATCGTCTTTAATGTTACTACATAAAGTATGGAACATTCGCGTTAGAGTAAAAGGGCTTCATCTGATGGTATATCTCGTTTGAGATGTTTTAATATTACATTAATCAGCAGAAGGGCGCACCGAGACGCGATGGGTCGTTCGCGCTTGTTTACCGATAGTTCGACAGGAAGTTGAAGCGGCGCATACTTTAGCAGGGCAAAGGCACCGCGAGAGCTTCAACAGATGTGTCGATAGATCCGCGTGTTCATAACCGCGAGTGAGCGTACAAACGAGCGGAGCTTCCTCGTTGCCGCACGAGAGACGACGATCCGGAGTTACGGCCCTGGAAAATCGCTCCGCTTCGGCCGAGAGAGAGAGAGAGAGAGAGGAGAGAGAGCGACAGAAACGTAAAGGGTGGTTACCGTGTGTGCCGGTGCCGATGCCGGTGTCTATTAATGTCGCGGGCCTATTTCCGGATATATCTCGTGGTTGCCGTGCGAAAATTTACCTCCCTCTTGCGCGGAACGGAAATCGATCGATACCCGCGCGCTTCACGGCGCTCGCGGTCGAACGGGGTGAGATGGAGCGCGAGCGCGAACGAGTGCCGCGCCGCGCCGATTCCGTATGAAAAAGAAGAAACAAAAGGGGACGACGGCCAAAGGAGAGCGTATTATAGACTCTCGCGGGAGACCATTTGGACAGGATTGCTATTTCCGTGGCGCATTCCCGAGCCGAAAGCGACCGTGCGTCTTAATTCTCAGTAATTATTGTGATAGCATATTATTAATTACTTAATTTGAAACCATTTATAGATCGAGTATCGTATTCTTGCTGAACATTTAAAACTGGAAGTACACACAATTTCTATTTCGGGTTTCAGTTACTCGTTTTCTTGTTATGTCTTGCGTTGCATAGAAGAAAAATCGGATAACAGTTATATATAATATCTAAATTGTAGATCAGAGATATTAAAATAATATCTTTAATAAAGAAAAACACATAATGTGTGTACTTTCTCTTTAATTTAATTTACAACATGAAAATGAACATTTTATATAAAGCATATCTTATTATTTAAATATGTAATTTAAATAATATATATAATGGAACAGATGTTCCTATATTCATGGTTTTCGGTCATGGCTTGTCACTTTCAACTTTAGTTTCATCTATTTCTATTTGCATTTAGCTCTTACATTTTATTTATCATCGATTATAATTTTGTTGCGGTATATTATACAAACGTGATATTTTACATATCAATGATGAACATACTTATAAGCGAGACTCATGAACAGATCATACAGTCATCTGTCGATGTAATTGATGAAAGAGGCGATTTTCGGTATCGCGTAGCACTGGATAAACGCTCGTGCTCCAGAAGCTTAAAGATATACATATTGAACGTGCGCGCGGTATATCGGATAAACGAACAAATTGCTCGATTGCAAGTCGCGGCACGGCCGATCGATCGATGCCGCCATGGAGATTTCACAGTTACGGGATGCATCGCGAGCAAGATTTCAATTTTATCTCGTTGCTATCGCGAGTATATGCATTGTGAAACGCAATATTGCATTAAATAATCAAAAGAACATATATACTTAAGATAGCGTGTGGTGGAGGCATATTTATGAGAATTGTTTGTGATAAATTTCAGTTATTTGCAATGGCTTACATTTTGTAATGTATGCATATGTATGTATATATGTACATATATGCGAATTGTAATATGTATCAGGAGGGCATTCTGCATTCAGAGTCGACTAGCGCAATTTAACTTTGTGGGTACTATATGAATTCTGATTAGTCCTCCCATGCTTGAAAACTGCATTTTGTTCTATTTGACATGCAATTAAATGCGTAAAAAAATACTTGGCGGGAGATAATGCTCCCTCTTGAAGACAAGCGAAATGATGCTTGGAAGATGATTATACGCGAGAAAGAATCACACCGAGCACTCTTCGTATAAGAGAGCGAAAGGACAAGAATGCGTGACGTAAAACTATGAAGAAAACAACGCGAGAGATAATTTTTATTATCGCAAAAGGGAGCGTTGTTGCGTAGTCGAGAATGCATGGGACAACGCAAGAAAAGGAAGAAGAGAGGATCGGTGGTCGGTATATATTTTTAAGTGATCGCAGCTGCGGTTTGCGCCAAGATTAGATAATACGTTGCTGCGTCTCGTGTCCCGACAAAATCCCGTGTGCATCCTGCTTCGATGAACATGTATCTCCTGCGAGAACAACTCGACGAAGGGACACTCTTTACGAAGGGAAAAGATCTGATTATGGGGTAAAGTGTAAACTATTATCTTGGATACCAGCACATTTATCGGCAAACATATATAGTAGATTGCTTTAAAGACCGATAGTTCTAATAAGCAAGAATGTAAGAATCTATCAATCGCGCTATTTTTCGTAAGATAAATTAACGAGATTTTTTTATGGTATTTTGTTAAAGTTTTAAAGATTAAGATAAATATATTATTAAGAATTAAATATATCATAAAAAATTTTAATTAAGATACTGATACGCTTCTGATATCTGAAACGCTCTAGCAACAACATCTTACGAAAGTTCCTATCAAAAGAAAAAAAATTCCATACGAATAAATTTAGTATTCATCAGTATTCATTACTTTCAGCAATTCCTATTTAATTTTGAAAAAAAAAGATTATTAATGCAATAAAAAAATTATGAAAAATTCGGTAAAGGCATGAGATGAACGCGATCGATGCAAACCAGTGAATGTTATATGTCAATCTCAGGCACATCTTATCGTCGAATAAATTGCGTGCATGAACCATCGAAAGTGACGGCAAAGGGTAGAAATCGGACGAGGGAACGTGGACGACGGTGCCGAGAGATCATCTTTCGGTCGTCGTTAACCACGTGCTGCCTGACATCCATTTCTCTAATCAACGGGGAACGAGGGGACCAAACAACAGCTCTCACCACGTGGCGCGCAGATGTGCCCCTGATGGGTCAGTATTACCAGTTGTGCGATTGTATGCCTTTCATGCGCACGCGAGCATGCATATTAACCCTTAAACTGCATGCCTTAAAGCCTATAGGGTAAACTCGGGTAAGATGGCCATAGATAGAGGAAAGATGGCCCACCTATGTTCTTTCAATCTAGCTGGCCTGAAACATCGAATGGACATGAGTTGGCCATCTTTCCTGTATGGCCATCTTACCCGAGTTTACCCAAAAGCTTTTTTTGTTTTGAAGTCAGTCTGGTTAAATCAAGAAAATATGATAGAGGATATGCCGTACAAGTAAATAACATTTATTTGTACACTTTACAACAATTGTCAAATATTCTCAATAACATGTCACAATTTGTCAAATATTCTCAATAACATGTCACAATTTGTCAAATATTCTCAATAACATGAAGGATATTTTATGTCTACTATTTTGACACGCAAACAAATTATTTAAAAAGTACGAGTATATTTAAAAACACGATATTTTTTCTTTTTTTTTAAGGTTACTTACTTTTAAGGTTCCTTACGTAAATATATAGTGCAGCAATTACCGCGACACGATTCGTTTGAAGAAATCGCGGCCAACGCCGATTTAAGGGCTGTTAACCCCGCAATGGATGGGTGACGAAATGGGACGCGACTGGGTGAAGTTAAAGTCGAGTAGCGATGTCTCAGAGATCCGAAATGGAAAATCACAAGGGAAGGTGGATCGTCTACAACGACGTCTTGAGCTGTTTATTTCGGACGTGATATACGTGTGAGACGTTGAAAATACTTCGAAAATAGATATATCGTAGAATATATATCCATGCTATTTATATATTTCCTTTGTTTGAAATGCGACTTATCATATATATTTTATTATAAACTATAGAGAGACATGATATTAGTCAATAAATCCAAAGCAGCCCGTCGTTATTCTTATCTCATTGTATTTTTTGCCAAAAAGTTGACTCATATTACGTATACTTTAAATTTTGTGTATCCACAATTTATAAGAAAAAACGTTAGCTGAATATGAAAGTGAATTAAAACAAAAAGATATTAGATGCATATTATTACGTCCTTATATTTAAAATACTATGAAACAAAAAGAAATTTTTTTTCATTTAAATTGTATATCTTTTTCGATTTTAGTTTCTATTAAATTACATCTTCCAATATATAAAGAATAAGACATCGACTTGAAAGTAAGGATTTTGAAGGTGAAACACATAATCTGTTATACCTACGACCATGTTATAAAACATGAAGTAGCGATTCCTTTGATGGAGTATTAACGATATCTCCGTAATGATTTTCCGTATCGAAAAATTAATTTTTCCAAAGTCGGGTGCCAGATTCACATAAGTGTATTAATGTGAAAAGTTTCCCAAATTACCAAGGGAGAAAAAGCTGATCGATATTTCTCATACGCCACTTGTCCTCCCTCACGTATATACGCTTTTGATACTCGCGAAGTATATCTCGTGTCATCCGCGCTCTCTCAACGTCATTCGGGGCCAATGACTTACAGCGCGCGTTCTTTTGAAGTGTTTGCCATGTTTTATTTATTCCCCGTCCCGCGTACCCCCGCGACCTGGGCCGCATCTCGACCGAATTCTCGTTCTTTGTCCTCTCATCCGCGCACAGGGGATACAAAAAGATCCCCCGGGTAATGCTTTCCACCTGAATAATACCCGCGCAGTCTCCGGCGACGATATAATCCAAAAACATTTACTTCATTGAAAATCACGTAATTAACACGCTATCATGCCGACATTTTTTTATCCGCGTTTATCTCGTCTATTTATTTAGACAACTATAAAAAAAACTATAAGCCCTCCTTTCTATCTTTATAATGTCTTCCATCGGATAAGATTCACATTTCACTTTCTGTGGGGTCTATACGAGTTTGATGCGTGTCTTCCGTATGCGTAATATACATCTTATCATTAGCTCTGATTACCCATATGGAATCCAATTGACGTCTGACCTACAATTTCGTAATTTACTCAGTGCAATTTCAGCGCGATTTAATCCCTGATGTTATAGAAGAAGTCGGGATACAATTAGTAATGAAGTTTCTCAGACTCTATTTATTTCGTTTTAGATTTTTTCAAAAAGTCTTTTGGATATATATGTGTGTGTATATATATATAAAATTAACATTAACAATATGTAATTAACATTATATATTGTATATACATATAATGCTAATTACATTGTTTTAATGCTAATTACTTATAATGTTAATTACATTAGTGTTAATTACTATGTAACGTTAATTGCTCTTATTGATTAGTCATCTAACAACACGAAAAAAAAGGAGAAAAAATATTATTACGTTGAAATTAATATCTTCAATTTCATTTATCCGTACAAATTTCGCGTACAAATAAAAAGTAAAGTTTCAACTTTAGCTTTATGAAGTTAAATTTTATGAAGTCGAAGACATTCCATACATCTCTTATCGTTAAGATTTAACTTTTACTCGCGCAAACTCAAGCAACATTTAATTCAAACAACTACAAAAGAAGAAGATTGCTTTATTCTAGCTCTCTATTTCTTTTTTAAATAGTATATCAATATATAAAAATAATCTTCTGAAAAAGTTGAAAGAGAGAGAGATATTATTCAGTTATTCAAGGAGTTACGCAAAATTATTTCATGGAAAAATTATCTCGCTTGGAAAGATATTCTCTTCAAGACGGCTAGTTGTTCAAGGGAAGGTGGAGAAAGAAAAAGGGCAGGCAGCATGAATCGTCGAATAAAGAACGAATAAAAGATTGCCAGCTGACTCGCGTCTGTCGCTGAAATCACCACCTCGCCGACGAAGAAATTATTGGCCACGCGGCCGATAAAATTGAGCCGCTCTTTCCCCCTTGCTTCTTTCACGCTCAAGTGCGTCGATCCAAGACCGGATATCGATCCTTGATTCTGATTTCGGGCATCTTTCAACGACTTTTGTACAAATCGCGAGTCTTAAAGATGAGTATTACTGTACTTAAGTTTGTATACTAAAATATAGAAAAGAAAATCTGTGTATTTAATAATTGTTTAAAAAGTTTTGGTTCACTGACGTCCAAGAATTATTATCTATTTACTCTATCGTAATGTTTGATCTAGAAATTCAAATTATTTTTTACGTACTTGAAAAGAGCGTAATATTGACAAGTTCAGATTTCGCCATAGAAAATGCGCATAGAAATCTTTTCGTTTATTCCTGACACTATAAAATCCGGCAATTGGTATAAAAAATGTATTTTCATATTTATAGTATTTGAAATAAAAACTCATTAAAATTATGACGTTTTCATATCTCTCTCTCTCTCTCTCTCTCTCTCTCTCTCTCTCTCTCTCTCTCTCTCTCTTTCCATCTTTTACTTAAAGTAAATAAACTCAATGCACGTACAAATCCACGTATATTTTTCGCTTATAAACGTACTGCTGATTATTAGATTTAATTGTAATTATTTTTTAATGTTTTAATGTTTTAATTATTAAACACAAAGGTTTTTTGTAAAAATAGATAAATTTCATTCCAAATTTTATCATCGTTAAAACTTTAGACTTTCCTACATCGCGACAGCGACCTTTCTTAAGTGAGATGTACTTCGCCTCGTATTAACGTCTAAGCATCGATACTAGGTCACCGCGACACGGTTCGATGAACGCGATGTTCACATAAGGCCAGTTTCTTAAGCTCGTGAAGAGCGCCTAAGCAAGCGCATTGAATACCGATGAGTCCTTCGCATTGTCAAGTAACGTTCCAGTTCCGCTTACGCATTTTTCATCCGTATACGACAGAAAAAAAAGAGAGAGAGAGAAAGGAGATGAGAGACACATTTCACGTGCCATACGTCTTACGTAGTCGATTCGTTCGGTCAATAAATGTATCGTTCGATGCCAAGAGAAATCGGTAATTTATGAACTCGCTTCAGGTATAACTTCACATTTGCACCATATTTACACTTTTTTTATAACCATAATATATTATAATAATATTATAAAATTATTTTGTAAGTAGTGTAGCATGGAATAGTTGCAGGATGATGTTTGAGATGTTCAAAGGAAGAGTAAGTGCATAGTTTGTGAAATAACGCAGCTCAAAACAGAAAGAAAAAATACATTCATAAATAAGAAGTCTTTGAATGAGAAAGATCTCTGCTAAAGCGGAGGACCACGGACTCATAAGTTATATATACCGTTAAAGTCGTCGTAGTCGTCGCTCCAACAAGTCGGAGCTAAGTAAATTCGCCTTTTCTGACCATATTAAAGATATAGTTATGTAATCCAAAAAGAGACAGCGCGGATTGCTTATGCGCGGCTTACTTCATTCAACCGCCGATGCAACCAAACCGTCATTCTACTCTTAATCCAAAATGCACCGCAAATACCGTGCCCGCATAGGAAACTGCGCGGCGTGTTTCAATGCTACGTCATTAACAGTTGGGAAAGTGGTCCCATCGTTCTGCACCTCTTTGTTCGCCGCCGTGATTAAACTTCGTCCCGGCGCTACTTTTACGCGCCGTTGTCGTTACGCTCTCGATTGTCGCGTGCAAGCGCCGGAGGTTCGCAAATTCCGAAGCCTTAACGTGCGATAATCAAGAATATTCGCACGAAAGAATTGAGTGTTCTGGAATTGAAAGCCCACAGCGAAATGCGACTACACGATTCTTTATCTCTCTTTATCGCTATATATATATAATTATTTGATAAGAAAATACTTTATGAATCTAATAAGGTAAAATGTATCAATGCCGGGACGTTTAAGACCCTGTCTGGACACCTTTATTATTTTAGTTTTTAACCCTTCGCTGAACAAGTGGGGCTTTAAAGACCCGGTTGATATTTCAGTTTTAAATTTTTCGGAAACTTTACGGACTCATAAAAAAATCTAAACAAGAATCAGGCATATATAACGGTATAAATAGATTTTTAAAGCCTTCAAAAGTATACTTGAATTTTTTCAGATTTTCTATGTTACTTATTATAGCTTGAAAATCTTAACTGGCCTAAAAGACCCACACGTTCGACGGAAGCAGCAAAATTACACATGTTCTGCAAAGGGTTAAATAAGTATAACACAAATCAAAGATAAAAATATTATATTGTAATACAAGAAAAATATTTTTATCTTTCATTCTTTGATTTTAATTCGCGTTATAATTTATTTAAAGACTATAAAATATGTGTCCAGACATTGGTACATTTACCTTAATGTAATCGTAAACTTACGTACTTTAAGAAATTTTAATTTCGATCGTGATGCGTATTTATTTTTTCGTGTACAATTTAAAAACTCCCAAAGAGATAATTATATCGTATGTTCGAATTGTTCTTATGTACAAAGGGGAATGTAAAATAAGAGCGGACTCATTAAAACTGCGCAATTAATACTTTAAACTGATACGAGGAAATCAAGATCATGTACGATATCAATCTCCGAGGGCGCAACAACAGCAATTTGATAGCGTTTCCACCCCCTCCCTTTCGTCGGAGCCTGTGATCATTTCGCGTCCAATTATTTCGCGGAGGCGCCTCGTTACTGGCTAAAATCGGGGAAACAACGAATAAGTGGCGAGAGTGAGTGAGTGAGTGAGTGAGTGAGTGAGTGAGTGAGTGAGATATATATATATATATATATATATATATATATATATATATATATATATACACGAGGCAATATCTCCCCTCATAATTCCAATCATTCGCCAGATTTATTCTCTCCGCGATGAGCGTGTCCGATACACACCCGACAACGCGTCGCATTTTGCTTACAGGATGATCCCGCAGTCATCATTATAAATATTCAGGATGGATTCCTTATTTTCCGAGTCCAATGATCGTTTTGTCGTCAAAAGAGATCGTAAATATTAATGAGCACATTATATACGACTATTTTTATATAATTAATTACATAGAGTTTCAAGGTGAAGCAAATTTAATAAATAAAGTAAATTTTGTAGAAGCAGGTTCTAAATTGAAATTTAATGCGAGCCACAACAGGTTTACCTTACCCAAAAGAGAGAGAGAGAGAGAGAGAGAGAGGGAGAGAATATATGTATAAAGGTTAAATCCGAGACGATAATCCTTCTAAGAGAGATCTTCATCGTGAGACATTATATACCGTTCACTACAACCCTTTAGCTTTCCAACATTAGACATCTCGTTAACTAGAAATTGAAATCCTAAATCTCTGTTGAGATAAAGTTATCTCGAAGGTAAATAACCGATCAAGTTTCTGTTATCAATCACATATCACGTCTCTATTTAAATCGCGAGGAATCCCTCAATTTCACTCGTGACTGAAAAAGTTTCAATTGTCCCAGTACTTTTTCACAAGGATTCTCGTCTCAGATTCCGACAAAGGATCTGCCCCTCAAACGTCCCGTGCGTTAACCGCGAATCATCCCGTATAACAGCCGCGTTACCGCGTCGCGCCGCCTCGCCGTCTTTGTCATGGGGTCGCACATTGCCGACGACGAGATCGCTCACATAAAAGAGAGAAAGAGAGAGAGACTCTCGATAATTCAACGGAACAGGGCGAAAAAATCAATAGTACAACCACCCCGATGGTGGCGCGCGGACGTTGCCAGGAGGGACTGCAAGGGAACCGGGGGTGGTAGGGGGGCGCGGAGGGCTGGCAAGAGTCCGGGGGCCCCCTAACTCACCCGGGGACGCGTGCATATACGCGAGCGCTACGCTTTCTACCGCATATACTTAATGAACACACGGCGGCAACGTATTTGCGCGCACACGGCGACTGACACCCGGCCTGCCTGCCCGCCGGCCGGCCGGCGAACAGCCGACTCGTCATTTATTTCCTTTTTCTGTTCCCTCTTTCTCTCGGGAGAGCGCAATAACCTTTCAGCCTCTGCTCTCACTTCGGAAGAACGCCGGCCGCTCTTCCGAAGCAGAGAAAGAGAGATACCTCGGCCTATAGGCTCCGCGCGTCTCCCCGTGGTGCACCAAGGTGCGAGGGCGGAACTAAATTTCCGCCATATTCTAGTCGTAAATGATGGTAGAGGGAAATTATCAGGTAGAATTTAATACACGCGCGCTTTCGTAATAGTTGATATCGTGTGTTATAATATGTTGGAAATAAAAGATGCAATCTTCTCTCCAAAATGTGACTCGAGATGAATATCGTGCTGTTACGATGCAGAGTTAGTTTAGTCGCCGGGTGGAAAAGCACATTGTTGCAGAGATTGTTTATCTTAATACTTAAACTTATGTAACGTTCGAACTAATTCGATAAACAAAGCCATTCCACGCGAAGTGACGTCTTTGATTATGTGTGTATGTGTGTATGTGTGCTGCGCAACTAGGTCATCACGATATATATTTCTTGGAATACGAATACATTTGCTGTGTACACACCGACACACGTGACTGTTCGAGATTAATGCAATTAATTTTCCTTTTAATCTATTGAAACAGTTATCGAGATTTATGCTCGCTTCTGTGTATATTAATTTGAAAATTTAGTTACTCACAATTTTCCTTGTTATACCAAAACAGAAACTTTTACTTCGCCAATAAATAATTAACAATAAAGATTATTTATTCGACTCAACTGGCCATTAATTATAATCATCATGACATTTCGACTATGGGTTTTGGTCTTTCTAAATCGATGCGTAACTTTTGATACTAATAAGTATTCTTTTTTAAAATTACAATAAAGAATTTATTACAAAAAAAAATATAAAGAGGGTTCGAACTCTGGCTGGAGTGATATTTTTCGCAATAAATTCTTTGCAGTGATTTTAAAAAAGAATGCTTATATTAACATCAAAATTTACATCGATTAAGAATTAGGACCAAAATCCATCGAAACGTCGTAACAATTATATAATTAATAAAGATGGTCACACATAAGTCGAATAAATAATCTTTATCGTTTCCTTGTTATATCTGTTGTTAATATATATATTTAAAAAACGTGTATATATAAACACAAAGAAAATAATACTATGTTTCTTAAAGTAATGGACTACGCGACAATGCCATGGAGTATTCGTCAAATTGGGTCATTAACTACTTTGAAGTTGTACAGCCGAAATAAGATCACAAGGCTTTCAACGTCGTTTAAGATGGGAGCAGGCGAAGGGTATCCGCAGAGGGATACCCTTTTCAGATAACGTTGTAGATCTTCGCTTTCTATCATTCTTTTATAATGCAGAAAAGTGTGTTACGTAAAGTAAATTTACGTAACAAAATCTCTCTCAAGACTAGCCTTTTGAAAAGAAACGTAAGTATTTATTGTATTTTAAATTTATATATTTTTAAAACGTGTATTATTTATATAAGATATTTTATCTAGAATCGAAAGCTAAGCCGGTATTTATATGACTGAACAAGAAAAATAAATCATTAATTATCTTTATGATATTGGTTATACTATTATTAATAACTACAATTATGTAAATAATTTTTAAAGCTCTAAATGCGGAAAATGATAAAATTACCAAAATTTATGTTCATTAATCACTGAAAAAGGTTTTGGGATTAAGATCGGTACAACATATCGCGTGACGACGTCCGTTTCAGGTCACTGAGTTGTTTAAAGCAACTAAAACAATGAACGAAATAGAATTACCTGCAGTTTACCGGGTTAATATTCATGCTGATCGCGAAATAAAAGCCTCGGCGTTTAGTCGTGCTCCTGACGTGACTGTGCGCACGATTTCCACGTCGGAGCTGATCGAATGTGTTAGCATTAGCGCTGAATCATTAACGAGGGGACGGACGAGCGCGTATAGTATACAGATATCATGGCGCGGGCGCCACGAGTTCGCCGGCAAACCAGATAGAATCATTCCCCACTTCTAGACTAGAGTTGCAGAATTGACCAGGACGAAGCACTCCCCTATGTATACGCTTTTACGTGTATACCCGAATATATTCAAACGCTATATACCCGCATCGTCGAAGCCCCTGCTTTAAAATCAATAAACAAGACTCAACAGCTATCTTCTTTAATCTTTTTAATGGTCAAAAAAATATCTTTTCTATATAAAATAAAAGTATCTTGAAATTTGGCTACTCTATATATATTAAAAACAAAAACATTCCTATCACGGTAATTCGTTATATTTCTGGAAAAGTGTCGCGTCAATTATTTCTACTCTTCTTGAAAGAACAAATTATCAGATAAGACTGCGGAAGATAAATGGTTAACTAAAAAATTGATATACTTATCTTGATATCATAATTACTTAATTTACTTAATTTTCATAGTAATTTCTCTATTAATTATACACTTTAATTTATTGCATTACTATATTCATAATAATTATAGTCCTAAGTAAATTCTTTTAATCTTAATTAATCTATTTTCGTCATGTTTGGTTTTCTACAGTTTTGTGATTTTAAACAAGTGATACCGCTGCACACACGCTGTTCCGTCACACACGTCTCTTTCCGCCGAAATTTTTTAAAGGGCTTACTCTTTTGTCATCCAAATTCTCCGATGTGCAATAAGAACTAATTTTGTTCTATGAGAAAGAAGAGCACTGGCAGGGGTACTTATGTGAGATTTTCTCGTGAGAATTCTCTCGTTGGCGTCACCGCGTCTCGACAAGGAACATAAGAAAAAAAGTAAAGAACAACACCTATTCAAGCAGAAGCGATAAAAGTGGCTGGCCAAGCGGGGTCTCGAATCTCTCCGTCTTCCGGAATGTAGAAACGACTGCGGACTTTTGACGGAGTCTGAACTCGTGAAGGAGAATCGTCAAGAAAAACCTTAATCCCGCATACCGCACGTCGTGCCGTTCAACAAACCGTGATTTTCCGCGATTTTAAACGACGAGAAAAATTCGAAAGAAAAGAAAAACTTAGCGCGACAATCTACGCTCGCGTACTTCATTTTTCACGCAAGAATCGCGACTCTCTCGCTAAGCATAACTAAAAGATCACGTAAGTAAACGAATAAAATATTTAATTCAGGAAAGTTGACTGAAATAGTTGTTACTTACGTATTCAACAGATGATTCCGTGACATTGTGCACATTTTGCAGCATCTATTTGAGATTCCATTAGCGCATATTATCCTGATTACGAATACCCTGATTACGAACGCTATCAAATAGAATAATCAATCAATTTAATCTGTATAACGATGCGAATATAATTTTTCGAATTTTAATCAGAGCAACGACAAATGTGTCATTAATCATTTCTGCGTAGATAAGAGAAATTAGAGATAAATATTAGAGAAAGAGAAAGACAGAGAAATCTTAAGGATAAACGCAGCCAGTGATTTATTAACGGTCTACGGATTATCTTGCGACACAATAAAATTGAATAAAACAGTTTTTACTTTTTTGACCGACATTTTGATGTTTAATGTAAATATAATATAATAATATAAAATAATAACTAATTTTGATTAGCCGGAAAAATGTTTTTATTGAATCTATTGTTTGTATTGAAAGACATTATAAAAAAGATAACGAAATGATATCTTTTTTATGACAATTTTTTCAATAAGAATAAAGGATGTCTTTCACGTATTATATCTTTTAGCTGTGTCAAAAAGATAACTTAAGAAAGACATCGTTTTCGTCATCTTTTAGTGTTATATGTTGTCTGGGTACCCAGTTCTCCCGGTAGAAAACGCTATATGTACCTATCTGTTTGCGTCCTTCCATATCCCCACTCTCTAGGCAGTCTTTCCTTTGCTTTGCAGTAATTTACCTGAATCCAAGGGTTTGGACGTAAAGCCTTGTGTCCACGATACTAGAAATCGCTCCGAGATCTTGGACGGAGAAAAAATTGACCAATCACATTTCAACAATTCGACAATTGACCATTGCGATTGGTTAATTCTTTCTCTGTCTCGGAGCGATTTCTAGGATCGTGGACACAAGGCTTAATATTACTTTTCAAATAATCCTAGGGTTCGGACGTAACACTTTCCAAATCTATGTATGTATTTTGTGAAAGTTGGTAGTCTAGGATATAATATAGATCTGGACCTACACAGAAGTGGTGTGCGCTCACTAACCATCACGTGTTCCAACATTTCATCTCTTTCGTGATTTTTTTTATTTTATACGAAAAAATTAAATCTGCCTTGCTGATAAACAGTAAGTATGAAAATTGATAAAAATTAGTTATTCTGATTAATTTCTTGATTTAGTTCCAAGTTAAATTTTCGGTAATTCTCTTTATTCTTTGGTACTCGTGCATGCGTGTATGCCGTATATTCTTCTCCCACGTGGTGGGACACACTACAACGTGTATCGGAAAATGAAATAGAAGATACATTTTTTTAAAGTAAGATAAATAATAAATTTTGGAAAATCTTAAGCCCGCTCTACAATAGCTGTAAGAGTATGCGGTAAAACGTAAGCAGTAATAATTGACTAAATACAGTCGATTATTCTTGAATTGTTAAAATTTTATTAGTCAATAGCTTACTGCTTACAATGCTCACGTTTTACATCTACTCTTATATACGGCTATTGTGGAATGGACCTTAATTATATTTAGAAATTAAGCGTACCTATAATTGTGGCGAATTTAAGCAATATATAAATTTTGTAATTTTTTGGTTTTTTCCTTTTTGCTCGTACACGTGGTACACGTTGTACACGTGGTACACGCGTGGTGATAGAAGAACACAGAGCTCGCGATATCTCAGATTTATAAAAAAAACATTTTTTTGTATTAAAAAAATGTTCTTTAAAATAATTAATTATTTAATATTTAATAATAATATACATGCAGACACTATGTAATAATAATGTCAGTACTAGCCATGTGAATGAAAACAGGATAAATTTATATAATCTAATCTATATAATTATGTAATCTTACCGCTATAATTATAAATACATGATATACAATGCATTTTAGCATATACTACAAAAGCAATGATTATTATTCTCCGTAATTTTCGTCTTTTTTCAGAGAAAATATGACATCCCATTATCAACCTTTATATTACGAGAGTTGTAGTCGATATCCCTATGTCGGCAGAGTATCCGTAGGAGAGGAGGGTAATGTTGACTTCATCTATCAATTTGCGAAGAAAAGATTTGTTTCCAAGAACCATCAGAATATTAGCATATATCACACTGCCCCTGACATAATTGGACCACCCAAATTTCAAAACTATGGAGAACTATTTCATTTACCATTTCTTTATGAAAACATGTTGGTATGTATATTTCCTGGTATTAAACATTATTGTCCCGTAAAATAATCGCAATTCAAACTTACAAGAGTTTGTAATATTTGATACTTTTTGACTTTTCAGAGATACTATAGCCGTATCGATATTTCGATATCTCCATGGCAAAACAAAGATATTTGTGATGGGGCTGAGTCTATTTGGCAATGGAATCAGACGGAGGAAAATAATTATATGTGTATGTAATATTTGAATTATGAGATATTGTTAAGAAGATATTGTTAAAGAAGTTATGCTTTTTGTTGAGAAGAGAGTATAATTATATATTTTCTATTTTGAAGATATCGAGTTTCATGAAGCTGTGTATCCAATCAGAGTCTGTATTTACGAAATACATCATCCTGGAAACGTAATTAAAATTTCGGCTCAAGATTCCAATAATCACTGGATTCAGTTGTGGGATGAACCGTCTCAGATTGTACCCCCAAAATCAAGATTATTTTCTCCACCGTTGTCGCATCCGTATAACTTTAAAACCAAAATGTTCAGACTAACATTTAAAAACAGTTCACGTTTCTCTTACACAGAGCTAGATGCGGTGATGCTCATCGGTACATCAGAATTGATCCTTTCTAGAAATCCTAACGAGAGTTTAACTAATCTGTTAAAAAGAATTAACAGCATGTACTCTCCATACCAGCATGACGATGCTCATAATTTAACAGCAGATTTAAAAAGTGCACACTTTGATATAGTTCATCTGCAACAGAATTTTCCCGAATATTGTATTATTTATAAAAGGTATTATTATCGTCGACTTTAAGTAATATTTAATGTGTTTTCTGTTTATAATAAAAATTAATTTGTTCCGATAATATTTGCAGCGATATAAGAAGGATTTCTTATAAGAGTAATTTGAAGCAAAAAATATCTAAGGAAGTAATCCCTTGTTATGAGCAACCTCTTGGATGGAGATATTTGCGTCGTATTTTATTAAAAAATCCTTCAAATTATGCAAAGCGTATGAAACTCTCTTCGGATGAATCCAAGGACCTATCACGTTGCAATTTATTGGCGCTTCCGGTAATATAAAGTATTATAAGTGATCTATTTCTCATCATAATATTTATTGTAATGTCATCTCGAGTATTAAAATTATATATTTTATCTTTGCAGAATGAAATACTACTAAAAATATTAAACTACTTAGATCTGACGACGTTATGCTGCATGAGTTATGTAGATGAACGCTTCAATAATTTAATACAGGACCCTCGACTCTATGTGCGTTTGAACATACGATGCGTTAAATCTCACACATATATGCGCGATATATTTTGTTACTTTACATCTAGATGTAAATATTTGCGACAATTGGATCTTACAGGAAGCAACTTTGATGTTAATGATTTCGTAAACTTTCTTGATAATTGCGGCAAAAATTTAACGCACTTAAAATTAAGTTTCTGCAATGTCGATTTAAAGCCTGCCCTACTTAAAACTTCAGAAATATGCAAAAATTTGAAAGGTATGTACATATGCATATAGTATATAATTATCAAGATTATGGGTAAATTGCACATATCTAATACAAATTTTTCTTAGAATTGAATCTAAGTTATTGTAAACTCATAGACGACGAAGGATTTTCGTACCTCGAGAAGCTGGAAAGTTTGGAACGTTTAAACCTTTGTGGTACACGTATAAAAGCTCAACAACTTTGCAAAATACTGCAAAAAAATCAACGGATGCGTGAGTTAGGTTCCGGTATGGTTATAAACGAAGAAGCAGTTGTACTAGAGTTGGGAAATTCGTGTCGTGATTTGGAAGTAATACGTTTACTGCATCCACGTTATCTTACACCTCATGGTATTAGTGCCCTCGCTAACTGTAAGAATTTACGAAAAGTGCATCTTGTTTTTGCGGAGTAAGTATGTGTGCTACATTTTCTTTTAAAATACATGTTATTGTATTCTTTATTGAAATTTGTTTGCTTCTCTTGCGTGCATCTTGAAAAAAATTATACAAATTTCCTTTTTGCGATTAAAGTACTGTACTAATTATATAATTTTTGTTACAGATTCGATTATTCAGTTACTGACGATAGCTTATTTAAATTACTTTCCTCTTATCAAAACTTGCAAGAAGTTTATATTTTATTTGCTGTCCTCACTGATCACCGGTTGAAATTACTAGCACAGTGCAAAAACTTGAAAAAGTTATTTTTTGATCTTGTGAAATGTCATACACCTGATAAATATTCCGTTATTTTTGAACAATGTCCTAAACTGCAAGAGTTTTGTTTCATACACTGTGACATAAGCGATCAATTGGTTAATCAGTGGAAAAAGAGATATCCATATGTGTCCGTCTATACATACGACGGATAATTTGAATAGTTTTTGTTTACTAGTTTAGTACATATTAATTTAGTTTTTAGTTACGTTTACTTATATTAATTTAGTTTTTAGTTACGTTTACTTTTTAATTTTTTATACTTACAAACTTACTTTGTAAAAATTATCTGGTAAATTAGGTTGTAAAAAAAGTTAATGTCTAATAAAAACAAAACATTTATATTTATTTATAATTTTGTTATTTTTAAACAATTTTTTTTTCTTTCTTTTTCATAATTTGACTTTCTTCGGGCGATAGTGTCATTCCTTTATTTGAAATAATTGTTCGGCAAAACACTGCAAAAAAGCTACATAGTAACATTGTCAGTAAATTCTTGATATTTCTTTCC
Source organism: Temnothorax longispinosus (assembly GCF_030848805.1). Taxonomy (NCBI): domain Eukaryota; kingdom Metazoa; phylum Arthropoda; class Insecta; order Hymenoptera; family Formicidae; genus Temnothorax; species Temnothorax longispinosus. Next base: position 14,778,812 of record NC_092361.1, read on the forward strand.
GCAACCGTATATATAGTCTCTTTCAAGAATTCGTTTAGAAATATACCTCCTGTGATACTTTTTCTAGCCACAGTTACTAAAATATAACAATTTCTAAAACAACTTTCTGTAAAATTTGTTGTAAAATTTATTTTTATACTGTTCTGAAACTAAACTCATAAAAACTACTATGAATATTGGCAGAATTTGTCTGTCATTTCCTCTAAAAAATTACACTATAATTTTTGTACATTTAATTTAATTTAAATACTCAACCTTGCGATCGTAGCAGAGCATTTAGTGCGATTATATAATTCATCTGTATTTTCGAAAATTGGTTTTACCATTATTTGTCCTCCTTGATATCCTACAACTTTTGTCTAAAATGTTTTTCCGTATATATGTTCCATATTATTTAAGATATTTGTCTGTAGCATTTAAAATGCTACAAAATCTGTATATTGATTATATTCAACATTATATCCCATTCATACTGAACATTCTTCCTACAAGAGATTTATGAAGAAATTGACGTGCCGTGCTACTTAGTCGAGCTAGAGACACGAACATGGCGCGGCGCCGGCGCCTGTCATTAAAAATACATAAAAAGTAGAATTCATTGTTTCTCCATAGAATAAAAAATATGTACTTTTAGAATAAAATAAAAAATAAAATAGCATTATTTTAAAAATTAAAAGAAATGTACTTTTTGGTGAAAATTAATAAACATTTCAATTGCTTATAACAATTGAATTTTGCAATTTCTTGTAACTTAAAATATTTTTATAAAAAGACCGTTTCCTTAGCTTTAAAATGCCTTTTCAAAGATTTTTCTACGACAAGTATGACCAAAGACATTAAATTTTAAACTAAACGTGTTTTTTATTTTTCGAAAATTGTATTGCTTATAATTTCTGGAAAACAAATATTTTGAACAAACAAAAAAAATATATATCTTATTTTATGTAAATTTCGTGTAAAAGAAGTTTCGATTAATTTAAAATACTAAATTATTGTACATAACATTCCATTATAAAAGTACAATTTGTTAATAAAAAAGTTAAGAAGTTAATTTTAGTAAAAATTAATATTTTTAAAAATAGATACCTTATACACGGAGGAAATTGCTACGGTTGTTACAACAATATTTTCTATGATTAAAAAAGAAATGTATATAAATTCAAGCTAACTTACATTCATTGCAATGTATATGTTTATATAATTATCAAGATTATGAGTAAATTGCATAATTAATATAAATTTTTCTCAGAATTGGATCTAAGTCATTGTTATCTCATAGACGACGAAGGATTTTCCTCGAGAAGGTTTGGAACGTTTAAACCTTTGTGATACACGTATAAAAACTGAACGTCTTTGCAAAATACTGCAAAACAATCAACGGATGCGTGAGTTACATTCTGAAATCCATGGAAACAAAGAGACAGTTGTAATAGAGTTGGGAAATTCGTGTCGTGACTATATATACATATATATATATATAGTTTATTTATATTCAAATTTATATAATATATTTATGTCGAATTAATCGTGCGTTGAAGCTTGAAGCCATGAGTCAGTTCTACTCGTAAAAATTTCTTTTTTAAATATCCCTCCATTTTTAAAGTTTCGCGTTTAATTTTTAATCATTGAGTGGCACGCGCCGTCCACATAGTTGGCATCGAGATTATCACAGGAAACTTGGGCGCAAGCACGCACGCGCGCGCGCGCGCCCACAGGATACTCCTTTCTTCCTCCGATAAAGGTTTCCGTCTAAAAATTGCGACATGCGAATGGCACGCGGAATTCCCCGCCGTGTTGCGAAAAAAAAAATAACTCGTCTGCGAGTTAATCGCACGGACGAGTCGACTGTCGCGAGATACCAAACAAATCACGAAGCGACTGCGATATATATTCCTGGAATTATGTATGCGCTAGATCGAGGGCTTTCAACATAGGACTCCGTGGTCCGGGTGGTCCCTAAAGAAGCTAAATGTTCCGCGTTTTCGCTAAGTAGGCCACTAAACTTCTCCAATTAATAGCTATGTGAATCACAGATGAATAAATGAGAATATTTATGATCTACGATTAGAATCTTTTCTCAACTCGACTGATTAAGAGCATAAAAAAGACTGCATTACGAGTAACAGTCACGCAAAATAATTGTACAGTAGATACATGGATTACAAATTATAAATATAAAGTGAGAGAAACGCAGAAAATAAATGAAATTTAGAATAGGAGAATACGAGAAAAAAGACTGAAGGAAGCACTGTACACAGGCAACAAGGGATTTTTCGCAATAGCGGGTCTCGGATACCGTAAAGTAAACGACGCCGATGTGGCGTCAAGTCGCGTGTATAACGGTGAACAATAACGTAGGCCAAGATAAAAATCGCCAGATAATAATCCGTGGTCGAATAGCTAGAACTGTAACACGTTTATTGTAACTTTGCGCATTCGTATAAAATGCACGACTGTGTGGTGTGCGCGATATACGGTAACCGCAAATTTGCCCATTCTCGCCAGGCGTGGTAACGAAAGTGCAAGTGAAAGACGCGACGCGAGAAGAAGTATTTCATTTTCCGTCGTTGGGCGTAAATAAAACCTCGCTTCCATAAAACGTCAGGTTTATAAGGCGGCCATTCACGCGTCAGCGAGCAGCTGTTTCGGTGTATTTCATTTCAAACCGTCACTCTATACGAGGAGAGAGATTCACGTTTTCACATACAATTACACGGTCGAGGAAGTTCAATTTACCTAAAAATAAATAGCCATCATATCGCAGTAATTAAATTTCAAAAAATTAGAAGCCGCACTAAATGCTGATATTTCCACATGTACTTACATAAATATATTGCTGGAATTAAAGTTTTTAATTACACGGGAAATGCATCTGTTTTCAGATATTATAACCTAATATAAAATAAGTGCTTGAAATGTATAAAAAGGATATCCGTTTATAATTAAAAATAATAAAAAAATTTCCTTTGCGCAAACACTGTATAAGTAACCTTTCATAAATTCTGTATAACGTTCTACAATGTACAACATTTTCAACCTGACTCTAGTAAAATATGGGGTGTAATTTGCGAGTAATGTTTTTAAACATTGCCATGCTATTCATCGTGCACACGATTTTACACAAAGGAATTTTTCGAAAAATCAGGAATTGCATAAATGCAAATCGCAAACGCGCGACGTTTCGTTTAATCCTTTCCCTTTTCATTGCCGCGCGCGCGCGCGCGCGAGCGGTCTCAAAGCACGAAACGAATTTATCTCTGCATCGCGCAACCCTCTGATTAATGTTCCCCGCGGTACAATGATATCCGATACGAAACGATAACACGCTCGCGTTGCGCGACGAGATGTGCGCGGGTGCGCGGTGAAAGCTCACGAGCGGTAATGCGGCATGCCGATCGCCGTGCGTAATAATGATGAAAAAGCCGGTAACGAATCGGCGCGAAGTCGATTTACCGCTGTGCAAACAGCGCCGAGAGATAAATATGATCTTGCTACCCAATACCAATGTTTCGTTTTAGACACCCGCTGAGCATGGTGTAATTAGCATCCGCCACGGAACGCGCGACACGAATTGACTGAGGAGCAAAGTAGATTTTCGCCATTTCATCATTGAATAATATTTGATTTGTGTGCGCAGAGAAAGAGAAAGAGAGAGAGAATCAAGAATATTTTCTAGAAAAATATTTCAGCCGCGCATGATTTGCAAGGCGTTATTTATGACGCCTTTAAGCATCTATAATAACGAACAATATGTGGTGTAAAATATTGGAATAGCCATTCAACTGTTACGGCAACACACGCCAAGTGCGCTCACCAAAACGATCATGTACGCGTTCACGGGGAAAAAAAATAAAGCTCATATCGAAAAGAGGAGAAAAAGAGATCCAATATATGTATGGAGGAGCACTCGTATAAAAAGAACACTGGGTGTACAAATATTATACCGTGCGATTATAACAAAAACCTCGCGACAACGATTACCATTGCCATTCCCGCGGTTATGACTCTAAATAGAATAAAGAATTAAGAAAAAAGGGTATTTCTCTCTCTCTCCGTAAGGAAAAATGATTGCAGATGATGCTCCATATCGCAAATAGCACATAATTCTGCATGACAAAGAACATCAATATACAAAATCTCACATATATTAAAATTATCGACATATCTGAACGTATAAATCTCGTATAAAAATATAAATCTCGTACATTATACAAATATATAGCCGATATACGTAAGAAGTTAGAAGCTAGAACGTATAATAGAAAGCCAATTAAAAAAAGAGATAAGTGCAAATTACATATATCGGACCTGCGATCTTTTAGACGGACTTTCGTGAAGTTAATCAAATTCAATTAATAAAGATTAATTGTATCCAGTTAATTGAAGATCGTTTGAGATTAAGATCGAGAAGTTTGTGCGGCGTTTAACGTGTTAAGGAAGTTACTCCACGGTTCCGTGTGAAATGCAGCTTCTATCAGGCTCGCGGCCAATTCGCGGTCACCAATCTCTCACCGAACCTCTCTCTCTCTCTCTCTCTCTCTCTCTCTCTCTCTCTCCCTCTCTCTCTCGCATGCGATATTTATCCCGCAAGGATGCACGGTGACGCGTGCAATTTCCGATGGAAGCGAGAGCTCGCCGCCAACGTGATTTAAAGGTTAAGCCGAGGTTGGCCGCGCACGCGGTCGGCCAATCGACCGTAAGGGCTCCATGGTTAAACTTAAATCAGACCTGCATTTAAGCCGGCCTCGATCGAGCGCCTCGTTACATTCAATTCTCGCCCGTGCATCTAAAGGGCCGATTAGGTTACTCATTGTCAGAGTCCGCTGGCAGTTTCAGTTCTGTCGGGCTTTATTTGTCAACAACGAATGAATTATCGCGGGATGGCGCGTTAGGAAATAAAAGTAGCTCGGTATCGACGAAAGTCTGGTCAGTAATAAAAAAATAAATCGCGGATATTACATCAAATTTAAAAAAATACTTTATTGTTCGAATAAGAAATAATGATGTAATACAAATAGTGAACAATAATAGTTGGAGAAAATTGAAAATGATTATTTCATGTAAAATAAAATAATTAGTGTGTTTCTCAAATAGTATAAATAGTAACATTTCGAATAGTATAAATAATCATTTGTATCGAAGATGATACTCGTCATTTTCAATATGAATTTAATAAGAGAATTAACGATTGTCAATAGGTTTCAAATTTTTATTTCCATGTGATTCCAATTCTACCTCAATCATATGTCACCTTATTTCTTATATATTTTTTCAGCAGTATGAAATGCAGATTCGCGACGTCGCTCGAAAAATTAAGGAGATATCGAACACGGCGCTTACGATACTCCATTTACGCGATTAAGTGCCCGGTGAAATGAATCGGCCAGGTTCGAATGCGCATAAATTATGGTTGACGCAAAGAAAGTCGTGTCAGTCTCAGGCACGAATGTAGAGGATAAAACGATCCTTCCTACAGGAGGATTTCGGATGCGATTAAGTCGGTTACGCCCTTCGGATAGGAAAACAAAGCCTCGCTCCGGGTGGGTCCTTCCCGTTATTTTTCACGGGTTACTAACAGTTACGAGCACGCATAAGTCAGACATACAAGCGACAAAGTCGACGATTATAGGCTCTTTACAATTTTAACGATCACGTGAAGCGTGATCAACGGCTAATACTTGACGTTATCACGCAATAACAATCGATAGCGATCTAAAATAAATAGAATTTTGACGCCGTCGTATTTAAAAGATATTTTCGAGACAAGTTGATAAAAGAACTCCGAAAGATTTTGTTTTCGGATAATTGCTAAATCAAAAATCCATCAATTAAATATTTTATTTTTACGTGAAATAATTTTTAATTTTCTCAGAATAATTTTTTTTGCTTTTCCTCGCTTCCGTCTTAATAATTATCTCCATAATTATCGCGGAAGTTTTTTTTTGTACTCGACGAACACAAATTATTTTATTTTGAAATAATTATTTTCTCAAAATAGTCTTTTCGGTTTTCTCCGCCACTGTCTCGATAATTATCGCCTTAACTGGAGGTTACTTTTTAGAATAATTGCTAAATCAAGAATCTGCTAACTATAAATATTTTATTTTACGTAAAGTAATTATTTTCAATTTACTCCGAATAGTCTCTTCTCGCTTTTCTTCGTCTCGACAATTTATCGCCGGGGGTTTCTTTATTCGAGGACGAGCGTCGACGTAACGACTTATCTTCTTATCTACCAAACGAACAACAATGCCGAAGGCATTGAAATCTCCCGGGGTGCGTTGTACGAGTGCTCATTCAAGATATCCAAAAAATGGCCATTATCACCTTGCCGCCACGAAGCTAATCGCTCTCGTAATCATTCGCAAGCGTGGTAATAACGTGACAGTAACAACGATCAATGTCAGGAACGTCTCCCATCGCGTATAAATGTAACGCCCCCATGCAAGCGAGACGCTCTTTCTGCATCTCTCTCTCTCTCTCTCTTCCTCTCTCTCACTCTCTCTGTCTCTCTCTCTCTCTCTTGTTCGCGATCGAAAACAACAGATCGCCGACGTCGCCTAATGGAGAGCACCACCGTACTCGTCGTACTCCGCCTTCGCGTCGTCTCCAAGGGACTCCAAAATTCATCAGGAATTATATGCCCGTCGAGAACAGTTCCGGCAGACATGAGGAACACAAAATATCCGGAGAGCCGGAGACTCGTCCGGACCTCGTGCCACTGAACCGAGCGGGGGGGTCAATGGCGTATTTACGTTTTGTTTATTATGGTGGCGGGTCTCTCTCGGAGAAACGGAGCCGCCGCTCGCCTCCTCGTGCGGTCGCGACTACGACACGACGGATAACGTATAATTCCCGTACGTGCATTACGTCCGCGAATCAAAACACGAATGAAACAATGAAACACAATGAAACCTGCTACTCACCCGCTCGTCGCGTTATCCTCGCTGCTCCGGTGCTCCTCCACCGCGTGTCTCCTGCGTCTCGCCACCACGCTCCTGCCACCCCTCGGGTAATCCACGGCGAACGGCGCGTTCCGGCGTCCAGGACACCACGATTTCTCTACGCGCGGGGACACGATCCGGGGCGAGGGGGGAGGAGGAGCTAGCGATCGCTCGCTGTTGTACGGCACGTCTCTTCCGCGAGCGCGAAACCGGCGGCCACACGGCGCATCGCGCGCGCACACGACGCTCGACGAGATGCACCCACGGAACGCGGACTGACAGTGACAGCTATCGCGCGCCGTTCATTATCGGAGGGGAAGAGAGAGAAGACCCACCTTCGCCTGCGCTCGCGCCGCTCGCGACTGCTCCGCCGGCGATCTGCTCTTGCGCGGCCGGCCGGCGACGAACGGCGAACGGCGTTCCCGATACCCGCCGCGCGCCGCCATCCCCCTCGCGCCGCACCTATCGTCGAGCAGCGTTGCCGCGCGCTCGGCCAATCGCCGTCGAGGTTCTCTCCGGCCAATCAGCTGACGCTCGCTGCCGTGAGCTGTTGCGATTCCCGTTTGCGACTCCGCCGTAATATTCCGGATGTGACGTAATATTTCGACTGAAAAATAAAATTTCTGCTCTTCATTGAGGAATAAAAAAAGAGATGAAATTATGCAAATTGCTATTATCTTGTTATTAATGCAGCTTATTTGTTGGCTGAGGCACTGTCTGTCGTCATCTCAGATAAACACGTGCGCCACATTTAAACGAGAATCTATTCGTCTAAACTTTTATTGATAATATAAAGAATACTTTACGGTTCTTGTACGAAGAATAATTCTACGAATATACAATAAAAATAACGTTTTCTCAACAAAAAAAATCATGCAATTACAAATCACCCAGATAGCACAGATGATTCGTAAAATCCTTTTTGAGTTCATAACGATCATCTGTGCTATCTAGGCAATTTCTGAAGGAATATATTATATAATTAGCATTACACCAATTCAATTCTAAAAAAATTCTGTAAATCTATTTTCGCTTAGTTGCACATTTATACGTACACTTTACATTGCAAACAGCATAAAGTTTCAAGAAGAAAAAGAGAAAACAAATCGAACGAAAAATGTGCGCGATTAAAATAAACAGATCGAACAGATTTTACGGGCCGGATCTTTTCTCGCGTTTAATATTTAATAATCGCGAAATAAAATCGCGAGACTCGAGCAGCGAGAGCGACGCGAACGAAGTGTAGAAACAGAACCGATGAAAGTGGAACGGAGCACAGCGTTTGCGTGCCCGGTGGGCGATGAGCGGCTCGCCCACGAACAGCACAAACGCAACGACCGACGACGGCGGACACGGGGGATCTAGACTTCTAGAGAGCGACTAGTCCGTGGGGAACGAGCGATCTCTCGCGCGGAGCGCGGAGGTTGTATTTTCGTTATCTCCG